>NC_083320.1:82994695-83322695 GCF_963455315.2 Globicephala melas
GCACTGTTGGAGTGTCTGCAGAAGTTGACTGCTAGATGGTGGGCATTCTTTGTTTCCATCCTGAGTGCCCTTGTGGCTCGCCATAGGGGCAGCTGTAATGTGGTGACTTGATGGCTGCAGCATCCTGTGTTTACTGATGTGGCAGATAATATTTTAGTGACCTTGAGGAGAATGTATATTCTGCTGTTGCTTGATGAAATAGTCTATATATGTTAATTAAGCCCAACTGATGGATGGTACTGCCCAGTTAAGCTATACCTTTACTCCTGGTCTAGTTGTAGTACCCATCAATTCCTGGTAAAGATGGATTGTGAAGTCTCCACTATAATAATGTATTTATATATTCTCCTATCATTTTTTTTGCCTCATCTATTTTGGTGCTCTGTTGTTAAGTGCATATTCATTAAGGATATGTCTGTTTGGAGAAATGACCCCACCCCTTTTCATTAGATAATGCCCCTCTTTATCTTGATAATTTGCCTTGTTTTAAAGTCTGCTTTGTCTGAGATTAATAAAACTACCACAGCTTTTCTTTTTGATTAGTGTTAGCATGATATATCTGTATCCATCTCTTTACTTTTATTCTATGTCTTTATATTTATACTGAGTTTCTTATAAAAAACATATAGTTGGATCATACTTTTTTAGCCACTCCAACAGTCTCTGTATTTTAATTGGTGTATTTAGACTATTCACATTTAACATGATTATTGGTACAGTTGGATTAGTATAACTGTTTTCTATTCATTGTACTTGTTCTTTGTTTCTTCCTTTTTCTATTTTCTGTGATTTTAATTAAGCAATTTTATATGATTCCATTTTCTCTACTCTTTTAATGTTACTTATACTTTAATTTTTCTTTTTAGTAATTGCCATAGATTTTGTAGAATGCATTTATTTTATTTTATTCTTTTTGAGGTATTAGTTTCAGTCATACAACATAGTGATTTAAAATTTTTACAGATTATACTCCATTTAAAGTTAGTATAAAATACTGGCTATATTCACTGTGTGTGGAATACTTTTAAAATAAATTTATGTCCACTTTCAAATAACATTTTACCCCTTTACAAATAACATTTTACCCCTTCACTGATAGTAGAAATAACTTAGAATATTTCCTTTCCTTCTTCTTATTCCTTATAATATTGCTGTTATTTATTTCACTTATCCATAAGCTATAACCAAAATAAAATTTATTATTATTCAAATGACAAATTATTATTAATTTTTAAAAATATTTTAAATAATTATTAAATCATTAATACATAACAGTTATCTATTCAAGCAGTTAAAAATAAGGAAACTAAAAAGTTAAATCTTACTTTCATTTATTCCTTTTCTAACTTTTTTTTTTTATATCCAAGTTTCTGAACTTTATCATTTTCCTTCTCTTTGAATGACTTCTTGATGTTCTCTGACCTTCCTAGGTTTGTTCATAGTCATAATTTTGCAAAATTCATAGGCATTATTTATAATATTTCTTCTGCTCATTTCTCTCTTTATTCTTCTTCCGGTGTTCCAGATTCTTTAGAAATTACCTCTTCTTTTTACTTCCACCGCATCACTACTTTCTTTTTAATCTAGAATCTAAAAATTATTCTCTTTATACTTTTTTAAAGATAATCAGCATATTTTTTTCTAGACAATTAAAGTATTTCTATTTAGGTTTTATCAAATTAAATCTTTTGACTAAGGAGGGTGAGAGTAGGAGATTGTGATTTATCTTTTCCCTATCACTACTCTACTTAGCGCCTCCTCAGATACGTCTTGGTAAACCTGAGGAAAGCAAGGGAGAAAACATGACCACGTAAACATTACACATTCCAGTCTTCAGTTTTTTGGAACTCTGTTACCTTTTGCTAAACTCAATATGCAAATGCAAAACCTCTCTATAAAATAAATAGTGAACATCTAAGTCTATAGGATAAGGCACAGTACAGTCTGATTTAAAGATACTAGGAGAAAATATTGAACACCAAAACTACTTAAAATTTTATGTTGGAGATTTACAAAGCTTAATAAATCATCACAAAGTTCCTTCCAGCTAAAAATTGCATACAGATAAAATGACAAGGATTGTGGAGGTGATGATGATAATCATTAATTGATCAAGCTGATTTTTAATTTAACTTAGTCATAGCTCTGTGTGCCATCTCAGCTAGAGATAAAATTATCACCTCTTTTCTTGTAGTCTTGAACTAGCTTGCTAAAAAATAAAGATGCATGGTATAAAAATTAGTAATGGGGGCTTCCCTGGTGGCGCAGTGGTTGAGAGTCCACCTGTCGATGCAGGGGACGCGGGTTCGTGCCCCGGTCCAGGAGGATCCCACATGCCGCGGAGCGGCTGGGCCCGTGGGCCATGGCCGCTGACCCTGTGCATCCGAAGCCTGTGCTCCACAACGGGAGAGGCCACAGCAGTGGGAGGCCTGCGTTGCGCAAAAAAAAAAAAAAAAAAAAATTAGTAATGGTACTCGTTTCCCAGGTCTGTCATAACCAAGTTCCACAAACTGGGTGAGGTTTAAAATGCTGATTCAGCTTTGGAATTAGAAGAAAGTGGAATAGTAATTTAAAAAACAGTAAGATATTGGAGAAATCGACAAGTACCGTGAAGCTTATTTGAACCTTCTTTACATTATTCAACTATAGCTAAAAGAAAAAAAGGCATTCAAACTTTTAGATACTTTCTCACTTAATGTGCCTTTATTAATATATTTGTTTGCTTGATGGTGTTTGAAGCAATACTGCTTTCTTTAACGTGGTAATGAATTGCACTTCGAAGTTTTCAAAAATACTTGGGAATATTCATAAAAAATAAACATAATCTAAGATCCATGTTTATATATCATTTTATTAACTATGAAAGTTTCTTACACTAATATATCTTATTATTTGAGAGCTTAGTTTCTAGTAGTATTTGAGAGCTTTGTTTCTAGTAGTTACGATGAAACAAAGTATTAATATGTGTTTACAGTATGTAATATAAATTATTTTATGTATATCAATCTGATACTCCTGGCATTTATAAATTTCTTGGAGAAAGGGGCCTTATCATTCACATCCTTGGAAATCTCTCAGTGACACAACACAATGTTGAGAGTAAAATTTATGCTCAGGAAAAGCAACAACTTGTCTTCAGTTATTTTAAATTACATTAAAATCTCATTTAACTTATTTCCTTGGAAAGAAAACTAAACATCTTATTAAAATATTTACTGACACTTAAAACATAACATGAGAAATGACTGACAACCCAGTGTGGTCTCAGTCCCATCTTATTATTTCTTTTCTTTATCAGATGAGAATAGAACGGGGAACAAGTAATTATGTTCATTTTTATTGCTTAACTGATTCAACACACTCTTTCTAGAAGGCTGCATTTTAACTTTTAGGCTTTGAGACAAATAAGATGTCTTTGTCTAACCCTTTCTGAGAGGACAGTCTATCAATATTTAATTTGACCAGCCAGAGAAGGCATTCACATAGTGTAAAACAATTTATGAGATTGGCTCAGTCTTGGATTTCCTTATTACATGTACTTAAAATTTATCAACAAGAACATTATGGGTGCATGTTTGTTACCATAATAATTCTAATTAACTTTTGTTAATTGCTGAGAATCTGCAAGTGACTGTTTCTATTTTTAATTGTTATAGTTCCCTATAATCCTATGAGAAATGAAACAATGCGGGCCAACTAAGTTTTCTTTCTCATTGGAGAATATAAAAATTACCAATAAATATTCTATATATAAATATTTGAAAAGAACCAAAAGTTCCAGTACAGTAATATGCAACTATTGGAATTCTTTAAAATATTACATACACATATACATATACAAATACAAACGTGTGTGTGTGATTTTTTTTTTTTTTTTTTTTTTTTTTGCTGTACGCGGGCCTCTCACGGTTGTGGCCCCTCCCGTTGCAAAGCACAGGCTCCGGAGGCGCAGGCTCAGCGGCCATGGCTCACGGGCCTAGCCGCTCCGCGGCATGTGGGATCTTCCCGGACCGGGGCACGAACCCGTGTCCCCTGCATCGGCAGGCGGACTCTTAACCACTGCGCCACCAGGGAAGCCCATGATTTTTTTTTTTTTGAAGAACTCATTATCACTAATTACTGAGATGTGTGGCTCCAGGAATTGCATTTCCACTGATAATAAGTCTCCTATCTTTGGTACTTAATTTATATCAGTCTCGCTATAATGGGCATGGATTGTGAAGATGCATACACAGAACTGAGCTACACAAATGACTCAGATTAATTCTGACTTAAGTCAGTCTCACAGAACAACACGGTATTGCTCATTCTCCAATTATTCATGTCACAAAGCCGAGATTACAGTTAGTTTCTAGTAATAGACTGACAAGTTTTGGAAAGATATATTTTGTAGAGATGACATCTATGAGCCCTTTACCACATTTAATGATGTGGAGTATATAATAGTAAGGAAAAAAAAAAAGCAGCAAGAGATTATCTGTGTGAATCAACTTAAGGGAAAAAAATTTAGTTGTCATAGAACCATGAGTTATAGTAAATTATTAAGTTAAAATAAAAACCATACTATTTTACATATTATTTGACTTTTTAGATACTTTATCAATTTGTTAAACAAAATAAAACAGGGTATGTATGTTAAAGAACTACTACCCTGCCTTATTCTTCAATGTAGAGAAGTAATTTATTTTTATTCATTTTTTTTTTTTTTTAGTGTTAGAGATACTTTATCTTCATTTTTTCTGAAATGAGGGTAGGAACAAAAGAAAACAAAAATTAGTAATCCTTTTTTGAAAATCAAGAGGAATACAAGTAACAGAATGAATCCAGTCAACATTCTGGAATGGAGGTATGTTATATTATGAAGGAGTATTTCATCCATTAACCCAACTATAATGGTATCTACATACAAAAAGGTGAAAAAGACAAATGTCATTAGTTTGAAATATTTGTGTAAATTATAAACCATGTAAACAGTTCATATTGATTGAAACTCCAGGAAAGGTGCATATATGAGAAGACTATTTTCTTAAAAGTTCTGGTGAGGGCTTCCCTTCCCTTCCCAGTGGTTGAGAGTCCGCCTGCCGATGCAGGGGACACGGGTTCGTGCCCCTGTCCGGGAAGATCCCACATGCCACGGAGCGGCTAGGCGCGTGAGCCATGGCCACTGAGCCTGCGCATCCGGAGCCTGTGCTCCGCAACGGGAGAGGCCACAAGAGTGAGAGGCCCGTGTACCGCAAAAAAAAAAAAAAAAAAAAAAAAAAGTTCTGGTGAAAGGGATTATTTAAATCTAGAATTAGATGTTATTAAACCTAACAAAATGTTATAAAACTAAAATGTCTTATAAAACTATGAGGAGAAAAGAAAATCTCAGAAGTGTATAAGGAAGATACAAAAATTAACCCCAGCAAGATCAGAAAAGAGAATGCTAAATTTTCTTTCTTTGCTAAAAATAACTGTCATGAAATTAAAGAACTATGATCTTGAACTGTATAATAGTTTTGATTTCCTAAGTTGGGAAATACACAATTAAAATAGTTTTCCAGGTTATGTATACCAAGTATCATTTCTCCACTCTGCCTCCTAAAATACTGAAACTCCTCATTTAGATAATCCAAATCCTGTCAGTTTTTACAGATAATACTCTTTGGGTTTTCCTGAATTTCAGAATAGAAAGCTATTCTGAAATTTAGAGAAGTAATTTAAAATGACCAACTTCATATTTAGATATTGGTTCATATTTCAAATCTGTCATTATTTTAACTTCATTAACATCTCTAAGACTTAATTTCCATATCTGATGATTGGTTTTAATGAGTTTTACCTCATAAGGCTGTTGTCATGATTAAATGGGATGCACTATGGAAAGAATCTGGAACAGGGAGTATCTAATAGAGCACGGTAGTGTTGCTTGACTGTGGTTATTTTCTTCTTTTTTGGAATTGGTTGATTTGTCATTATTCTTATTTTAAAGTTCACAGCTACTAAGATATGTTTTTAATGTGCCAAGAAGGAGAGAAAACAAAATCCTGGGCCTAGGAAAAATAGGGAGATGGAATACATACTGTTGCATAAATCTGGGGTGTTCAAAAGTAGTGATCAAATGATAAATATCCTGGTTTCTAGGTAGAAAAAACATTAAACTTCCTATCCTCAAGATGCGAAATTATATAGTCATTGGTCTGCACAATTTATAGGCTTCAAATATTGAATACAGGCCTACTTCATTTTTTTATGCTTTGCTTTATTGCACTTCACAGATGTTGCATTTTTTTACAAATTGAAGGTTTGTGGCAACCCTACTACAAGCAAGTCTATCAGTGCCATTTTTCCAACATCATTTGCTCACTTTGAGTTTCTGTGTCACATTTTGGTAATGCTTGCAACATTTCAAACTTTTTCATTATATTTGTTATGGTGGTCTGTAATCAGTGATCTTTGATGCTATTATTGCAAAAAGATTATAGCTCCCTTAAGACTCAGATGATGGCTAGCATTTTTTAGCAATAAAGTAGTTTTTAATTAAAGTCTGTACATTTTTTTAGACATAATGCTCTTGCACACTTCATAGACTATAGTACTGTGTAAACAAAACTTTTCTGTGCACTGGGAAATCAGAGAATCTGTGCAACTTGCTTTATTGTGATATTTGTTTTATTTTGGTGGTCTGGAAATGAACCTGCAATCTCTCTGAGGTATGCCTGTATTCACTGTATCCATTGGTCTATGAATCACCCAAAATAATATAAAAAATGGTCTCATGCTGGTGATAGTTGAGTCATTTGACATAATTAACACAAAATAAATATGGAGACATAACATTGCAAACATGTGTAGTGTTCCAAGGTAGAACAACCAAAATAAATTAGATTTTTCCAGCAAGATAAACTGCAGATTATCCATACTGATACAACATGTATGGGATTATAAAACTGGTATGTTTCTTATGATTGAGATGTGAGGAAAGTTTATAAATCCTAAGAAAAGAATATAAAAAAGTACATATTTAAAAAAATGATCTTGAATATAGAAATGAAACCAAGGAAATGAAATAGGTAGATATGAAAATAATCTTGGATTCTAGAAATGAAATGTATAGACATTAAAATTAAGGAGAGATATTAAAATTCATGCAAGATATAACCCAAAGGTCCAATCTAGGTCTAATAGATTTCCAAAGGGAAAGAACAGAGAGAATGGGAGAGTATAATCAAGGAATTATCAAAATTACATACAAGTTGGAAAGATATAATTCAGAAACACAAAAGAATAAATTTGTTTTTCTGAACATTGATTTAATAAACATATATTGAATTCAAATTATATTATGTAATAGAAATAGTGACTCCTTTGGAGAGTGTAAAATGGGTCATAAAATATTGAAGAACAGATGTAGAAGAGAATGGAGTAACCAGCATAGAAACATTATAAATATTGTTCCGTAGGATTCAGGGATCTTGATTATCTTTAGACTCAGTTAAATAGTCATGTTAAAATTTAAGATTAAGCATGACAAGGACAGAAATACAATACAGAAATTACAAACTACTGGGAGAGAGTAAGAAATATTTCACTAATAAAATAAAAGCTGGGAAACAGGGAAAAATGAAAAAGAAAAAGCATGGCAAGTAGAGAACAAAAAATTTTATTTAGTTGTAAATAAATTCTTAATTAAGGAATTACAATAAATATAAAGGCATTAAATCTGTTTTGTTTTAAATTCACAGAATTTCAATATAGATAATAAAGTTTCAAGCATATGTTTAGAAAAGAAATCAGGTAGATAAATTAATGAAAGTATACCTTAAAGTAAAATCAGTATTAGGACTGCAATACACAATAAAAAACAAAGAGTATATTCACCAGGGTGAGATAATGATTCAGTATTTATATACACATTGTTTCCAAATACATGAAGAAAAGTTGGCATAAGTAAAAACAAAACAAAAATTTTTTAACAAGTAGGCCACAAAGCAAATCTCAACCAATATTTAATTTTTATTACTGTGAAAATGTCATTCTTTAACCATAATGCAATAAAATTAGAAATAAAAAGAGAAGAAAATTAAAACACTTACATGTTAGAAAATTTTTAAATCTACTTTTTAATTTATCACATAATATATTCTGATTGATAACAGGGAATATTTAGAACCTAGTGATAATAAAAATTACTATACATCAACATTTTAAGTTTGATAAAGCAGTCTCTTACAGGTTAGAATATGGTTCGAATACATTTAGCTGGAAAAAAATGATTGAAAATCTGTAAGTTCAGAATTCTATTCAAGAAGTGAAATAAAAAGGAAGACATTGTGTTTGGTTTCTAATACCATTCTCCAGTAGAAGAAACTAGAGCTCTTTGGAGAAATGGCTGAATCTAGGGTTGGGCCTGGAGAATACACAGTATGATCCTGTAGCATCTTGCAGTGCCAGAAAATAAGGACGTGTTTAAAAACCAAAATGATGGTTGTATGTCAAAGGGACATATGAGCCATCTGAAAGAGATCCCAATAGCCAAAACTAGAATTATTTGAGTGAATTTGAGCAAAGTAACTACTGCTAAATTGTAACCCAAATATAGCAAATATCCATGTACCCAAAAAGATGATATACATAGATGACTGAATAAAGAAATTAATGGAGGATAATAGACAAATCTCCCTTATAGAAAAATTGCAAATACCAATGTAAATATTTCTCCTTTAAAAGCTGGAGCATGACTTCCCAACCCTTAACCATGGAATGCACACAGTGACTTCCATCCAAAAAAGCACAGAATGGAAGGGGAAAAAAAAAGAAGCTTAACATAGAGAAACTTGACAAACACTATCTCAGCCAGGTGATCAAGATTAACATCATCAGTAATGTCATGTTCACTCTGCATATCATTGATGTGATCTGATGAGAATGTTACTTTAATCTAACAATGAAAAAATATAAGACAAACCCAAATTGAGGAAAATTCTATAAAATACCTGTCTAGTATTCCTTAAAACTGTCAGCATCATCAAAAACCAAGGAAAGTCTGCATTACTATCATAGTTTAGAGGAGCCTAAGATATGATGGCTAGATGTAATATGGTACCCTGAATGGGATTCTGAAACAGAAAAAATGACTTTAGGGAAAAACTAAGAACATCTAAATAAAGTATGGAATTTAGTTATTATTAATTTATCAAAATTGTTTCTAAAATTAATGAATCAAAATGTACCATAATAATGTAGTATATTAACAGTAGGGGAAACTGGGTTTTATATTCTCTGTAGTAACACTTCAACTTTTCTAAAATTCTAAAACTAAATTCTAAAAAAAAAAAATTAAGTTTATTTAAAAAAAAATAGGCATTGCATATCCAAAGAAAAAGTCTACTAGGAAATTAAAAAGGAAAATTACATACATATATAATTTTTATATTAAAAAAATTAAATGTATGGGATACTGAAATTTGGCTATTTGCAAAACCTAATAAAATAGACTTCTGCCAAAATGAGTCGTCTAAAAAAGAGAAAGCATATATAAATTTGGAAGGAATTAAAAAGGAGATGTAATTATAATTATGGCAGACTATTTATAATCAAAGTAAAATACCATACAAAATTTTATGATGTTTGAAATAGTTGAAAATTTAGACCAAATATATTTGAAAATATTTTTAACTATTTGAAAATTCAGACCAAATAAACAATTTCTAGGAAAAAGTGCAACTTAGTAAAAAGTGACCCAGAAGAAACTGAAAAAAGGAATACATATTTATCAATTAAAGAACATAATCATTAGGTAGTAATCCACAACCCGCTCTACTCAGACATATAACAACAAAACACCAGACCCAGATAATTTTAAAATTAAGAATCACTAAGCCTTTAGGAAACAAATAGTTTTTTTTTATGTCAGTTTTCATGAAAATAGAAAGAAAAGGAAATTACTCAAAATAATTACAAGAGATGGTTGTCTTAATATCATTATGACAAAGAAAAGCATAGGCGACCTGATTTCTAAATACAGAGACAAAAATATAAACAAAATCCAAAAAATATATGTAAAAATACACTATGGCAAAGTGGGTTATTTTTTCCCTAGGGAAACAAAGAAGTTTCAATATTTGGAATATCTCAAAATAATTCACTTAAAAATTAAAGGAAAAATATATGTGATTCTAAAAATAGCTGATAAAAACACTTGATGCATTTCAATATCCATATATGATTTTAAAATTTTTAATATTCTTGGAATATGTGGAAATTTTCTCTTTTAAATAAATTTGTGAACCAAAATTGACACTACATTTCCTTTTTGATGACTAAAAAGAAGCAGCAATCATGACGTATTGAATGATAAGAAAAGAATGTTTAAAATCATAGTTCTTATAGTTGTTATATTGAAGGGTTTACAGACAGCTGATTAAGTGAAGAAAAAAATAACAGAAGGTATGAGACTTACAAAGGAAGGAACTATATTGCCATAATTTTCAGATAATGTGAATATCTTATTAGGGAATCAAGAGATGCTATAGAGAAAAATCGGAAAAATAAACTACTTGTAAAATGTTAATATACAGAAAACAGCATTCCTATACAACAAAAAAAATTGTTATGAACTGAATCTTCCCACAAAAACATCATGTATATATTTAGCAAAAATTATAAGAAGCTGAATAATAATCTAAGTTATTATAACAAAAGTACAGGATATTTATAATGTAAATTATGTTTCATTTAAAAATATGAAAGATAGAATTTGCCTGTGAAACCATCTGGTCCTGGACTTTTGTGTGTTGGAAGTTCTTTAATCACAGTTTCAATTTCAGTAGTTGTGACTGGTCTGTTCATATTTTTTATTTCTTCCTGGTTCAGTCTTGGAGGGTTGTACCTTTCTAAGAATTTGTACATTTCTTCTAAGTTTTCCATTTTATTGGCATATAGTTGCTTGTAGTAGTCTCTTATGATCCTTTGTATTCCTCTGGTGTCCTTTGTAACTTTTCCTTTTACATTTCTAATTTTATTGATTTGAGTCCTCTCTCTTTTTTTTCGTGACGAGACTGGCTAAAAGTTTATCAATTTTGTTTATCTTCTCAAAGAACCAGCTTTTACTTTCGTTGATCTTTGCTATTGTTTTCTTCATCTCTATTTCATTTATTTTTACTCTGATCTTTATGAATTCTTTCCTTCTACTAACTTTAGGTTTTGTTTGTTCTTTCTCTAGTTGCTTTAGTTGTAAGGTTAGGTTATTTATTTGAGATTTTTCTTGTTTCTTGAGGTAAGATTGTATTGCTATAAACTTCCCTCTTAGAATTGCTTTTGCTGCGTCCCATTAGTTTTCAATTGTTGTGTTTTCATTGTCATTTGTCTCTAGGTATTTTTCAATTTCTTCTTTGACTTCTTCAGTGATCCATTGGTTGTTTAGTAACATATTGTTTAGCCTCCATGTAACTGTGTTTTTTTATGTTTTTTTTTCTTGTAATTGATTTCTAATCTCTGTTGTGGTTGGAAAAGATGCTTGATATGATTTCAGTTTTTACCTAGGCTTGATTTGTGGCCGAAGATGTCATCTATCTTGGAGAATGTTCCGGGTGCACTTGAGAAGAAAGTGTATTCTGCTGCTTTTGAATGGAAGGTCCTTTTGATATCAATTAAGTCTATCTGGTCTAATGTGTCATTTAAGGCTTGTGTTTTCTTATTAATTTTCTGTCTGGATGATCTGTACATTGGTGTAAGTGAGGTGTTAAAGTCACCTACTATTATTGTGTTATTGTCAATTTCCCCTTTTATGGCTGTTAGCATTTGGCTTATGGAGATATATATTTTTTAAAGATTTTTTTGGATGTGGACCATTTTTAAAGTCTTTATTGAATTTGTTACAATATTGCTTCCGTTTTATGTTTTGGTTTTTTGGCCACGAGGCATGTGGGATCTTTGCTTCCTGACCAGGGATCAAACCCATCCACACCCCCTGCATTGAATGGCAAAGTCTTAACCACTGGACTGCCAGGAAAGTCCCCAACATTTGACTTATATATTGAGGTGCTCCTATGTTTAGTGCATATATATTTAAAATTGTTACGACTTTTTCTTGGATTGATCCCTTGATCATTATGTAGCGTCCTTCCTTATCTCTTGTAAAAGTCGTTTTTTTTAAGTTTCTTATTTATATTTTATTCTATTCGTTTTTTAAAATTTTGTTTTTTTTATACAGCAGTCTCTTATTAGTTATCTATTTTATACATATTAGTGTATATATGTCAATCCCACTCTCCCAATTCATCTCACCCCCACTTTCCCCACTTGGTGTCCATACGTTTGATCTCTACATCTGTGTCTCTATTTCTGTCTTGCAAACCGGTTCATCTGTACCATTTTTCGTGATTCCACATATATGCGTTCATATACGATATTTGTTTTTCTCTTTCTGACGTATTTCACTCTATATGACAGTCTCTATGTCTATCCACGTCTCTTCCAATGACTCAATTTCATTCCTTTTTATGGCTGAGTAATATTCCATTGTATATATGTACCATATCTTCTTTATCCATTCATCTATTGATGGGCATTTAGGTTGTTTTCATGACCTGGCTATTGTAAGTGGCGTCACAATGAACATTGGGGTGAATGTGTCTTTTTGAATTTTGGTTTTCTCTGTTTATATGCCCAGTAGTGGGATTGCTGGGTCATATGGTAATTCTACTTTTAGTATTTTAAGGAACCTCCATACTGTTCTCCATAGTGGCTGTATCAATTTACATTCCCACCAACAGTGCAAAAGGGTTCCCTTTTCTCCACACCCTCTCCAGCATTTGTTGTTTGTAGATTTTCTGATGATGCCCATTCTAACCACTGTGAGGTGATACCTCATTGTAGTTTTGATTTGCATTATTCTAATAATTAGTGATGTTGAGCAGCTTTTCATGTGCCTCTTGGCCATCTGTATATCTTCTTTGGAGAAATGTCTATTTAGGTCTTCTGCCCATTTTTGGATTGGGTTGTTTGTTTTTTTTAATATTGAGCTGCATGAGCCGCTTATATATTTTGGAGACGAATACTTTCTCTGTTGATTCATTTGCAAATATTTTCTCCCATTCTGAGGGTTGTCTTTTCATCTTGTTTATAGTTTCCTTTGCTGTATAAAAGCTTTTAAGTTTCATTAGGTCCCATTTGTTTATTTTTGTTTTTACTTCCATTACTCTAGGAGGTGGGTCAAAAAAGATCTTGCTGTGATTAATGTCAAGGAGTGTTCTTCCTCTGTTTTCCTCTAAGAGTTTATAGTGTCCTGTCTTACATTTATGTCTTTAATCCATTTTGAGTTTATTTTTGTGTATGGTGTTAGGGAGTGTTCTAATTTCATTCTTTTACATGTAGCTGTCCATTTTTCCCAGCACCACTTATTGAAGAGGCTGTCTCTTCTCCATTGTATATTCTTGCCTCCTTTGCATAGATTAGGTGACCATATATGCGTGGGTTTATCTCTGTGCTCTCTATACTGTCCATTGATCTATATTTCTGTTTTTGTGCCAGTACCATATTGTTTTGATTACTGTCACTTTGTAGCATAGTCTGAAGTCAGGGAGTCTGATTCCTCCAGCTCCACTTTTTTCCCTCAAGATTACTTTGGCTATTCAAGGTCTTTTGTGTCTCCATACAAATTTTAAGAATTTTTTCCTCTAGTGCTATAAAAATGCCATTGGTAACTTGATAGGGATTGCATTGAATCTATAGTTTGCTTTGGGTAGTATAGTCATTTTCACAATGTTGATTCTTCCAATCCAAGAACATGGTATATCTGTCCATCTGTTTGTGTCATATTTGATTTCTATCATCAGTGTCTTATAGTTTTTTGAGTATAGGTCTTTTACCTCCTTAGGTGGGTTGACTCCTAGGTATTTTATTCTTTTTGTTAAAATGGTGAATGGGATTGTTTCCTTAATTCCTCTTTCTGATCTTTCATTGGTAATGTATAGGAATGCAAGAGATTTCTGTGCATTAATTTTGTATCCTGCAACTTTACCAAATTCATTGATTAGCTCTAGTAGTTTTCTGGTGGCATCTTTAGGATTCTCTATGTTTAGTATCATGTCATCTGCAGACAGTGACAGTTTTGCCTCTTATTTTCCAATTTGTATTCCTTTTATTTATTTTTCTTCTCTGATTGCCATGGCTAGGACTTCCAGAACTATGTTGAATAATAGTGGTGAGAGTGGACATCCTTGTCTTCTTCCTCATCTTAGAGGAAATGCTTTCAGTTTTTTACCATTGAGATTGATGTTTGCTGTAGGTTTGTTGTATACGGCCTTTATTAAGTTGAAGTAGGTTCCCTCTGTGCCCACTTTTTGGAGAGGTTTTATCATAAATGGGTGTTGAAATTTTTCAAAAGCTTTTTCTGCATCTATTGAGATGATCATATGGTTTTTATTCTTCAATTTGTTAATAGGTGTATCACATAGATTTGCATATATTGAAGAATCCTTGCATCCCTGAGATAAATCCCACTTGATCATGGTGTATAATCCTTTTAATGTGTTGCTGGATTTTGTTTGCTAGTATTTTGTTGAGGAATTTTGCATCTGTATTTATCAGTGATACTGGTCTGTAATTTTCTTTTTTTGTAGTATGTTTTTCTGGTTTTGGTATCAGGGTGATGGTGGCCTCGTAGAATGAGTTTGGAAGTGTTCCTTCCTCTGCAGTTTTTTGGAAGATTTTGCGAAGGATGGGTGTTAGCTCTTCTCTACATGTTTGATAGAATTCATCTGTGAAGCCATCTGGTCCCGGACTTCTGTTTGTTGGAAGATTGTTTTTTTCTCTCATAAAACTTTATTTTTATTTATTTTTTTATTGAAATATAGTTGTGTTGGAAGATTTTTAATCACAGTTTCACTTTCATTACTTGTTATTGGTCTGTTCCTATTTTTCTATTTGCTCCTGGTTCAGTCTTGGAAGTTTAGACCTTTCTAAGAGTTTTTCTATTTCTTCCAGCTTGTCCATTTGTTGGCATAGAGTTGCTTGTAGCAGTCTCCTAAGATGCTTTGTATTTCTGCAGTGTCCATTGTAACTTCTCCTTTTTCATTTCTAATTTTATTGGTTTGAATCCTCTCCCTCTTTTTCTTGATGAGTCTGGCTAAAGGTTTATCAATTTTGTTTATCTTCTCAAAGAACCAGCTTTTAGTTTTATTGATCTTTGGTATTGTTTTCTTTCTTTCTATTTTATTTCTGTTCTGATCTTTATGATTTCTTTCCTTCTACTAACTTTGGGTTTTATTTGTTCTTTCTCTAGTTCCTTTAGGTGTAAGGTTAGATTGTTTATTTGAGATTTTTCTTTTTTCTTGAGGTAGGATTGTATTGCTATAAACTTCCCTCTAAGAACTGGTTTTGCTGCATGCTGTAGGTTTTGGATCATCGTGTTTTTGTTGTTATGTGTCTCTAGGTAGTTTTTGATTTCCTCTTTGATTTCTTCAGTGATCTCTTGTTTATTTAGTAACGTACTGTTTGGCCTCCATGTGTTTGTGTTTCCTACCTAATTTTCCTTGTAATTTATTTCTAATCTCATAGCGGTGTGGTCGGAAAAGGTGCTTGATATGAGTTCAGTTTTCTTAAATTTACTGAGGCTTGGTTTGTGACCCAAGATGTGATCTGTCCTGGAGAATGGTCCATGTGCACTTGAGAAGAAAGTGTGATCTGCTGTTTTTGGATGGACTGTCCTATAAATATCAATTAGGTCCATCTTGTTTAATGTATCATTTAAAGCTTATGTTTCCTTATTTATTTTCATTTTGCATGATCTGTCCATTGGTGAAAGTGAGGTATTACAGTCCCCCACTATTATTGAATTACCTTTGATTTCCTCTTTTATAGCTGTTAGCATTTGCCTTATGTATTGAGGTACTCCTATGTTGGGTGAAAATATATTTATAATTGTTATATCTTCTTGGATGGATCCCTTGATCATCATGTAGTGTCCTTCCTTGTCTCTTGTAACAGTCTTTATTTTAAAGTCTATTTGATATGAGTATTGCTACTCCAGCTTTCTTTTGATTTCCATTTGCATGGTATATCTGTTTTCATCCTCTCACTCTCAGTCTGTATGTGTCCCTAGGTCTGAAGTGGGTCTCTTTTAGACAGCATATATATGGGTCTTGTTTTTGTATCCATTCATCAAGCCTGTGTCTTTTGGATGGAGCTTTTAATACATTCACATTTAAGATAATCATCAATATGAATGTTCCTATTACCATTTTCTTAATTGTTTTCAGTTTGTTTTTGTAGGTCCTTTTCTTTTCTTGTGTTTCCCATTAGAAAAGTTCCTGTAGCATTTGTTGTAGAGCTGGTTTGGTGGTGCAGAAGTCTCTTAGGTTTTGCCTATCTGTAAAGCTTTTGGTTTCTCCATCGAATCTGAATGAGATCCTTGCCGGGTAGAGTAATCTTGGTTTTAGGTTCTTCACTTTCATCGCTTTAAATATATCATGCCACTCCCTTTTGGCTTGTAGAGTTTTGCTGAGAAGTCAGCTGTTAACCTTATAGGAGTTCCCTTGTATGTTATTTGTCATTTTTCCCTTGTTGCTTTTCATAATTTTTCTGTCTCTAATTTTTGTCAGTTTGATTACTATGTGTCTTAGTGTATTTCTCATTAATTTTATCCTTCCTGGGACTTTCTGTACTTCCTGGACTTGGGTGGCTATTTCTTTTCCCATGTTATGGAAGTTTTTGACTATAATCTTTTTAAATATTTTCTTGGGTCCTTTCTCTCTCTTCTCCTTCTGGAACCCCTATAATATGAATGTTGGTGCATTTAATGTTCTCCCAGAGATTTCTTAGGCTGTCTCCATTTGTTTTCATTCTTTTTTCTTTATTCTGTTCCCAGCAGTGAATTCCACCATTCTGTCTTTCAGGTCACTTATCTGTTCTTCTGCCTCAGTTATTTTGTTATTGAATCCTTCTAGTGTATTTTTCATTTCAGTTATTATGTTGTTCATCTCTGTTTATTTGTTCTTTAGTTTTTCTAGGTATTTTTTCTTTAATTCTTCCAGGTCTTTGTTAAACATTTCTTGCATCTTCTCGATCTTTGCCTCCATTCTTTTTCCGAGGTCCTCGATCATCTTCACTGTCATTATTCTGAATTCTTTTTCTGGGAGGTTGCCTATTTCCAGTTCATTTAGTAGTTTTTTCTGGGGTTTTATCTTGTTCCTTCATCTGGTCCATAGCCCTCTGCCTTTTCATCTTGTCTATCTTTCTGTGAATGTGGTTTTTGTTCCACAGGCTGCAAGACTATAGTTCTTCTTGCTTCTGCTGTCTGCCATCTGGTGGATGAGGCTATCTAAGAGGCTTGTGTAAACTTACTGATGGTAGGGACTGGTGGTGGGTAGAGCTGGGTGTTGCTCTGGTGGGCAGAGCTCAGTAAAACTTTAATCTGCTTGTCTGCTGATGAGTGGGGCTGAGTTCCATCCCTGTTGGTTGTTTGGCCTGAGATGACTCAGTACTGGAGGTTACAGGCTCTTTGGTGTGGCTAATGTCAGAATCCAGACTCCGGGAGGGCTCATGCTAAGGAGTACTTCCCAGAGCTTCTGCTACCTGTGTCCTTGTCCCCGTGATGAGCCATAGCCCCCTGCCCAACCCCCCCCCCCTCACCTCTGCAGGAGACCCTCCAACACTAGCTGGTAGTTCTGGTTCAGTCTTCTATGGGCTCACTTCTCCTTCTGCCTGGGTCCTGATGTGCACACTACTTTTTGTGTGCCCTCCAAGAGTGGAATCTCTGTTTCCCCCAGTCCGGTTGAAGTCCTGCAATCAAATCCCGACACCCTTCAAAGTCTTATTCTCTGGGAATTCCTCTTCCCATTGCTGGACCCCCAGGTTGGGAGACCCGATGTGGGGCTCAGAACCTTCACTCCAGTGGGTGGACTTCTGTGGTATAATTGTTTTCTAGTTTGTGAGTCACCCACCCAGCAATTATTGGATTTGATTTTATTGTGATTGCGCCCCTTCTACCATCTCATTGTGGCTTCTCCTTGTCTTTGCATACGGGGTATCTTTTTTGGTGAGTTCCAGTGTCTTCCTGTCAATGATTGTTCAGCAGTTGGTTGTGATTCTGGTGCTCTCACAAGAGGGAGTGAGTGCACATCCTTCTACTAAGCCATCTTGAACCAATTTTGCCTCTTATAACAGTCTTTATTTTAAAGTCTATTTTGTTTGATATGAGTATTGCTACTCCAGCTTTCTTCTGATTTCCATTTGCATGGGATATCTTTTTCCATCCCCTCACTTTCAGTCTGTATGTGTCCTTAGGTCTGAAGTGGGTCTCTTGTAGACAGCATATTTATGGGTCATGTAAATTATGTTTTATTTAGAAATATGAAAGAAAATAAAAATAAATGGAGTGATTACCAGTTATTGTTGGAAAGATTCAATACCGTAAAAATAGCATCAACTCTAAAGCATTGGAAGGATGATAAAATCCTAATAGACTTGTTCCTGGAATTTGGCACATGATCTTCACATAGATATGCAAGTGAACAGGGCATGAATAGCCAAGAAACACTCTTATATACAGCATGTCTTTGGATCTTGCTTGTTATTGATCCTGACATTTTCCTGTTTTTTAAGTGGAGTGTTTTCTACATTAATATTTAATGCAGTGTTAGATATTGTTGGTTTCAATTTTACCATTTTATCATGTGTTTTCTGCTTACTTATCCCCTCCACTTCATTTCCTGATTTTTCTGTTCCTTGTCTTCTGACTTCTTTTTAGAATATTTCACCTTTTAAAAAAATTTCATTTTAGTCCATCTATAGGATTTTTAGCTATACCAATTTGCATGGGTTTTAATGGTTGCTCTCAGGATTACTTTCAAAGACTATGAAAGGTCTAAGATTCTACCTGATTTGCAAGCTAACAAATTAACTTGCTCCAATTTCATGGATGCTGGCAGAAGACATTTCTGGGTCAGAGATAAGGGACTCTTTATTACTCATACTAATAGTAGTTGACAGTGTATCAGGAATATCTTTCATGGCTTCCTGAGGCCCATTTCTCACAGTGCAACATGATGTGAATCAGGTGACATCTGTACACATAGTGAATTGCATAACAGAAAATGGACCCTAAGCTCAGGGAGCCTGATTATTTTATAATAGGGTTATAAACCTGCCTGCCCTTTGCTTTGGAGGATATGTTATCTTTATTGGACTACAGTTATTATGCCTGCCCAGTGCTTCAGAAGGAGATACTATATATTCCAAGACTAAAGACAGAAGTCATCTCTGCACATAAAATGTGCAGAGTGTGAGAGACCTAGAATGAGTTGTCTTCCACAGCATACATTCTTCATGTCTACACAAGTGAACATTTTCCCTCAAAACACCATACCAGTGACTACTCCAATTTATCTGACAATGATTTGGACAAAATTTACTCAATTCATCTCATGAAGCATTTTACATTTACTATGAAGCAGCAGGATGAGTTCCACTGCAGTATTAATCTTGACCATGCCCACAAACAGCTGGATAAATCTCTTACACCATCGCAATCTACACTTGAAAACCAGATGGCTTTCTCCTTAAGTTTGTATTGACTTTTCCACTTAGCTGGAGGCATTCGTCTTTAGGATGTATTACTGATTGCACACATTCCACCTTAGCCCATAAAGTGGAGATCTAAGGCTACTCTAGCACCCCATACAACACTGACCAATAAATTGAGACTGACCTGAAAGGATTCTAAGGCCTAGGTAGTACTGATCACTTAAGCTAAAGTCAGGGACAAATTCTATATCACTTTTTCTAATTGACTTATTCCCATAAAAGGGAATAACTGCCCTCCAAATGTACGTAAGTAATGAGTCATTCATCCTTCTGGGAAGCACTCCCAGAAGAGTAGTCTTATTTTGAGGACATCTCCACAGTCATTTGAGGCTACATAATATACTGGGGTGTTTTCTTAAATACTTGAAAATATTTTATGACCACTCCTAAGATGCAAATGACTGTGTTTTCAGGAGGGAGGCAACTTAATGAGCAGTTTCCACAAAAACAATATAGTTCCAGGGTAAACATGGAAATAAAGTGTTGTTGATAATTGTTTGGAAGTGCATGATGTGAAAAGTGTATAAGTTGGAGATACACCAGGGGTACAGGCTCTGACAATAAATTTTCCCAAGTAGTTGGTAGGCAGGCCTTATAGGACCCCAGTTCAGTTGCAATGATTGAGCCCCGTTGGTTGTTGGTGGTGGTTGTTAGGAGGTACTAATAATCTAATTTGTACTATTTGTCGACACCACCAGCCAGATGACTTTCACTTTTCCCATGGAATGTCTGAGTGATGGCTATGGAAATGCAGTAGGGAATACATTCAGAGATGTTTACAGGTGCTTTTTGTGGGAGCTGGGACTATTCACTGCTGTTTCTGATAGACATCTAAGAGAATGACAGTCTTGCCATGGTCAGAAACATCAAGTAGAAGATAGTAGACCTAGCTGCCACAGTTTGATACAGGGGAGAACTTTCTCCTTTGTGTGGAAATCTCCACAGTTCATCCCTTGAAGCAAAGTTCATTAAGGTCTCTCTCTCTCTCTTGCCCCTATACCTCCTGATTCCTGAAGGTGTTCCCTCTTCACATGCCAAGGTCATTGTTCTTTTTACAGAGCCACAAAATCTGGTGCAGGAGGAATAGGAGCATTTTTATAAAACTTACTGAGGTACATTTTTACTCTACTTTGTCCCACATGGGGTAGTGATGGGTTACATGGTAAACTGTACTCAAACCAGTAGTCATTATTCTTATGATCTAGGATCATTTCAATCCAACAAAAAAATCCAAATGGCTAAACCAGAATTAAGTTAGAATTTCCTAGGCTCCCTTTTGGCTGTGTTGCTACCAGTAGATAGTATCAAGTAATCTGAACTGGGGTTTCCAGTGGGGGAAAGAAGAAGCATCATGCCCTGGAATGGTCAGTTTGGAATCCCAAAATTTCAACATCGATCTAAATGACCTCCTATTCCTTTTGTCCTGATTTTTGACTAGGAAGTGGTTGAGAGGATATCATCCTTTTCTTGACCAAAGTGCCTTGTGAAAGTTTGTGGTACAAGAGGAAGTGAGGAAGGTAGAGTCAGAAATCTTTTTTGAGTTCATTTTTGAGGAGGTCATTCCAGTGCTCAAGAATACCAGATTCATGTGGCTGGTAGGGAAAGTGGCACGTCCACCAAACACCTTCACTATCAGCCCGTTATTGTTCTGCTATAAAAGTTACACCGAGTGAATGCAAATGAGAGATGAAAATATAGCAAAAATTTGTTTCAAGGGTCATAGTAGTGTACCCCAAGTTAACTGATTAGACTGGAACAGCAATATTGTAGCTTGAAAAAATGTCTAGCTGTGATGAGGCAACAGTAACCTTTAGAAGGCTTAAAAGTCTGATGTTGTCAATCCCCCAGGAGTGGGCAGGGGCAAATCCCTGTGCTTTGTGAAAAAATGCAGTGTGACCCCCCTCACCACAATGAGGTGTCAGCTTTTGGTAGGAACCACAGGTCTGGGATGCAGTGATAGCCTCTGCTTCAGAGATCATAGAATCCTTTACTTTATGCCCTGTCTATGATAGTGGACATGTTGCCATTCTGCTATAGTGGGTCTGGGCAGCAATAGTAACAATCTAGGGAGTGTAGACTCAATCAGCAGCTTGATTTTAGTTGGTCTTATTAGAGAATAGATCTTTTCTATGATGTCCACGCAAGTGGCCCAAGTAGTCTGACAGCAGCTGAAATGTGTTTCTCTATAGTTTGTGGACTCAGAGAGGGATAGCTTTAATCTGACAGTCTGTAGCTTTCCAAGTGGCTAATCAAAGGGCCAGGCTCTTGGCAATAACCCAAGACTCAATATAGCTGTAAAAATTTTAAAGCAAAGAACAGAGCTATGAAAACAGCCTTGAGTTCTGGCCTTTGGGAGTGACAACATCTGCTTCTGTTCTGCATGTCTGGCAATTAGATAGGAGACTTCCCAGTCCACATCATGGGCTTTCAGTTTAGCTAAATCATCAGTGTAGATTATGTCACAGGTATTTAGGAGAATATCTGTGAATCAAGAGTTCCGTTGAACCAGTAGTTTTGCTTCACATAGCGAAGGGTAAAGTTTCCTCCAAAAGGACAGTTTCTCCTTTTACATGTAGAGACAGGATGGTGTTGGGGCAGGGGTGGCTATGCTCTTGAATACACCATTTCCCTTTGACACATGTGGCTAGTTAGGCCCTTCCTACCTTGTTGCTGTTGAGTCCGAGTTGACCCACCCCAAAATAGTGCATCAGGATGGAGAATGACAGATTTCCATGTGTCATACATTCAGTTTCCACAAGAGCCCAGTGGCAAACTAATAGCTGAGGTACATCAAGAGGACAGTGAGTCCAACATCAAAGTATTGCCTCCTCGTGTAAGCTCCCTCCATTTGCCAGGGTTTTCACTTGGTGAAATCGACAGTGATGGAGGTTTATGGCTCAAAGAGGTTTTAGGGTCGTGCGGTTCCAAAGGTTCTAGCACAAGCCTGCATGTGGCTTTTCCCAATCAGGACGATCCCCTCCACCACTTATGAGCATGTACAGTAAAGGTGTGTAAATATTAACAGTGGTTTTATATTTAGCAGTTGAAGCCACAACAATAATATGTTGAATCAACCCAAAGGGTCTCATCTGTAAGGTTGTATTAGCTTCCCTTCACTATGGTGAACTCTGCCCAAACCCCATTAGCTGATTCTGGGCATTCACTACCCTGCAAGGCTGGATAAGATGCTAACTTGAGAACCTGTATCAGTAGAGCTATACAAGTTTGAGTCCCTCTTTTCCCCCCCAGCTCTCCAGTATGCTATGACATATGTGGATGACTTTTGTTCTTCTTTGGGGACAAGGAGATGTTAGTGCTACTATTAAATCTTTCCCCTTAAAGCAGCAGAGGTCCGATGAGAAGTGTTGGAAGGTATTGGGGTGGGGAGGGACAAGCACAGCTGCACACCAGTAAGTAAGAGACATTTACTTTCAGTTTTCGGTGGTTGGGCCACTCTCAGAGCCAAAATTGTATCAATTTCTAATGTTTTCTATTCACCAGAATCTTTACATCAACACTATTTCTCCTATGGGGGTTTCTTGACTCAGAAGCAGTTCTGGAACTAGAAGGAGCGAGCGTTGCACTCACTTTGGGCGGAAAGTTTAAGGAGGTGCCAAAAAGCTGAGTAATGAATATAAAGTAATATTTTAAAGCAGTATTTTAAAAGACAGGAAATTAATGCAAAAACTCCATGGTGAACAAAATTTAAAAATTTGAATATACTATATTACCCTGCACTTGGATGATTTACTCTCTTGTTCTACCCTAATCCTGGCCCGTCGGATTCTGTTTTACGGATGCTGGTAGAAGACGTGAGACTCCTGAGTGTGAAGTCATGGACTTATTTACTCAAGGTGCAGCAAATAGCATTAACTTTATGTTTGCATCAGTGCACCTTCACCCCCAGTCCCATGAAGATGATGTGAAGGGGCCAAGTAGATGCCGCACATGTGGTAGAGGGCCTTGTGCACAGCTAAGGAATCCCAAGCTTAGAGAACCTGAATCTTTTATAGTGGACAGGAAAGCAGTCTGACTTTTGCTCCAGAGGAAGACAGTATCTATTATGGACAGAAAACAAACCTGCCACTTGTTCCAAAGGGAGACACTATGTCTATCTTCAGAAGCTGTCTGCTAGACAAACATCCTTGGTGAGATTGTCTGGAACATAGGCTCTGCTTACAGGATATGCAGAAATGCAGGTGACTCATGGAGAGTCATCTCCTAAAATATCCAGTAAAAGACTAAAAATAGAATGGGTAACTTCTGAATCAGTAGGTGAAAAAAAGAGGCATAATGAAATTTCTTCTATTTAATTCAGATACATAAATAATAAGAAAAGGTGTGGCCAGATTAAATTTGCTCGTGAAAGTGAAGTAGTATCAGGTTGGTGAAATAAAATCTAGCTATATTCTCTTTGAAAGACAAAAACCTAAAGCCCTCTTGTTCCTCCCTTATGATTTCTAAATCCCTGTTTTTATTTAACAAACACATAGCACTTACTATTCCCCTGGCACAGTTCAGAGTGTTTTATAAATTAATTTAATTCTTATAATAACCAAAAGAGGTTGTACTACTACTATTACCCATTTGCCGGTCAAGGAAAATGAGATACAGAGGTGTTAAATGAATTTCCTGAGGCCGTCTGTTTGTACCTGATCAAGACAAGGTTCGAACCCTGGCTCTGTGGCTCCAGGATCTGCTCTCTCACCATGTTCTGCTACCTCTTCAATTGTTTTAAACACATTGTGCCCGTCCCCTACCCCTGCCACAAGCACCCTCACTTTCTGAGAAACCATTCTAGTCTCTCAAAGACTTGAACTCTTCATGTAGCCAGAAAACCTGAAAGTGGAAGAACTGGGAGATTTATACCTGTGAACATTCATCACAAAGGACCTGGAGTAGCTCTGTGTGTACCACATAAAATAGACTTGAGTACAAATCAAAGCAAAATAAAACAATCTCTTAGGGGTAGGATAAATCAAATTAAAAATTCATGAATAGCATATACATTTTCTGAAGCTGTGTGAGGAGTAATAATATTTCCTCAAACTATGTAAAGTAAAACCTAACCAAATAATTTGGTTAAAGAGGCAAATGATTCGACTAAATAGGCAAGTCTAAAACCATCATAGAAAATGTTAACAAACTTGAGTTTGGAAAGTGATGAATACAACATCAAGATATTATGTTCCCCCATGATCTAGTAAACGGTTAAGGATTAACCTTCACAGCTTAAGAAAAAACTATAAAACTGGGCAAAATATATAAGGAATCTGTTTGACTACATTTAGGCAGAAGCTAACAATCACAAAAGCCCTATGTCTAAATATCATTACTTTAGGGTTAGGGCTTCAAAATTATGAGCTTTGGGGGGAAGCAAAGATCCAGCGCATAGCAGTGTCACAACCAAACCCAGCCATAATGGATACAAGTCCTTTACCATTCCCATCTGAAAAAACAATAACCATTCTTTCCCAGAATCCCATGTTACTTTCCATTTATTGCCCTTTTTCTTCCATTTACTTTTCAAGTATCTTATAATTTAGAAAGACTCACAGTCTCCACTTATGCACCTTCCATTTGCTCCTGGTCCAATGAGTGTTGATCTTTACTTCATTATCCAAGCCACCAATGACTTCCATGTTGCTAAGTCCATGGGCACTCCAGTCTTCCTTTGGCTTGATCACTTTTTCTACCTTGAAATACTGTGTTCTTTTGGATTTTTTTAATACCGGGCATAACCTTTTCTTCCCCCTCTATGCTTCAGATGGTTCTTTTTGTTTAGAGAAGCAATTTTATAAAACCATTAAACTGTGCCATATGTACATATGCACAGACATATAAAACCACAGACTGTCTGATTCCCAAAGCCTTTGTTTGCTTGCCTTTTTTAGATGTATCATGGGCATTTTTCCCTGAGTCATTTTTAATTTTTTAAAAACCACTTTATTGAGGTATGATTGACATGTAAAAAGCTGAACAGCTTTAGTGTATAGAACTCAGTTGAGCTATAAGTATATAGCCATGAAGCATGATAAAAATGGGGCCCGCGTGAAGAGATTGGTACCCTTATAAAAAGAGGAAGAGAGACCAGAACTCTCCAGCATGTTAAGGTAAAACAAGAAGACGACTCTCTGCAAGTCCGGAAAGCGGACCTCACCAAGAACTAAATCTGCTGACACCTTGATCTTGGCTTCTCAACCTCCAAAACTGTGGAAAAGAAAAAAAAAAAAAAAAAAGTCAATTGTTTAGCCAAAAAAAATGAGAAAATAAATTAGTTGAAAGTTGTGTGAAGAGTGATAGGAACTGAATATTCAACAGTATTCTGACAAATATTTATCAGTACCTCAAATGATCTAGACCACTCCACATAAACAAAATAGACATATGATCCTTTGAAAAATACTTAGTGTCATACTAGAGTTCATAATCACCCTTATACTGTGATGCCGACCTTTATTTAAGAAGAGGAGAATGTAGTACTACAGATGTATTCAAATCTGTCACTTCCTCTTCTCGTCCCTATCCTCTTATAATTTGTAAACATAACATGTCTAAAATATAGGTGCAAGGGTTGGGATTGATAAAGTCAGTAAGCAGGGAAATGCTAAACAGCTCTAAGAAGACCTGAGATGGCTTATATACCAAGCCAGTACACTGAAATATGTGCAGTACTCACCCAAGTGGATGTGTAAAGTGATCCCTTGTAATGTGGAAAGGAAGTATTAGAACTTCTATCTATTTGTATTGTATATTATATACAGAAAATAAAGCTTTACCAATGTATAACATACCAATTGGCAAACATATTTATAATTTATGAAAATATACATATATTAGGATACATTTTAAGGAGGTCAACATTTAGACTGTTTGGAGTCCATTGATGTAAATAGCTATACTCATCAAGTAAAGATGAAAAAATTCTTTTATTTTTAGATTAATTTAATAAGAATCTCATTAGAGCCATATAGAACAGATTATTGTTATAATTCAGATATGAAGATAGAACCTAATATGCTATAATAGGGAGAATCTAAATGTGGATAATAAGACTTAGCACAAATATTTTCACAAAGGTGACATATTCTCCAATTCACACCCATCTCTAGTATCTGCAAAAAATAATTTTTAACTGCCAGTGGCATTTTGAGTGACTTCCATTTAGTAAGGTACTCTCTTTCATTCCACTTAGAGATCAAATTTCTAATGGTTTAAAAAGTGTGCTGATTTAGGTGTGGGAGCTCTGCTGAGCAATGTGAGGATCATTACTGTTATTTGAAGATCTTCTTAGCAACCTTGCTTTAAATATTCCCTTTGCTCTGCCCAGAGGGTGAAGAGCTAACCTGGAAAGCAAAAGCTGAGCAAGTCCTTTACATGGAGGTGATATGAAGTGACTTCCTTTTTCTAAAGTACTGATAATACCCACATAGCCACTCCAAAATATACACCATGCTGTATCTGTTACTACTGTTTTTTGAAAATGCATTATTGTTTTTGTTTGTTGGTATTTTTTTCTTAATCATCTGTTTATATACATTTAGGTGATATATAAAATGCATTCTTTAAGGAATGGGATTTGGAAGTAGACAGGTGTTCTTCCTAAAGTTTTGGATTTTACTTTTCTCTAAATACATTTAGATTGTGTGATAAACTTTAGACGTTAGATAAAAATACAAAATAAACTTGTTTGTTCTTAGACTCCAAAGCTAATTGTCTTAAAAATATAGCCATGCCAATAGATTGCAATACAAGAAGATTATAAAGTGATGGTTAGATGTTAATAACAGTAACGCAGAACATTAAGGCAAGTGACATTTACATAAGTATCTTGATCTTAATACATGTAATTTACATATGAAAATTTAATCACCATAGAGATAAACAGCTGCAATGTTTAATTAAACTCTCCACACAAAATCAGCCTGCAAGAAGTAGTTTGTCACTGCTAATTCATCACAATTCTCTTAAGTATTCTTTAAAATAAAAATGCAAAATAAATGACTCTTACTGATAATTTAACTTCTGGTTACTTTGTATTTTAATTGTATCATCAAAGCCTGTTGAGAATAAGATAAAGATTCTAGGTTTATATTCACTCTGTTTAGAAGGCAAAGCATAAACATATAGAGAACAAATGTGTTTGTTTACAAACTTATGAGTCACCAACACAACAGCACTAAAGGATAATTTAAGAAATGTTAATGCCCAAATAAGTTGTAGGTAATGAAGGTCTATAAGAGTCTTTCTCAATGGAGTTTTGAAGACAGAAATTAATGCCAGCATTAGCCAGAAAAAGAGTAACAACTGCTAGCTTAGAATACATAAAACTAAAAAAATTTAATTGAATTTTAAGATCGCAGAGACACTAAACAGAAAAGAGGATGGGTTAATACATAAATGGTGTAGAAAGTCATCCTTGGGAAATAGGACACGAACAAATGGCAGATTTTGTTTCCATGCATCTTATTTGTATAAACAGATGCATTTATTCATTCATTTGCTGAAAAATGAGCCTACTATATACCAAGCATAATGCTGTACACTAGCATAAAATAGTGGCTTAGGTTAGCTATTAATGTGACATTTAAATTGATTGCAGCCTTCTCTGTATAGAGAGACTGAAAATGTATTGAATAGAAAAAGAAGACGATTAGATATATTCATGGTAAAGCAAAAGGCTTCTGGATATCAGGACTGTGCTCCAAGCGTCTTAATTTTTTTCACCTAAGTTCAGATGGTTGATATTATAAATAAAATGCATAGCCCTCATTTAAGTGCAAATGAAATGAAATTGGACCTTGGAAAGTGGACATTGTTCATGAGTTGGTCCCTAGATACGCTTTTAATGTTGAGAGCACCCAAGTTCTGTCCCAAAATGTTTCTCCAAATCACTACGTTTGTACAGTTGTCTGGAAGAAATAAAAGCTATCTTTTCCAAGTATACCAGGAATATGCTATAAATTACAGTAATTTTGTTTTCTGTTAAACTGACCTGTAAATTAATAGCATGCCAAATATTTTATAGTCTTATACATATGAAGAAATTGAGCCAAGACCTTCAGATTTGTAAGAACAAAACCATGTCATATATAAAAAAAAAAAAAAAAAAAAAAAAAAAAAAAAACCATGTCATGGAGTAAGCTGGGAGTCACAACATCTGAATGACCATAAGAGAAAGCTATTATATGCACTTATATTTTTCTCCATGCTTTACATAAGGCAACTCATCTTGGGCCTGGAGGTTGTTCAGTTTCAATAGCGCAAAATGAATGACTTGGCTTAGACAACCTGAAATTTTATACACTAAATCCCCAGAATCATAGGACTTTATTTCACATATTTAAATATTCAGAACTAATATTAAGAACTGATTTAACACTTTGTAGTTGTATGCACGCATGTGTGTATACAGTGAGAGAAAAATCTGTACTTATTTCCTCTCTATTTATATATGTACATAAAATCCCTCTCTACAAAGATATTAGAACCTGAAAGTGGTTAGTTAGCTGAAAAGTCAGGAGGTATAAAAAATACCTAATCCCTTAAAAATTTAATATTAGTTCAAACTGGGCACATCCATTCAGCAATCTTTTAAATGTAGGGCCTAAGTCCTTTCTTGAAGTATTAAGCCTGCTGATTAGGATTGGAAATTAACTTTCTTGCATAAACAAGTGCTGTGATAAATGAGTTTGTGTGATAAAAGAGTCTGCTTTTCTTTAAAGGAGTCACAAATTTAAATATACCTGTGATATGATATGAATGAAGTATTATCTTGAAAAGTTTCCCCAAACTTTTATACTTGTCTCTTCTGTACCCAATTAGGTAATTTTTACACCCATAGTTTATCAGTTTTTTATCATATTTAATTAAGCCATCCATGGTAAAGCTACACATCTGGTAGAAGCTGGTTTGTGTAAGCACATGATTCAAAGAGTGGGAGCAGAAGTGTGCAAGTGTTCTAGAGCCTTTTGTTGTATTTTACTTAATCTTCAAAATAATCTCATAGAAATTGTGATTCACATAAAATTATGAAGTTATTCTGATCTCCATAAAAATACCAGGGATATTGCGTGATTCACATGAGGTTACAAAATTTGTAAGAGGCAAACTCTGAAATGAGACTGCAAGAACATTGCTAGGCTATTGTGTGATGAAAAATTTCCATGATAAAATCAGTAACTTGGATTTTTCAAATCAGTTGAAGCTAAAATGAGTATAGACTCATTCTTTTACTGGTCTGAAACTGTACAGAAGGAACCACTGCCTAGTTATACCTGTTGCAAAACGTGGAAGCTAATTTTAAACAGTTATCCCAGCAGTAATTTTGTGGTACATTAACAGCGTACTCATTCCTGGCTTATTGTAAAGGAATTGACAAAAATTAAAGATACTGGTTAGTATTAACGTGTTAGTGGATTGTGATTATACCAGCATCCTCTCACAACTGAAGATACAGCTTTAGGTATAAACTTTTTATGCCGCATTATAAGAGAGCTTTTCTTTAAACCTTGAAAATTAGGTGCTGATGTCCCCATACAGGTACTGGTGGTTAAATTTAACTTATAGAATTTTTCTCCCTTATTTCCTCAAATTCTTTTGGTAGGTTTTACTCTTCCTTTTCAGTTTCACACATTGATATTTTATCCTTAGGAGCCCAGGATGCATTTCAGATTCCTACTTCCTGGTTTCTGTCACCTTACTGATCAAATCTTTAGGGAATAGTTTTTAACTTACAGTGTTGTGTGGGAAAAGTTATTAAATGAGATGAATTGGATTGGATTAAATGTAAAGGTGCTTATTTTATGCTCCCATAGTCTCTCTCCACTTTTGATGAACGGGGACACGATTACCTGAGTTTAATGAAATAAACAAGAGTCTTGAATCAGGAAGAATATTTATTTTATGAGTTTTTTGAGATCTAAAATAATTCGTAGGAACCAGGAGTTTTATGTTTTACATGTTGAAAACTTGGGGTATCATTTTATGTTTATTTGTGTATTTGGCTAGGACCATTTGGTCAGTGATGGTCCAAGCAATGATTTTGCCAAGGGAAACCCATTTTAAAGATAAGCTTTATATAAGGTATGAATGTAATAAAATTCAGATTGTAAATTCTTGTTTTTCTTAGGCAAAGTTTCACCTGCTCTCTTGGATTTGGTTGAACTCATTTACATTCTTTGCTATGTGTCTGCAATGGGTGCTTCTGGTAGAATGGACAAATTATTTGATATTTTATTACATTAGAAATTTTAGCAATTGAGGTAATTAAGAATACTTTATTCTGTATTTTTCCCATTGAGACAAATAAAATTCATGGAGAGAAATCCTTTATAAGAAAAAAATACAGTTTAGCTTACCTTTTCTTTTCTGGATTAGTGAGCCAAACATTACAGCTGCCCATGTTGTCAAAATGCCATGAGAGAATTTAGTAGAAAAGAAGCCAATAATGTAGTCAGATTCTGACATTTAAATAAATGTTTTTACTGTTCCATCAAAATTAATGATTAACTTCAGCATTAGAAGCATGTATTTCAATAGTAGAGGGAAATTTTCCCACCATCACTTCAGAGCAAAAGTAACCCCGCGGTGTTATGAATATATATTTCAGACTAAGAGAAAAGATTGATCCCACAGGATATCTCTCTTCTCCATCCATTGATGATGTCAGTTGAGTCTCTGATTAGCTGCTGACATTTGAAATTATGGTGGGTCAGCAAGGTTAATGAAAGCTTTCTCTATATAGCTATGTCCCCATTGCCTCTGTGCCTTCCTGGGCTTTTGGCTTGTTTGCTGACCTCAAAAAGCAAGGCAAAAATAAGAAAACACATCAAGAGAAGTGTAGTCTGAGCACTCATCTATTGGTGATTTCTAATGGTGCTATTTAACAAGGAAGAGAAAGGTTAATGAATAGCGACTTAACTTACTTGGAAATGGTTGAGTACAAAGGGTCTAGTTAATAACCCCCGTGACCTTGTTGAGGATGAATTCCATGTGGATGAAAATATTTCAGTAGAATTGTCTGGACTACAATATTTCTGCCTTTAAGTGACAGAGTTACATAAATTTCCTATTTTATAATATTGAGTCATCGTCTGTTGAGGCAAGGAGAAAGTATAAAACTGAATTAGGTTTCCTGACTCATCGATCACAGTGTCTTAGAGCTACAGAGGGCCCTTGAGACCTAGTTTTGGTGTTTTTCAAATTGTGTTCTTTGGCACTTTCAGGTTTCCCAGAGTGACCTTGTTGCAAGCTTCTGTGAGGGAGAAAAGAGGCGCTTGGGGCCCTCATTCCTATCCATGTTTATCACGTCAACTAGGATGTCATGTAATAAAAGGCTTTGCTGGCAAAATAAAGTTTGAAAATCACTGAGCTACAACTAACATTCTCAGTTTACAGTTAAGGAAACTGAGGTACAGTAGATAAAATGAAGTTGCCGAGATCCTGCAGGTATTCTGTGTCACGATAAAAGGGGGGAAAATCTGCATCTCTTGAAACATGGATCTTTTCAGTATTCATTTTTATTCTCAGAGAAAAGGGTGTCATATGTTTTCAGTCTAATCTTCTTTCAAAATACCCTGGATCCTTACACAAGATGAGATGAGAAGGCTGGATCCTTCCCCAGCCATTCCCCTCTCATTTTATCTCTGCAAGTAGAAAGCTGGTTTTCAGTGTAGTCTATGTGAGCTGTTTAATTTCCTTTGCACGGCAATTGAGGGGATGCAAATTGACTCTGGACCTCAAGAAACCTCTAGAGCCTCCAGAAAAGATCATCTGGTTCTAGAGTTCTTCACATCATCCACAATAGACATTAGCAACACATTTCTGCCTCCAATGGTAGGACAAGTTCAGGACAAGTCCACCGTGGGAGCTCAGAATGCTGGGGGGAGTGCAGGCTAAAATATAAAGGTAAACCAGTAAAACATCTACTTTATTCATTTTAATCTAAAAATAAGAAAAAAGTTCAGCATTTCTGTATGGCTTAACACTGGCTTGGTGTGTTAGGAGTCTGTCTTGAGAGCTGGAAAGGGAGGAGCAGAAGCTCATCTTGTTGGTGGCTCCTCTCTCTGGTTTGCTCTCACTGTATTGCAGTCAGTTGCAGTTCTTGTGTGCCAGGTGTGGTGGATTTGGGAGTACGTTTTTCTTTTGCTTTTTTTTTTTTTTTTTTTTGCGGTACGCGGGCCTCTCACTGTTGTGGCCTCTCCCGTTGCGGAGCACAGGCTCCGGACGCGCAGGCTCAGCGGCCATGGCTCACGGGCCCAGCCGCTCCGTGGCATGTGGGATCTTCCCGGACCGGGGCACGAACCCGTGTCCCCTGCATCGGCAGGCGGACTCTCAACCACTGCGCCACCAGGGAAGCCCTGGGATTATGTTTTTGATAAACATATTTATATTACTATGTGAAGAGATTGAGCGTGACCATGAAAATCTTTATTATACACAGGAATTCTTCAGTATTTTGTGACCAAGTGTGTAGAAGTGTTTTTAAAGCTAATGTTCTATTTTATAGAGAAAAAAGTATACCAAATTTGCTGCAATTTTCTGGGGAGATAGATGGCTTTTAGACTATAGTATATAGCAGGTATTTTTAAAACATGCACACATTTTCTCTTTTGCTTTGCTGTTCCTTCAAGGTACAGTACACGACTGAGGAAATACAATTTTCTGAAAGAGTCCTGATAGCGTGGAAAGTTATTAGAAGATGCTGGGGAAAATGGTGTCACCTATCAAATCTCTTATACATGTCTTCATGTGTAAATAGAGATCAGAAATAGTACCTATTTCACAAAGTTGCACGATAGAAAAAGTTAAGAGACTGCCTGACATTGGGAAGTTTTCAATTACTATTAGTCATGATGATGATTTCTATTAAATACTTGGAAACTTATGACATTTTAAAACCCACCAAGTGAAAAAGTTTAATGAATATTGAATGGATTTTATAATATAAAAATGCTATAATTTACAATTAGTTTGTAAAGAAAAAAATGGCTGACTTCAGGGAGAGTGGAAATCTACTAGATAAATTTAAAGAAATAACCTTTGCATAATTGGTAGGTAAGATTGAAAAACGGATATAATTAGAAAGTACAAGTACTGACACATTTCTTTTATGTCTATCTATGTATTCTTGCAAGATACAAGAGAGTGATTAAAATCTATGAGAGCCATTAAAATCAATGATTGGAATAAACTGAATCAAGAATTGCTATCTCGTTAAAGTGTTAAAAATATTTTCACAAATAATATAATGAATTCAGTCACATTACTCTCACTAAAATAGGCTAATAATGTCTGATGGCACAAAGCTACTGGCCCTGTTAACAGAAAATTAAAATAGAAATTATATAAAATATTGTTTATCTTATCTCAACCTTTAAAGACCTCTGGGTTTTGTATATATTCTACTTATGCACAAGTCATTATTGAGATTATAATTTATAAATAAGTTATTATTATTCAATAAATAAGTAAATGTCCCTAAGTAGGGAACGTCTGTTCCAAAAAGTTTGAAGATCATCAGATGTTATTTAAGAAGTAATAAAAAGAGAACTGAGGTCTGAGAGGAAAGGTGAAGTTGGTTCTAAGAAATGAGGCAGTTAAGGAACGTTAGTGCCTTTGGTAAGAATTTCTGAGGGTTGATAAGTAGCCTGAGTGAATACAGTCAGTTTTCTTGCCGGGCTTAGTTGGGCTCTGAAGTAGAGATATCCAGGGTAAAGCCAGGCTCACTGAACACTGAGGAGCGTGGAGATAAGAGGGATTCTCTTATCCATATGGGACTTCTGTTAATTAAGAAGAGCTAAGCAGGTCTCCCATAGGTTTCTCAAAACCCAAAGTACTTGGGTTCACTATGTTGACAAGGTACCCACATTTCTTCTCAAGTCTACTCTGCTATGAAGATTGATTAATATTTTTAGATCCAGATTAATGGTCATTTTCTCTTGACAGTCAATAGCTCTATTAATGTTACATGAGCTTAAAATGGTATAATATCTCTACAGAACATACTCTTCTCATGGCTATGTTTGATCTCTCAGTCCTTACAATCTGGAATGCTATGTTCCATAAAGATTCCATTTTAATGAGTGAATGACTATACATATGCCTGGAAGCTCTTTCATACAAGTAGCGGGGGAAAAAAGAAAGAAATGTTAATAAACTCACTAGGAAAAAAGAAAGACAAAATATTTCATTTATGATAGAAGTTAATAAAAATTATACTGGAGTAGGAATCTGGAGTCAGACATCTATTTAATTGCATGACATTGTTGAAAGCCCTTATCTTCTTTATTTCTCAGTTTCTTAAGTTGTGAAATGAGGCTTCACGAGATACCCTGTAAGTCTTTTTCCATCTCTGAAATTCTTTGAGTAAGAAAAAAATTGAGAGAATTGAGCTTCCTATCCATGATCTAAAATTGTTGGTTTGTTTGAGAATCAAAAAAAAAAAAAAAAAAATACCGTTCACTCTGATTTCCCTCCCAATGCAATGTGAATAAAGTTTAAGTGGAAATGTGAGAGGAAAGGAGACTGCTGATACAAAAATATTGAGACTCATTATCAGTGTCACTACCACTACCTCAATCATTTAACTATCCTATAAGCTCCTCTCCTGATTGGCCAGGTTTTTTGTTTTTGTTTTTGTTTTTTGCGGTACGCGGGCCTCTCACTGTTGTGGCCTCTCTTGTTGCGGAGCACAGGCTCCGGACACGCAGGCTCAGTGGCCATGGCTCACGGGCCTAGCCGCTCCGCAGTATGTGGGATCTTCCCGGACCGGGGCACGAACCCGTGTCCCCTGCATCGGTGGGCGGACTCTCAACCACTGTGCCACCAGGGAAGCCCAATTAGCCAGTTTTCACCAGGTTTATTGTCATTTAGGGTAGGAAAACGTGTTTAGCTTCATATGGAGAGGAAAAAAAATCAAGGCTTTTAATATAATGTGCATTCCATTCTTACAGTTATTAAACGTAAATAAAAAGCCTCCCAGAACAATAATCAATTCTATGTAATTACTTTGTTTAAAACTAATCCAGCACCAAATGAAAGTAGTATAATTCTTGGAAAGATGATAGTAGGTCTGATGACATTAGGGCAGAGTTTAGGTTCAAGTCTTAGGTTTAAGATAAGGGCCATTCTCAGCATGTTTTCCATTCAAAATATGTAGAATTTTCAACAAATATAAATTGAATTTCAAGATGTTTCTCTTGAAATTTTATCCCTATGGGGAATAGTTTTGTTTTCATATTTCCTTGTTTCATAAAAGGGTGGTATTGAAACTTAAGTGTTTGTATTCCACACAGAATCTTTGCAGTACAAGCAAACTCCTTGCTTTTCTGCAGTTACAGGCAGACTGCTTCTAGCATTCAGTTTCCTAGATTTTCTTCTGCTTCCCTTTAATGTACATCTCCAGAAGGGAGCTTGTTTCTTGAAAAATAAAGCTGGCAGATTTATTCAATGAGAATTAACATATTTTTTTCCTACAAAGGGAAATAATGTGGTAAAGAAGACATGCAAAAAAATAAAATAAAGGCTGATTGACAGCCGAACATGGTAGCAAACTTTAAATACACCACTTTAAAACCGTATGAGTGAGAAGCAGTGTTCTATGAGGGTTACTGCTGAGCCCTCTGCCCAGCCCAATATGCCACATAGTTAATTGTGACAGATGATCTTGAAAAGAGGCACAGCAGAATGAAATACATATGTCATTTTCCTTCTGTACTTGGGGATCGTATAATATTCCTTTGCCACTAATAGTTAAGTTGGTACAGTATTCTTTCTCAGGAAATATAGGAAATGAAATTCATTTTACAATTCAATTCCAGATGTTGCTGCATGGAGAGTTTCTTAAGAACGATTCTAACACCCTATAACAGTTCAGTAGGAAAGACCAATACAGTCAGTTAACAGTATTTGCCATGGATATTTTGGTTAAGTGATTACATTTATTTCACCTCCCTCTATCAGAAAATTTATTGATTACAGCCACTTATAACTTGTCTAATTTAAAAAATCTCATCTGAAATATCTATTCATAATTTTATGTGTATGTGTGTGTGTGTTTTGATGGTGGCATCAGTGAAGTTCGTTTTGTTTTTGGTTGAAGAAGGTGAAGGTAGTTCACGAAGGACTAGGGCAGAGGGAAATAGGTATTAGTTATACACGGAACTTATCATGTTTTTGTGGCAGATTCTTTCTGACTTATTCCACCCTGATTTTATTATTGTATGTGAATTGTATTTCTAGATATGAAATGATTTTTTGAAATCATGATTTTTGATGAATTCTCCCTAGATTTTAGTCATTTTTCAAATGCATGTCTGCAGTGGATTGCGAGAAGCCAAATAGTGCAAGGGGGAGATTCTCACTATGGACATATTTACCCTGATGGGTAAAAAATCTGTTTCCCTTGAACCTGATTTTGAATCAAATGGAAGTTGATGACAATTCATGTAGTATTGGACATCTTGTGGACTTGGTGTTATACTTCTTAAATTGTTGGGGGTGGGTGGAAGGAGATGACTGCTATCTCTGTATATCGGCTCCACCAATTGTCAGCTCTGTGCAGTGACCTCATTTGTATCATCAGTAAAATGGAGATTTGGAGAACTGAATGAATGTACACAAATAAAGCACATAGAATAGTCTATCACAAAGGGCTCAGAAACAGAATCTGTCTTTTGTATTATTGTATGTATAGCTGTCATTTGTCCCAGTAGAAGAGAATCTTCTTCCTGAGGTTGTTGATTCAGAGAAAAAAGAAAAGGCCTTAAAATGATCATGGGGTATCATGAGAGCTCAAAGGAAGTCTGTGATGAACATGACAGTGTGGGATGATGTTAGTTGAAGATCAATTAGAGAAAGTGTAATGAAAATTTGATTAGCAATACTTTAACCTGCTTATGTTGTGCTTCGTGACTTTTGAGGTATAAAAAAGAAGGTGGGTAGACTGGTAAAGTAGAGAGTAAAGAAAGGCTAGTTGATTACATTGATCTTTCCCACCAAGCTCCTATAGAATAATAGAGCCTCAAAGTCTCTCACATGGTAACATTTGGAGACGGAATGCAGGCTGCAATATACTTCCCATCTTTAATTAAATTCTATCATATGCAACCTTCCTGAGACAGGAAGTATAATATACCAATTTTTTGACACTTGCAGTAGCCAGAACATTTGTGGGTCTTCTGAGAACAGCACATAGGGATCTTTATTCCAGTTTGCCAGCTCTGTTATTTTAGTTCTGATGATGTGGGCATTTGATCCCTAAGGGTTAAGACTCTCTTCTCACCAGATGTGGTCTTTTGGAAAAGAGTTCAAACTGCTTGGCAGGTCAGTGAAGGGGAAGCAAGTATTGTCACTGCAAGTGCGCTGCCTATTTTGTGGATAAATGGATGACTTTACTTTCCAAGGTTGTCAGTCTTTCACAAGAACTTACATTTAAATCATAATAATGATGCTATTTAAACTCCAGTTCATTCTGCCAGTATTTGATTAGCAGGCTGGCTGAACGCAGTGATAGAGAGGGTGGCAGATTTTTATTTCATCTAGGGTATCATTACAGCTTAAACTGGCTCTCACATTACCATTATTATTATTGCTAATTGTTATTTGAGAGGGGTACTGATAAAATTCCTACCATCATTCTCAGTGGGGAAGATGACATGATCCTTTTCCTAGGGCTTCATGATCAAAGTTAAATAGACATAGATATTATTTCACCTCAAAAAGGTCTGAGAAAGCTTCAGTTCTACCATTTTCATGTATGTATATAGTAGTTACAATTCAGATAAAATTACCTGTGGAAAATTAAGCTCAAAGACATTGATGGTGTGCATTTTTGCATTCGTAAGTTTATATATGTGTTTGAATGTATATATGTATTTTTGTATATGGATACATCTAGTCCTTATTCTTGTGTTGTTATGCTTTTAATAGGTAGGAGTTCCAAATCAAAATTCTGTGTGGCTTGCAGCACTAAATGCATATGGACATCACTTTATACACATTTTCTTGTCATACATGTGATGACTGACTGCATTTAGTGTTCATTGTGCCTTAGATTTCAGTTTTTGTTTTTAACCATTTTAGATGGAATAGCGTAAGAGTAAAGGATTTGGGGATTCTTTGGTGAAGAAAGATCACGAATCTATCTCTTCATCTTTCGATCTGAGCAGTTACATGAACATTTTATGGGCTAGTTGAATCAGAGGCTCCCTTCTACTGATTCTGTAAAAACAAGTTTCACAGAAAATTAAAAGGACCCGTGCTATATATTTTCTGGCACATTTGTAGTTGTTTAAATTAATAGACTATTTTTCAGCAGTTTTAGGTTTAAAAAAATTGAGCAGAAAATACAGAGTTCTCATATATCTCTTTGCCCCCACCCCACATACCAGCTTTCCCTATAATTAACACCTTGCATTAGTGTGGTACATTTTTTATAATTGGCAAACAATTATTGATACATTCTCATTAACTAAAATCCATAGTTTACACTGGGGTTCACTACTTGTATTGTTTATTCTGTGGGTTTTGACAAATGTTTTGTGACCTGTATCCATTATCAAAGCATCATATAGGCTAATTTCACTGCTCTAAAAATATCCCTATGCTCCATCTACTTGTCTCTCCCTCTCCATGGAAACCTAGTAACCACTGATATTTTTTTTTTTTTACCACCTTTATAGTTTTGCCTTTTCCAGAATGTCATATACTTGGAATCACATGTGTAGCCTTTACAGATTGACTTCTTTCATTTAGTATTATGCATTTAAGAATCTTCTTTTTTGTGGCTTGATAGGTCATTCCTTTTTTTTTCAAGGTTTTTTTTTTTAATTTTTATTGGAGTAGAGTTGCTTGACAATATTATGTTAGTTTCTACTGTACAGCAAAGTGAATCAGAGATACGTATACATTTATCCTCTCTTTTTCGAACTTCCTTCCCATTTAGGTCACCACAGAGCACTGAGTAGAGTTCCCTGAGCTATACAGTAGGTTATCATTAGTTGGTCATTATTTTTTATTTCTAATTAATATTCCATTTTATGAATGTATCACCATTTGTTTATCTGTTCACCCATTGAAGGACATCTTGGTTGTTTCCAAGTTTTGGCAATTATAAATAAAGCTGTTATCAACCTTTGGTGCAGGTGTTTATGTGGACATAAGTTTTCACTCATTTGGGTAAATACCATGGAGCATGATTGCTGGGTTATGTGATGAGTATGTTTAGTTTTATAAGAAACTTCCAAGCTATCTTCCAAAGTGGCTTATACCATTTTGTATTCCCACCAGGAATGAATGAATTTTCCTGTTGTTTCATGTCCTCACTGGCATTTGTCGTTGTCAGTGTTTTGAATTTTAGACATTTTCGTAGGTGTATGCTGGTATCTCATTGTTTCAAGTGGCAATTCCTTAACAGCATATGATTTCAAGCATCTTTTTAATATTCTATTTTCCACCTGTATAACTTTGTTGAGGTGTCTGTTTAGAACAGTTGCCCACTGTTTAATTGGGTTGTTTTCTTGTTGAGTTTTAAGAGTTCTTCATATATTTTGGATGAAAGTAATTTATCAGATCTGAGTTTTGCAAAGATTTTTTCTCCCAGTCTGTGGTTTGTCTTTTCATTCTCTTAACAGTTTGTTATAGAACAGTTTTTAATTTGAGTGAAATCCGACTTGAGTGTGTATGATACTGCAAGAGGAGGACAAGATTCTAGTTCCAAGTGGGTCACCTAAGAGCCAAGTGACTTTCCTAGCTTCAGTTCTAGCATATGTAAAATAAAGATAATAACATGTCTAGCTTTCTCATTTATATATATATATATTTTTTTTTTCTTTTTTTTGCGGTACATGGGCCTCTCACTGTTGTGACCTCTCCTGTTGCAGAGCACAGGCTCCGGATGCACAGGCTCAGCGGCCATGGCTCACGGGCCCAGCCGCTCCGCGGCACGTGGGATCTTCCTGGACCGGGGCACAAACCCGTGTCCCCTGCATCGGCAGGCGGACTCTCAACTGCTGCGCCACCAGGGAAGCCCTCATTTATATTTTTGTAAGGATCAGATTTCATGAAATACATGGAAGCATCTTATAAATGCTTAAGGGCAAGCAGCAAAATCAAAAGGTTCATTAGTAAGATTTCAGACTTCCTTTGCTCAGCTAAACACAGAAGTACTGAAATTGAACTCAGAGCTTAAAACTGACAACAAACTACATCAAACAAAAAGTAACATCATAATGAATTCCAACTCAGAAATAAAATATGTTTATAACTGTCACAAAGGCCTTAAGTCTGTGGCTGTTATTGAGACAAAGAGATATTAGTATGAAGTCACTAGAACTTCATCATCTTCTTTAGGAAAGTCATGTCTGATTGCTATTGAACGATAATATTATACAGGTATAATAACTGGAGTGGAAATTGATGTAATTGGTGAAACTTACAAAATCAAGCAACTTTTATATTAGAGGTAGACAGCCTGAGAGCAATAGGCAGTTCCAACTTTCCTTTTGAATTCAGAAAAGCTTTTGCTGTCTCTTTTATATAACAGATACATGTATTTAATGTGGGTCCTAGTGATGTTTGAATTGCTATTCAGAAATATTAACAAAATTAAAAATTCTAGTTGTCACTCAGTAGTTGAAAAGGGGAATTTTCAGACTTCTCAAGTTAAACTGAGGTGATTTTAATACTCAAATATAGACAAAATCACCAAGACTGATACAAGCTCTGAAATAAACTAGAGATGACATTGTAATATCTAATGACAATCTTTGGCTTGTAGAGTGGGTTAATTTTCAGGCATGACTAGATATAAATGACTCCATGGTGGAAATAAAGCCACCTTCATCTTTCCCCTTCCACTTCTCTTTTTCCTTCTTCTTTGTTCTCTTACTCTTCCTTATCCAATGGTACTCCTTGACTAACATCTCCTCATTTCCCCTAACCTCCAGCCCCTGAAAACTACTGTTCTACTTTCTTCTTCTGTGAGTTCAGCTTTTATAGATTCCACATATAAAATCATACAGTACTTGTCTTTATCTGTCTGACTTATTTCACTTATCAAAAAGCCCTCACAGTCTCTCCTTGAAGTCACAAATCTCAGGATTTCTTTCTTATGGCTGAATAATATTTCATTGTATTTTCTTTATCCATTCATTTATCAATGAACAACTTAGGTTGTTTCCATATCTTTGCTATTGTGAATAAGGTTTCAGTGAATGGGAGTGCAGATACCTCTTCAGGATAGATTTCATTTCTTTCAGATATGTATTCAGAAGTGGGCTTTCTGGTTTATATGGTAGTTCTATTTTTAATTTTTTTGAGTAACTTTCATACTGTTTTCCACAGTGGCTGTACCAATTTACATTCCCATCGATAGTGCACAAGGGTTCCCTTTTCTCTGTATCCTCACCAGCACTTGTTATCTCCTGTCTATAAGCATTCTAACAGATGTGAGGTGATATCTCATTGTGGACTTGATTTTCATTTTCCTGATGATTAGTCATGTTGAGCACGTTTTCATGTACTTGTTGACCATTTGTATGGCTGCTTAGGAAAATGTTCAGGTCCTATCCCTCCTTTTTAATTAGATTGTTATTATTTTTTTATTATTGAGTTGTATGAGTTACTTAAATATATTGAAGGTTAACCCCTTATTATATATATGATTTATAAATATTTTCTCCCATTCTGTAGGTTGCGTTTCCATTTTGTTAATTGTTTCTTTTGCTGTGCAGAAGCTTTTTAGCTTGATGTAGTCCCACTTTTTGTTTGTTTGTTTGTTTGTTTTGGTTGCTTGCACTCTGGGTGTCAGATCCAAAAAATCGTTGCCAAGACCAAAGTCAAGGAGCTTTTCTTCCTGTGTTTTCTTCTAGGAGTTTTATGGTTTCAGGTCTTATGTTAAAGTCCTTATCCATTTGAGTTAATTTTTGTGAGTGGTGTAAGATAGGGGTCCAATTTCATCCTTTTGAATATTGCTGTCCAGTTTTCTCAACACTGTATATTGAACAGACTATCCTTTCCCCATTGAGTATTCTTGGCTTCCTTATCAAATATTAGCTGACATATTTGCATGGGTTTATTTCTGGTCTCTCTAGTATGTCTATTGATCTATGTGTCTGTTTTTATATCAGTACTATACTGTTTTGATTACTATAGATTTGTAGTATAGTTTGAGATCAGGTAATGTGATACCTCCAGCTTTGTTCTTTCTCAAGTTTGCTATGGTTTTGGGGGTCTTTTGTAGTTCTATATGAATTTCAGGATTCTTTTTACTATTTTTGTGAAATGGAATCTTGATAGGGATTGCATTTACTCCATACATGGCTTTGGGTAGTATAGACATTTTAGCAATATTCTTCTGATCCATGAACATGGGATATCTTTCCATTTATTTGTATCTTCTTCAAATTCTTTCATCAGTGTCGTATAGTTTTTGGTATGTAGAACTTTCACTTTCTTGGTTAAATTTATTACCAAATATTTTATTGTTTTGGGTGCTATTGTAAATGAAGTTGTTTTCTTTATTTCTTTCAAGATAGTTCATTTTTAGTGTAGAGAAATGCAACTGATTTCTGTATGTTGATTTTGTACCCTGAAACTGCTGAATTTGATATTAGTTCTAATGTTTTTTTTGGTTGACTCTAGGGTTTTCTATATATAATATCCTGTCATCTGCAAGTAAAGATAGTTTTACTTCTTCCATTATGATTTGGATGCCTTTTATTTCTTTTTTTGGCCTAACTGCTCTGGGTAGGACTTCCAGTTGAATAGAAGTGGAGAGAATGGGCATCCTTGTCTTGTTCCTGATCTTTTTTTTTCTCTTGTTCTTAATGTTAAAGGAAAAGTTTTCAGTTTTCCACCATTAAGTATGATATTAGCTATGGGCTTGTCATATATGGCCTTTATTATGTTTAGGTGTGTTTCCTCTATACCCACTTTGTTGAGACTTTTGATCATGAAAAGTTGTTGAAATTTGTCAAATGCTTTTTCTGCATCTGCTGAGATCATATAATTTTTATCTTTCATTCTATTAATGTGTATAGGATTTGTTGATTTGCATGTATTGAACTGTTTTTGCCTCCCCAAAGATAAACTCCACTTGATCATGCTGTATGATCCTTTTAATGTGCCCTTGAATTTAGTTTTCTCGTATTTTGTTGTGCATTTTTGCATCTATATTGGTCTATATATTTCTTGTAGTATCCTTATCTGACTTTGATATCAGGGTAATGCTGGCCTTATTAAATAAATTTTGAGTGTTCACAAACATTTTGGAAGAGTTTGAGAAGAATTGGCATTCATTCTTCTTAAATGTTTGGTAGAATTCACCAGCAAAGCTATCTGGTCCTGGACTATTTTTTGTTGGGATTTCTTCTTACTCATTGATCTATTCACATTGTTTATTTCTTCATGATTCAGTCTTGGTAGGTTGTATGTTTCTAGGAATTTATCAATTTCTTCAAGGCCTGTCCATTGTTGTCATATAATTGTTCATAGTTTTCTCTTAAGATCCTTTGTATTTCTATGGTATCAGTTGTAATATGTCCTATTTCATTTATAATTTCATTTATTTGAGTCCTCTCCTTGTTTTTTCTTGGTGAGTCCAGCTAAAGTTTTGTCAATTCTTTTTATTTTTTCAAAAAATCAACTCTTAGTTTCCTTGATCTTTTCTAATGTTTTTCTATACTTGATTTAATTTATTTCTGCTCTGATCTTTGTTATCATCTTCCTTCTACTATCTCTGGACTTAGTTTGTTCTTCTTTTTGTAGTTCCTTGATGTGTAAAGTTAGGTTGTTTATTTGAGATCTTTCTTTTTTTTTTTTAAATGTAGGCATTTATCATAAATTTCCCTTCAGAATTTCCCTTTAGAATTGCTTTTGCTATTTGCCATAAGTTTTGTTATGGTGGAGTTCCATTTTCATTTGTTTCCAGATGTTTTCTTTTCAGTTGTTCCTTTGACATTGGTTTTTTAGGAGTTTGTTGTTTAATTTCAACATTTTTGTAAATTTTCCAATTTTCCTCCTCTTATTGATTTCTAGTTTCACACCATTTGTGGTCAGAAAAGATATTTGGTATGATTTTAATATTTTTAAATTTCCTAAGGCTTGTTTTATGACATAACATATGATCTATCCTAGAAAATATTCTGTGTGTTCTTGAGAAGAATGTGTACAGATGTCTGTACTTGTTTTATTCTGCTTCACCTTACTGTGCTTCAGAGATACTGCCTTTTTTTTTTTTTTTTAAACAAATCAAAGGTTTGTGGCAACCCTGCATCGAGCAAGTCTGTGGGCATCATTTTTTCCAACAGCATTTGCTCACTTTGTGTCTCTGTGTCACATTTTGGTAATTAATTCTCACAATATTTCAAGCTTTTTCATTACCATTATATTTAAGATGATCTGTGACCAGTGATCTTTGATGTTACTGCTGTGACTCACTGAAGGCTTAGATGATGGTTAGCATTTTTTAGCAATAAAGTATTTTTAATTAAGATATGTACATTTTCTAGGCATAATGCTATTGCACATTTAATAGACTACAGTATAGTGGGAACGTAACTTTAATATGCACTAGGAAACCAAAAAATTCATGTGACTCACCTTATTGCAATATTTATGGCAGTGGTCTGGAATGGAACCCACAATAACTCCAGGTTTGCTTGTATTCTTCTTCAGTTGGATAGAATGTTCTGTATATGTTTGTTAAATTCCTTTGGTTCAAGTCCAGTGTTTCCTTATTGGCTTTCTATCTGGGTGATGGGTCCATTATTGAATCTGGGGTATTGAAGCCCTCTCCTATTATTGTATTGTTGTCTATTTCTCTCTTTAGACTTGTTAGTATTTAATATATTTAGATGCCTTGATGTTGAGTACATATATATTTACACTTATTATATTCTCTTGATGAACTGACATCCTTCATTATTATACAATGACCTTTTTGTCTCATTACAGTTTTTGATTTAAAATCTATTTTTTCTCATGTAAGTATCTACCCCTCTTCTCTTTTGTTTTCCCTTTGTCTGGAATATCTTTCTTTATCTCTTCACTTTGTGTCTATGTGTGTCCTAAAGGCTGAAGTAAGTCTCTTGTAGGCAGCATATAACTGGGTCCCATTTTTTTAATTTATTCAGCCACTCTGTACCTTTTGATTGGGGAATGTAATCCTTTTACATTTAGAGTAATTTATTGATAGGTCAGTACTTACTAATGCCATCTTATTGTTTTCTGGATGTTTCATAGTTCTTTTGTTCTTCTCTTTATAAACTGATGATTTTTTAGTCATATGCTTTGATTCCCTTCTCTTTATCTTGTGTGTATCTACTATAGGTTTCTGCTTTATGGTTACCCTAAGGCTTACCTGAAACATCATATAGATATAAAAGTCTGTTTTAACCTGATAGCAACTTAAATTCAATCACATACAAAACCCTACACTTTTACTCCCCCCATTTTATACTTTGAATGTCACAGTTTACATCTTTTATACCCATTATCAAAAATTGTAGCTATAGTTATTTTTAATACTTCTGTCCTTTAACCTTTGTACTATAGTTTTGTGGTTAACACACCAGCATATTACAGTATTGAAGTATTCTAAATTTTACTATTTATTTACCTTTCTGTTTATTGATTCTATGGGTTATTTTTTTGGCAGGAAGAAAGTGGTAACAACCCTGTCCAAAATCATTAGAGCAATACATCAAACATAATGAATCATCTTCATCTTGCCTTGAATTCATCTAAGACCTCTTTCAACTGAATTATATTTTTGGTAACAAAAGTCCAAAGTGTTCTAAATATTTTATATGATTTTGCTGATGGAAATTCAACTTAGAATTGACAGTTATTGGGGCAAATTTTAACGCAGAAGTGTGAAGGATTGCGAACTTTATCCATCACATGGAAAAAGTGTGTACGATAGAATATCAATGTACTACCTAGGCTGGTCAAGGGCTACAGACCTCTCATCCTACTAGTGTGGAGACAATATGTTAGTGTCGTAGCTGTGTAAGATGGTTGGTAAGTTCTGGAAGCCATGGCTGAGTCATACCTGCATTCTTTCCTAAACTGAAATAATCTTAAGCCTATTGCTTCATTTTTACTCTGCCTGCATTCATGAGTACCACTTACCTGTATTAGCACTGGCTTGGTGCCTGCAGCAATCTACAGAGGAGACGCAATACAGGGTAGAGGCTAATGAAAGAGCCCAACTGGTCATTTGCTCTAATGTAATTTAAGCAAAGTCAAGATGGGTTTCTGAAGAAGAGCTGTTTTCATTCAGTAAAGGTCCTATGCACAGTCATATTTTAACAAGATTCCCAATTTGCATTATGAAAAGCTCACAGACTTTCCTTCATAAGGCTATTTACTGCACTTGCCCTTTTGGTAACATTACTATGTGTTTGTACTGAAGCCTATTATTAAATGAATAAATAGCAGGAAAATGCAATATTAGATTAAAGAAAATGTTGGGCTTTCAAATGGCAAACAAATGTGTTAAAAAGTCTTGTTCTTTAAATACGGCTCTATGGGCCTCTGAAAGACTATAAAAATGGCAGGGAAGACCTGTGATGCATAGATAGAAAATGTTATTGTGGCTACACGGGCCTTACAAACAATCTACGGAAATATGACACATGTTTTCTTTATCAGGTACAAAATTACTTGCAACATTTTAACGTATTTTTGTCTACAAAAGAAAGCTGCTTTGGGGATTCAGCTTGGTACTTAAGAACTTCTAGAAAAGAATTCACTATGCCTCCATTTCCCTTATATCTATCTCTCAATCAGTATTAGGCTTTCAATCCTCATACACTTCTTAATTAATCACATCCTTTTTGATAATCCACAGTAGTCCACAAGCTATAATCTTTCTTATAAATTAACACTGGGCTACTATGTGGTTTAACAAATAAGAAAAGGAAAGATACTAAGGACTTGCCTTTGAGTCTTCTGGCTATTTGCTATTCTCTGAATGGTGGCTAATGCAAAATCAGGGTCCAATTTTATGCCAATTTTGTGCCCCAGTTAGCAGTGCTAATTGGGGCACACAAGTAAATTGTGCTCTGCCCTGTGGAAATTTTCAGTTAGTCAACTAAATCAGAAAATCATTGAGAACACTAATCCATTGCTCAGTCACTACTTAATTAAGTGCAAAATCTATGGTCCCTCCAGGAAGGACAAAGTTCAGACATGGAATCTCAATGGTCAGTTGTTTGGAATTTTATCTGTCTTTTATCTTTTGTTGTAATCTAAGTTAAAATATAAGTATGTTTGCTTTTGAAGAGTGGGACATGGGACATTTTAGTGAGAATTAACAATCCAAGTATTATTAAAGTAGACGGGAGTAAAGGTCATTTGGTTTCCCTCACACTTGAAAGATAGATTTTCTGAGGGGGAAAAAATGATTTTTACATATACAGAGCACAAAAGCATTGACAAATTTAACAGCAAAGGCTCCACATTTCATAGGGTCAAATTATAGTTTGGGTTCAACCTTATTGTCTGAACTTCAACCATGTTTAATGAGAGGGCAAAGATGTTTCTCTGTTTGTTCAGATATATCCTAAGTGCTCAATAAATATTTTTCAATGAATGAATGGACAGGCACATGATGTCTCGGCAAAATTAATTAATTGAAAAATTATTATATTTACATGATATCTTAAGCTATAAAATAACATTTGTAATGTGTCTGGTACAGTGGCCACAGTACTTAAAGAATATTTTGTTGCTGGTGGAATGTTTCAGTAACTCTGAGACAGATCATGACCTTTAAATTATGTTTACTTTTCTAGAATGCAGGAAGGTGATTTTGCTCCTGAAATCTTTTGTTTGAGGTACAATATAAATTAAAAGTAGTTAAAACCCAAATATTTTTCTAAAATTAGAATTACAGCTTAGAATCAATGGACTTAAAAAGTTTTATTTCCTTTATTGATAGAATGTATAGTTTTTTTTTTTAATTGTAATGTGTAAGCTACTTTCAGCTCGAGAATAGCTAAAAACCTAAGGAAAATAATTTTGGCAAGAATCATGGCTAGAATAAGGCCACATTTTCTTTCAATGTTTGTTTTTTTCAATTAAACTGACCCAATTACTTTTAATTTGTAATGAAAGATAATTGACAGTTTTAGACAGAAATTTAAATTTTGATCATGAAGATCTAATTATAATATTGCTGAAATAATCATTGATTCATGTTTTGAAAAAGGGGCCTTCCCTACTGGTACTACTTTGACCCTCTTTCAACGTCTCTGAACTTTCTAAGCTATTTCTTTGCTAGCTTTTTTTCTTCTTTTTGTTCTTTACCTAAATCCTTTGCTCTTTTCCCTTAAAGGGGTCTCACACGGTAACCCATGATCTCTCTTCTGTAATACGGTTTGGAAATTCCAAATTCCTACAGGACTTTTTCAAATAGATGTCCAAGCAGCATCTCAAAATTAAGAAATATTATTTTATCTTTATCCCTTTTTTTTCCAACACTTGCTTTGACTCCTGACATTCCAATTTTTGTTAATTGTATTTTCCTTTCTGCTGTTCATCCTTGGGTTGAACCCTCTTGCTCCTCTCTCCCCTTCACCTCTCACTTTCAGGAAGAGTTGTCAGCCCTTTTAATTTCTTATTTTTTCATAGATATCATATGCATCATTTTCATTCCCAAAAATTTTCCTTATTTTCAGTTATGACCTGCTTATACCAGGCTTATTATACTTAGACAATTGATTCTAATAGTTTTCTCTTCCTTTCATGTCTTTCCTTCTGCAATAGCTCCATGCCAAGTCACTTTTCTCCAAATTTTCCTGAAATGTATCTGAGAGCATGCCACACTCTTACTGAGGGACTGACTATACCTGTAGATATATTTTCAAAATCCTTCTTCAAAATCCTTCTGGTTCCTTATATTCCACATCCTATCCTGGATATAACCTATATTTCCTACCATATGACTCATATCTTTTCTATAAACAAACAAAGCCTCAATATCATCTGATGGGCATTCCCCAAAACAATGAGCTTTGCAAAGTTCACATCTTGTTCAGATCCCCAATTTCTGTTTTAGTCCATTTGGGCTGCTATAACAAAATCCTACAGACTGGGTGACATATAAACAACAGAAATTTATTTCTCACAGTTCTGGAGGCTGGAAGTCCAAGATCATGGTGCAAGCAGATTCAGTGTCTAGTCAGGAGTCACCTTCTGGTTCACAGATGGTTGTCTTTTTGTTACATCTTCACATAGTGGAAGAGTTGAGGGATCTCTCAGGGGTCTCTTTTATAAAGTCTCTAATCCCATTCATGAGGACTCCACTCTCAAGACTTAATAACCTCGTAAAGGCCCCACCTACAAATACTATCATACTGGGGGTTAGGTTTCAACACATGAATTTGGGGGTATACAAACATTCAGTCTATAGCACCTCCTTACTTCCTCTGGCCTATCAAAATCTTATTCTTTAGGATTTATTTTTTAAAAATCACCTTTTCTAAGTCCTTTCTTAATTGGATGTTTTAAGGAATTGGGGAAGGGGGTGGCATAAAAGAAACCTTTCTCCTTTTTAGGCCCCACGTTATTTAATTAGCTCTTTATAGAAGACAGTAAGAAAAAAATAAAGTGTTAAGAAGTAGACATTATTCAGAAGGACTTAAAAAATAGATAAATTTTAATTTAAGGTAACCTTAAGTTATAATCAGATATATTTCATCCCTCTGATAGTTCTTTCCCTTTGAACAGTTTCAAAAGTCTAAGCAGAACTGATTGACCACTATGCTCACTGCACCTTCCATTTGAGATGACTTGTGTCTCATATCTAAGATGTTTGACAACTAATGTTTTTCCTTCCTCACTTGGGGCCCAGAGTAAAAGATTTCCTCTGACTAGTATTAGAGAATTTACCAAATAGCACTCTCATAACATAGTGCAAGACATAAAGACTATAAAACATCTTGTGCTTTGGTCCCACTTCTGTATAAGACGAATTGGATGTTAGACCTTTATAGGATTCAGACAGTCTACATGTTGCTGTATGATGCTCTCCTGGTGACAGTATAGCAAATCCAAATGTTCTCAAGGGAAGGCAAAGTTCACACATAAAAAATAGTAAAGAAAGCCCTTGGGTGGGCTGAAGCAGGATTATTCAAGAATTTTCTGGCATATTACTTGTATAAAAGATACTCTCCTCTTTCAGAATTCTGTAATACTCATGTGAAATTTATCATATACTGCCTTGCTTTACAGGTATTGGTGTACATAGCTTTATACAAAACTATGTTATAAATTGGTGAAAAACAGAGACTAAATCTTATACATAAAAGCATTTGGAACAGTGATTAAATATGAAGTTATTTAGTAAATATTTACTGAAAGAACAGATAAAGAGATCCTCCCATGAAGTTAAAAACCCTTGAGTTTTCTCTTTTCCCAATCAAATGGCGGTTGTGTTATAGCCAGAGGGAACCTGGACTTAGAGTTAGTAAATTTGGGTTTGACTCTCATCCCTGCCCCTTTCTACCTTTGAGAACTTGGTGAGCTTAAGAATCTCTTAGAACATCATTTATTCATTCATTTAATATACATTAAGGAGATTCAGGAAAGCATATTTTCATGGAAACCAGGAAACAGGAAAGAAAGAATTTTTTAAAATTTGGCAATTTTCGAAGTATCAAATAATTTTTAAAAAGTTAGGAAAAATGATACTTTTAAAATGTTATTGGATTTAGTGTCCAGAAATTCATTGGTAGTATGAGGAAAAATGATTTCATTAGAATGGAATACACACACACACACACACACACACACACACACACACACACACTGCACACACACACTTAAGTAAATTATGGTAGAAATTGAATAAGATCTAAGCTCTTTAAAGTCTATATTAGACTAGGTTCGATTCTTTGAGTTGAAAACAGAGAAAATATTTTTGGTAAGCCAGGTTTGAATATATAGGTTGTTATAGTATGTGCCAAGGATCATATGTAATGTAAGACGTTCAATATGTACAGACTATGTTCCCTCCTTTTCCATCTTAATGCCAGACAACTTTAGAAGAATGTAAAGTGACTGTATTCCATCTTTTGCTACAGTGAGTTTAAAATCACCCAATTATTATTTATAATATGCCCTTTAAATTATTAACTATTATAAGATTTTAACACAGCTGTTAATACAGCGATTCTTTTGAAATAAGATAGTATTTTTAACATTCCACTATCTTATTTTCATTAGCTATAATGTTTTCTGTTGTATTGCAAAATAGTCTACAGTCAGAATTATTTGTTTAAGGCAACACTATCATTTTAGACTTTTGAAGGTGACCTTTTGAAGGTGTTTTTGCACTTTCAGAACAACTTTAAAAGAGAGGGAAAAGTATTTGTGTGGTCACTTCTCAGTTTCTTTGTTTTGAAGAAGAGATGCCACATTAAGATTTTTTTTCTTTTAGCTGGAACACAAAAACCAGGTGTCTTCTTCAATGTGAGCCCCTCAGTAGATTAAATGTACCCTCAAAGGAAAATCCTGGGAAGTTTCCATTGTGAAGGTACAATGGCCTGTGTCCTGCTTCTTTGTCTCTTTAGTTTTCACTTGCTGTCACAAAGGAAGCCCACTAGATGGTGTTAAAACCACAAGCTACCTAGTTTGATTCTATTTAAAAGAAAAAGTCTTCAAAGGAGAGGGCTTAAAAGGTTTCAAAGGTTGTATTTTGCCCACTTTTTATTCAAGAGGGAAGAAGCAAGAAAAATTAGAGTGGTATTTTCCATGCAACTTAATTGTATGTAGTTATGACGTAGAATACCTTTTGGCCTTGAATTATTTTCCAATGAGCTGCCTTCAAAATTAAGCTGTTTTGTCAGGATAAATATCGAGTAAAATGATTATGAATCATAGTGTCAAGTTTTAATACAAATCAGAGAGTAAATTAATCCAACTCTGTCTGACTCATCATGCTTTTCTTCTTCAGATACAAATGAAGAATAAACAATGTTTTGGTAATTTTTAGGTTAATCATGTAGAACTGATTACTCAAAAAGAATGCTATTAACATTTAGTCAATTTATACCCTACAATATGACAAATTAAAATTAATGTTGCTGTTTTTAAGATATCAAATGGGTCATGATTTTAAGAAAAATGAGAATTGCTATAGAAAACTGGTTAGGTTGTCTGTGGGCCCAGTGAATCAAGTTACTTGGGAAAACCCCACTGAAATTCCCCTAAGAAAAAAAGTGCAAATAATTGAGTGAAAACAACTCCAATTTAGGTAGATTGTGTCTTTAGTTTAAACAGGTTATCTTTAAAATTGTACAACAAGGAATAATAATCAATTCTCAATAATTCCCTGTGGAATAGCTATGGTAAAATTTGCCAGTAGCTTAATAACAAAAGAAAGATTTTCTTTTTAGATTGTGTATGTTCTCCTGATGAAGCTCTGTTTGATAATTTCTTCAATGTTTATAATCAGTTCCCTTTAGTATTCACTTAATTAGCTCATTTCAATACACTTCCTGATGGCATATGTATGTAAATACATAATTTAAATCATTCCCTTTATCTCCAAGTAATTAATGTAATGAAAATATATAACTATTAACTTTTGAAACAGGTCTAAAAAATGCATGCTACACATTATAATGTAAATTACCTTACAGGGGAGAGAATATTTTTTTTTCACTTTTTGCACATCAGACATCTCCATAACTGTCAACTTGGCATCTTTCTACACGTACATATACCAAGCTCTCTCTGAGCCCCTTACCTTTAAAATGCATTTAATAATAATGGTGCCTATCATCTAAGAGTCATAGAGTGACAGCCAGTGACCTTCTCTACACTGTCAGTAATGTCTGGAGATCATAAAAAAATCTCCTGGCTGGAGATCATTTTAAAAAATCTGCTTCCCTTTCATATTGGCAAATGCATTTCCCATGATGTCCACTTGAGCATTATCTATATGTTGTTACTTTCAATGGTAAATGTATCCATCTCTGGTGGTATAACTGCTCTGCTCCTCCATGATTTGATTGACTTAGGCAATTTTAAAGCCTTTTGATTGTCTACATTTTATTCTAGAACTTAACAGGAAGAAATCTGGGAACTCTCTTTTCCTTCTAGGGGTAGTTAAAGCTCTTTAAGCAAAGATTCTGTTGACGTGCCGGTCTACCAACCCTGGACATATCTTCTCTGAAAGCTGCCTCACTTGCTCAAGCTCTGTTGCTTCTGAATAAGTTAGCAGCATCTAGGTCAAATCCTAGAGATTAGGCATTTTTGGTTTCTTCTTAGAGGGTGGACTGTGCTTTCTGTTCTGACTTGACATTGCAGTAATAGTAAGATTGTCATTGGTCACTCAAATGACATCTGCTGACTTTTTTAACAGCTTTATTATGGTGTAATTTTAAAAGTATATAATCCACACTTTTAAAATGATCAATTTAATGTTTTTGTAAATTATATTCACAAAGTTGTACAGCCATTACCACAGTCAATTTCAGAACATTTTCACCATCCCCAAAATAAATCCCACACCTGTTAGCAGTAACTCCCCATTTCTCTTCAACCCCCTAGACTTTGTCAACCTCTAATGTATTTCCTGTTTCTGTATATTTGCCTCTTCTGCACATTTCATATACATGGAATCATATAGTCCGTTGTGATTGGCTTCTTTCACTTAGCATAATGTTTTAAAGGTTTATTCATATTGAAGCATGTATCAGTACTTCATTTTTTTTTTTTTTGCGGTACGCGGGCCTCTCACTGTTGTGGCCTCTCCTGTTGCGGAGCACAGGCTCCGGACGCGCAGGCTCAGTGGCCATGGCTCACAGGCCCAGCCGCTCCGCGGCATGTGGGGTCTTCCCGGACCAGGGCACGAACCCGTGTCCCCTGCATCGGCAGGCGGACTCTCAACCACTGCGCCACCAGGGAAGCCCTAGTACTTCATTATTTTTATAGCTGAATGATATTACATTATCTGGATATACCACATTTTATTTGTGTATTCATCAGTTCATAGATATTTGGGTTGCTTATACTTTTTATCTATTATAAATAATGCTTCTATAAACATTTTTGTATAAGTTTTTGTGTGACTGTACATATCCTCATCTTTTCATTTCTTGGTTGTATACTAAGCAGTAGAATTGCTGGATCATATGATAACTTTGTATTTAACATTTTTCAGGAATTGCCAAATAGATTATCTAAGCAGATGACACATCTTACATTCCCATCAACAATGTAAGAGGATTCCAATTTCTCCACATCCTTGCCAACACCTGGTGTTATCTATCTTTTTGATTATAGCCGTCCTAGTACATGTGAAGTGATATCTCACTGTGGTTTTGATTTACATTTCCCTAATGGCTAATGATAGTCAGCTTTTTGTGAATTTACTGTCCATTTGTATATCTTCTTTGGAGAAATATCTATTCAAATTGCCCATTTTTTCACTTGAGTTTTCTTTTTTTATTGTTGCCTTATGATTTCTTTATATATTCTTGATACAAGTCCATTTTAAGATGTATGATTTGCAAGTATTTTCTCTCATTCTCTGGGTTGTTTTTTTACTTTTTGATGGTGTCCTTTTAAGCACAAAAGTTTTTAATTTTGATGAAGTTGAATTAATTTTTGTTGCTGTTGTTGTTACATGAAGACTGTCTAATCCTCAGTCATGAAGAGTTACTCCTATGTTTTCTCCTAAGACTTACATACATTTAACTTTTACATTTAGATCCATGATCCATTTTGAGTGAAGTTTTCTGTCCAATCCTCTTATTCTAACTTCCTTCTTTTTAAGATAAAGGGATGTCCTTCCCTTAAAAAAAAATATGTTCTGATTAATTATTCAGTGGAGATATAGATTTTAAATGAGGTAATATCTGCATTCCTTTCTTCTCATTTTAGGCAGTGAGTTTATAATTCTTCTGACATTATGTATTATTCTTAATCTATGGATTGAAGCAACCAACAGAAATATTAGATCTGGGATATGGAATACAATATACTTTTATTGTTTTCCTTTTTTGAGGATACTGGATGTTTGGGTGGACATGGTTGAATTCAGCTCAAGACTTTTCCAGGACTGAGGAGGAGGTGCTGTAGGTCACAAGATGCCAAGTTTCCACAAAAAGATAATAAAATCACCTGATAGACATGCATAAGGGCAAGTAATTCCAAATTATAGGAAAGGGTTTGCTCAAAGACCCGCTCTTCCCATGCCTCCTCATAAATTCTTGTTTCTTATAAGATATGGATTATTTCAGCAATTGGTGATGGGGGGGAGCTGGAATGTAAAAGAAATTTGAAGTGTGGTGAAAGACGTGCCTTTTTCCCAAGCTACTGCTTTGAGTAGCAATTGAAATGCAGCCCTATCACTGTTCCGATACCAGTAGGCATTATTAGGTCACACTGACTTACAAGATACTGAGAACTAGAATGATCCCTATCATTTGTAAATTATACCTGAACCCCAAATGAGCTTAAGCAACTAGGCGGAGATACTGGCCATGATCACATATAGCTTATTCATCCCCAACTGCCACAGCAACTTGCTTGTTACTTATTTTATTACCAAGGGACCCTGAGATTCACTATAAAAATCAAGCATTGCTTTTCCTCAAAAATTAAAATATTGAGTATTTTTTCTCTAAGTAGAATATGTTAATGTCTTTAATACATATTGTAGATCATATTATCTAAATATTTTAAGTTATTGAGTAAAGAAGCCATGCCTTATTATACATTTATATGGCAGGGTCAGCAAAAGCAAATATTACAATATCATGTAATATGGGTAAGTAACTGGCTTTATTGAGGAAATATAATTCAAGGGTCAGTTAAAGAGAGGCAAATGGTCTCTTGTTGCCTCTTAATCCAAAAAAAGACAAATTGGAGCTATGGCATTGCTGGATACTCAGTGGAATAATCCTCCAGGAGGGAAACCCAGCCCCCCTGCTCTTCAACATTCCTATGGTACAAGAGTGAGAACAGCCTTGGATATAGGATATAAAAAGATAGCACTTAGCTAGAAGATAGTTTTAACGAGAGTTCCATCTGTATAGGAAATTATCTGAGAATGCTGGTGGCTAACAACATCTGGTGATCCCCTGATCAATTTGACTCAGATTTGGGGGAAAAGGAGGTGTCTGCTCCAGTCAGGCAACCTTAGCTATTGGGGTCTTTTACTTGAAAACACTTTGTATTGTGCCCCAATATATAACTCAGTGCTAATAAGAAGAATATTTTATCAGTAAGTGCTTGCTGAATAAAATATGCAGTATCTACATATGTAAAATAAGATAGGTAACTATATTCCTTTCCGTCCACCCAAAAATAAGAGCATAGAATCTCTTTTTTAATATATTTCCTATATAACAATTAATTTGCTGTACTAAACTTCATAATAATTTATTATTTAGGTATTATTATCGACATTTCCTGAGGTTCAATTAAAGGTTAAATAAGTTGTCTAGTGTTATCTGGATCAAATTAGAAGATCTGTAATTTAAACCTAGATATACCTGATTCCACAGCCCAATACCCTCATTTTGATTTGTCAAGTGATAATTTTATAAAACTATACATAGCTGTACTCAGTTGTGCCTCTTTTCATGCATCAAATAAAAAATTCGATTTTGAACAGTGGAATTCTTCAGTTTTGCTCTACCAGTCTTCTGCTATCACTTGAACACAGCTTTCCTCTTACTTCATTACCAAACTCAGGATTATAGGATTGGTAGTGCGGCAAGAAGAGCTGGAAAATGAGGAGGGATAAAGAGATTTACTGTTCCATTCTATGTAGAGCAAGTTTGGAATCTGAATGAAGGTCGAAGTGAGGGTGGGGTACAGAATACCATGGATAACATCTCTTAATTTTTGGAAAATGGTTTCAGGAAATCCCGTAAGCCAGAATACTGGGAGAAGTTGATGTGAAAGAAATTCACAGGCGTAAAAAGGAGGAGAGACTTGTCTCAGTTACCGTATATTGATCTGTAAAGTGAGAATAATGAAAGGGATTTACAGTCTGGTGGTTTTAGGACTCCGTTTAGCCAAGAAATTCTTGGTTCAGGCAAATATTACTTAGATACATAATGAAATAAATAAAACACAACTGTTCTGTTTCTGTTTTTATTTGGTTGGGAACCATAGTCTGTTTTCCATTTTCATGATTTGTTTCTTCCTCAGACATCTTCAAGTCAGTGATTTTGTATATCCCTACTTAATACAGTTTAAGATTGGTAATTATGTTTCAAATTAAATTTTATGACCCTTGAAGTCTAAGGCCATATTTTGACCTCCTCCGTGGCTTTACTCAGTGCCCAATAAACAGCATTATGTATTTAATAACTACTCTGAGCGTTGGTCGAAAGCTATTGATTGACCATCGGCTGAGGGGAGAAGAGTGTACAGTACCTTCATGCCTTAATTCTGGATCTGTTGGCAACCTCTGCCCTCATTAGGATAGTTGTCTCATCTATTATTGTATCTATAGTATCTACTTTTGTACCTGGAATTCAGCATACTCACGATCAATATGTTGGATGAAAAGACTTTTCAAGTTTCCAGCTATAAATTGGTTCCTATTGGGTTTTGAAATGGATTTTTATGGAATTTGGTAAAGTTCAGCAGCAACCATCAGAAGTGCTTGAGTATTTCTTGTTCCCACTTGTATATCTGGACCTCTGATGACTGATGTCTGGCTTTTTATTCTCAAATTATCCATCACTATTTTACTTACTATAGACTACCTGAATAATCAGTGACTCTTAATACTCTGTGTTTCCATCCATCCATCCATCCATCCATCCATCCATCCATCCATCCATCCATCCATCCTTCTATCCGTTGTGGAATAACTTCCACTCTACCCTTTTTCTGGACCTCTGTAACATTACACATCATTACACATCATTTACAGGCTCAGTAGTACAAACCAAGATGGAATCCTGTTTATTATCAGTATGAGTTATCCATGTATGCTTCAGGCTAATGTCTAGCTCTAAATGCCGTGGGAAGACTAAAGAAAAAAGATATTTACATTTCTTATAAGGAAGGTCTTATTTTAATGCAGAGGCCAAGATACATGTTAAAACATAATTTTGACCATTCTATCAATAACAAGATTTCATATTTGGATAAAGTTTTCAGTTTATAATTTCACAAAGTTTTCAAAATTATTTCTGGCAACAAATGCTGTTAACCGTGATTATTATCATCAGTAATTAGTAACAATGGCTGGGTGTCTCTGAAGAACCTGGAAATAAGGAAAATATTCTTTTTTCTCCAAGTATTAGCTTTTTAAATCAACATTTATTAGATAAAGAAAGAAATGAGCACAGTCTCCCATAAGATTCAACTCAAATTTGACAGAGTGCATCACTATATTTTTAAAAAATGGTGTCAAAATGGGCATTGATGAGCCATGAAGACAGAATAATTACTTACAAAGAGAAATGTTAGAAATAAGTATTATTCCAAGCACCATCCAGAAGAGAGAGCCTTAAGAAATGGACTTGGACTATTACAATCCCATTGGCAAGATCAAGCCTTGCTATTATGACATTAAAACATAAGGCTATAGGAGTATGATACTATTAACATTTCAATTTTGATGACTTATTTTGTGCTGCTTCCACATTTCACCAAATAAGCTACTTACGATTTGGCTTTACCTGTAGATCTGCCTATAGGAGAGAAAGGACTGATTGCGCAGCTTCAAGTATACTGGGTTATGGGATACTTATATTAGTTGGATATTTTGGGCTGCAAGTAACAGAAACCTATTTGTGCCAGCTTAAACAAACAAAAGATAACTAAATGTGAATATGTGAATTGGTAATGAAGATGTGCTGCGGGAAAAAAAAAAGTGTGTCTTGGAGTTTGTGGGGTTGCTTACAGATAGGTCTCTGAAGTGGGCTAAAATGAAAAACCGGAAAGCCACAGAGAAGTTGCAAGGTACTCTATCTCCAGCTCTCATTTTTCTTCTCCACATGGATGCTTCCTTTTTCATTTTCTATAAACAATTATTTCTGTTTCTCTAGACTACTTAGGAATTACAAGATTATTACTTTGTATTTCCCTGGCATACATGTTTTTACAATTAGCCGTATAAATAGAAACTATTTTATTTCATTTCTTTTTTATTATTGAGGTATAATTGACTTATTACTCACAGGTCCATGGACTGAGGGCCTTCCTCTCGTGTGCCCCTTAGATAAGACTCCCGTGGAGCTTACCAAAACCTCTCTCTTTCTGGTTTGAATTGACCAATCTGGCCTTAGCCTGGGAATACCAAAGCACTCCACTCATGTACCGTAATAAAGACATTTGCTCTTGTTCCTGCCACTTTCTCTGCCTACACCCTGTTTGATCTCCCCATGTGGCCCCTCAAGGTTACCATATACCTGTTAAGTCCAGGACCTGTGTATAATAAACTCCTCTCTTTCAATTTCTTTTGCTCTTTTGTTGAATCATACCTTACCATCTGACACCCTGGTGATTTACTTAACAAGTATTAATTTAAGAAAGTCACAACAGGTATGAATTTTAAGGTCCGCTTGTCAATTTCTGCAAAAAAATCCTTCTCAAATATTTATTGGAATTATGTTGAAACTATACATCAATTTGGGGAGAATTGACATGTTAAAATTTTTGAGTCTTCTGACCAATGAATAAATTTGTCTCTCCATTTCTTTGGGTCTTCTAAAAATTTTCTTTCAGTAAAATTTTGTAGTTTATAGTGTACAGAACTTGGCACATTTTCAGCCACATTTATCTCTATATGTTTTACTTTTTAATCTATTGTAACTGGTATTTTCTATTCCAATTTTCAATTGTTTGTTATAGACACAGAAATTCAATTATTTTGTATATTGATCTTGTATCCTGTAATGTTACTAAACTCATGTAAAAGTTATAGCAGCTTCTGGGTGTTTCTCCCACATTTTCTTCATAGACAATTATGTTATCTGTGAATAAAGACAAGTTTAATTTTGTCTTTCCTACCTGGATACCTCTTATTTCTCTTACTTTCATTATTGCTTTGGCTAGAAATTCCACTAAAATATTGAAAGGAAGTGGTGATGGTGGACATCCCTTTCTTCTTCCTGATTGTAGAAGAAAACATTCAGTCTTTAAATATTAAACATAATTATAGCTGTAGGTTTTTTTCTAGATGCCATATATCAGGATTGGGATACTCTCTCCTCTTCCTACTTTGCTCATAAGTTTTTTCAGGAATGGATGCTGCATTTTGTTGAATGCTTGTTCTAAGATGATTATGTTTTTGTTAGTGTCTGTGTTGGGTGGGTGGTGTTTTTAGTTTGGTAACATGTTGAATGATCATGATTTAATTTCTAATGTTAAATTAACCTTGTATTCCAGAGATATACCTCATTTGGCCTTGATGTATTATCTTTTTATACGTTGTTGGATCTGATTTGCAAGTATTTTCCTGGATACTTATGTAACTTTGTCCATGAGGCATTTTGGTCTATGGTTTTCTTTCTTGTAATAACTTTGTTTTCCATATCAGGGTAGTACTGGCCTCTGGAATTATTTGGAAAGAATTGCATTTTTATGTTATTATAATGGAATTGTTTTCTTAGTTTGCTTTTCAGGTTGTTTAATGCATGTTGATCTTGTACCCTGAGACATTGCTGTATTCATTTGTTAGCTCTAATAGATGTTTTAAGGATTCTTTAGTATTTTCTATATATAAGGTCATGCCATTTGTGAAGAGATAATTTTACCTTTTCTTTTCCAATTTGAATGCCTTCTATTCCTTTTTATTGCCTATTTGCTCTTGCTAGAACTTCCAATGCAAATTTCAGTAACTGTGGTATGGGGAGCATCCTTCTCTTATTCTTCATCTTAGGGTGGAAAGCTTTCACTTTTTTTCACTACTAAGTATACTGACAGCTGTGAGTTTTTATAAATGCCCCCTATCATATTGCAGAAGTTTCCTTCTATTCCTAGTTTTCTGAGTATTTTTATTATGAAAGGTGTTGGGTTTTGTCAAATGCTTTTTCTGAATTAATCAAGATGATCATTTTTTTCCTTCATTCTATTTATATGGTATATTACGTTGATTGATTTTCATATGTTCAACCACTCACATTCCTGAGATAAATTTTACTTTGTTGCGGTCTGTACTCCTTTCAGTATGCTGTTGGATTTAGTCTGCTAGCATTTTGTTGAGAAATTTTCCGTCTATATTCATAAGTGATATTGGCTGGTACATTTCTCTCCTTGTGATGTCTTTATCTGACTTTGGTATTAAAGTAATGCTGGCTTCATAGGATGAGTTAGAAAGTCTTCCCTCTTCCTTTTGTGGAAGAGTTTCAGAAGAATTGGTTTTAATTCTTCTTTAAATGTTTGGTAGAATTTGCCATTGAATTCGTCTGGTCCTGGGCTTTTCTTTGTTAGAAAATTATGTTTTGTTTTAAATTACTGATTCGATCTCCTTCTTTATTATACATTTATTCAGATTTTTAATTTCTTCTTGAAATCCATTTGGTAGTTTGAGTGTTTCTAGGAATTTGTCCATTTCATACAGGTTATTTCACTTAATGGAATATAATTGTTCATAGTATTCTCTTATAATCTTTTTTCTTTTCTGTAAAGTCAGTAGTAATGAGCCAACTTTCATTTCTAATTTTAGTTATTTGCATCTTTTCTCTTTTTATTAATCAATCTAGCTAAAGGTTTGTCAATTTTGTTGATCTTTTAAAAGAACAAACTTCGATTTCATTGATTCTTTATATTGTTTTCCTGTTTTCTTTTTTGTTTATGTGTGCTCTAATCTTCATCATATCCTTAGGATGGAAAAAGCCATTCCGAGTTGCTCTCTGGTCATTTTACTGTATGACAACTCTGCTCATACCCAGAATCTGGACATTTAGATAAGGACCCAAGCTTAGGATTCCCAGCACAGGTTCCCACTTTGCTTTTCCTGAGGTACCTTTTAAAATAACCACTTATATTTGAGCCCATGAAAAATTCGTGACTGCTGCCGCAACCACCGTATAGCAATAGGTGCTTGCTACCCTCTCTGTTATCTCCTGCTTGCTAGTGACCAGGGCAAGGAGCAGAGGACCTCCCTTCCCCTGGCTCATTGCGCCTCTATTCTGGTATCTGTAAGTAATAGAACTATGACTTTATTACCTTTGTGTGAGTGTACTGAAACAGTACCTTCAGTCAAAATACCTTCTGGGCTTTCAGTTCCCTAGAGTGGGAACTTGGATGCTGAGGGAGCTGCCTGCCATCTTCATGTGGATGGCTTGTGCCCGTCATTCAATGGGTCATAATTGGCATATTCTTTGACAACATACCAGCTCCAGGTTTTCCAATATAATCCTTCCTTCTGGATTTAGTTTAGTCTGCTCTCTTTTTCTAGATCACTTAGGTGTGAAGTTTGCTGTTGATTTGAGATTTTCTTTTTTATATGTTGGCATTTACAACTATAAGTTTTCTTTTTTTAGGAGAAATTTTGCTAATATATTGGAATATTAATATTATTAAAATATAAATTTTAATAATATATTGAATTTAGCCTACTATATCCAAACATCATTTCAACATGTAATTAATATAAAAATATTAATGAGATATTTTACACTCTTAAGTCTTCAAACCCATTGTGTACTTTACATTGACAGCATATCTCAATTCTGACTAGCCCCATTTCAAGTGTTCAGTAGACACATGTGGCTGATGGCTACCATATTAAACAGTGCAATCTAAACCCTGAGCTCAAGATTTCTCTCCAGAGAAATCCTGATGGTCCAGATTTCCCTCCACCAATGAGACGTCCAATTCACTGCAAGGATGCAACTTGCCCCTCTGATATACACGGTGAGTTTCCTGCCCAGATGGAAGACTAGAGAACCATGAGATGTGGCTGAACCAGTAGGCCTGGACCACTTCAGTATGAAGGTGTCAAAAGCCCATAGCCAGGGGACACAGTGAATGTTCACACATTTCACTTTAGAGCTATGGTCTTTGAAGCTTGAGGAATTCACCTGACCAGCTTCCTGACTCTACCTGCCTGGGCCACTGTGCTAGACTTCCCATATGTCTGACACCATGTTTGTACCCTCCTTGGGGCTCTCTATATAAGTTTTCTTCTAAGCACTGTTTTCTCTGCAACTGGTAAATTTTGATATGTTTGGTGTTCATTTTCATTTGTCACAAAGTACTCTCTAATCTCCCTTGTAATTTCTTCTTTGACCCATTGGTTATTTACGAATGTGTTGTTTAATTTCCACGTATTTCTTAATATTCCAATTTTCTGTCTGTTGTTGATTTCAAGTTTCATTTCATTATGTTTAGAGGAGATACTTTTATGATTTCAATCTTTTTATATTGAGACTTGTTTTGTGGCTTAGCATATAGTCTGTCCTGAAGAATGTCTCTCGTCTGTTTGAGAAAAATGCATATTCCGCTATCATTGGATAGAGTGTTGTCATTATGACTGTTAGGTCTAGTTGGTTTTTAATGTTATTCCAATTGTCTTATTGTTCTCTCTCTGGATAGTCTCTATTCATTACTGAAAGTAGAATACTGACATCTCCAACTATTATTTCTGTCTGGTATCATAATTCTTCCTGAAGAACTGCTTTTATTTATTTTATTTTATTTATTTTATCCCTACCTGCATAATAATAATTAAATTCCATTGTGTTTATGTTTTGACAACTTTAAGTCATATAAAAATCATAGCTTTACTCACATTTCTTTTTTAATTTATGTCAATATGAAGGTATAATTTTCAAGGTTCAGAGGATAAAATTTTTCTACTTAATTCTTTGTTAGCTTGATTTATAATTTATAAGTATTTAGACATGGTTTACAGGACTCTATCAGAGTCCCAGAAGGAGAGAATAGAAGAGAGACAATTTTATTTTATTTTTTAAATTTTTATTGGAGTATAGTTGATTTAAAGTGTTGTGTTTCTGCTGCACAGCAAAGTGAGTAAGTTACACATATACATATTGGGATCGAATACATATTGGGATCGACATATACACAGTACTATATATAAAACAGATAACTAATAAGGACCTACTGTATAGCACAGGGAATTCTTCTCAATACTCTGTAATGACCTATATGGGAAAAGAATCTTAAAAAGACTGAAGAACTGCTTTGAAATTTTCTCGTGGTACAGGTCTTCTGGCAATTCTCTCCCTCTCTCTCTCTCTCTCTCTCTCTTTCTCTCTCTCTCTCTCTCTCTTTTTTTAACATCTTTATTGGGGTATAATTGCTTTACAATGGTGAGTTAGTTTCTGCTTTATAACAAACTGAATCAGTTATACATATACATATGTTCCCATATCTTTTCCCTCTTGTGTCTCCCTCCCTCCCACCCTCCCTATCCCACCCCTCCAGGCGGTCACAAAGCACCGAGCTGATCTCCCCGTGCTATGCGGCTGATTCCCACTAGCTATCTACCTTACGGTTGGTAGTGTATATATGTCCATGCCTCTCTCTCGCTTTGTCACAGCTTACCCTTCCCCCTCCCCATATCCTCAAGTCCATTCTCTAGTAGGTCTGTGTCTTTATTCCTGTCTTACCCCTAGGTTCTTCATGACATTTTTTTTTCTTAAATTCCATATATATGTGTTAGCATACGGTATTTGTCTTTCTCTTTCTGACATACTTCACTCTGTATGACAGACTCTGGGTCTATCCACCTCATTACAAATAGCTCAATTTCATTTCTTTTTATGGCTGAGTAATATTCCATTGTATATATGTGCCACATCTTCTTTATCCATTCATCCGATGATGGACACTTAGGTTGTTTCCATCTCCGGGCTATTGTAAATAGAGCTGCAGTGAACATTTTGGTACATGACTCGTTTTGAATTATGGTTTTCTCAGGGTATATGCCCAGTAGTGGGGTTGCTGGGTCATATGGTAGTTCTATTTGTAGTTTTTTAAGGAACCTCCATACTGTTCTCCATAGTGGCTGTACCAATTCACATCCCACCAGCAGTGCAAAAGTGTTCCCTTTTCTCCACATCCTCTCCAGCATTTATTGTTTCCAGATTTTTTGATGATGGCCATTCTGACTGGTGTGAGATGATATCTCATTGTAGTTTTGATTTGCATTTCTCTAATGATTAGGGATGTTCAGCATTCTTTCATGTGTTTGTTGGCAGTCTGTATATCTTCTTTGGAAAAATGTCTATTTAGGTCTTCTGCCCATTTTTGGATTGGGTTTTTTGTTTTTTTGTTATTGAGCTGCATGTGCTGCTTATAAATTTTGGAGATTAATCCATTGTCAGTTGCTTCATTTGCAAATATTTTCTCCCATTCTGAGGGTTGTCTTTTGGTCTTGTTTATGGTTTCGTTTGCTGTGCAAAAGCTTTGAAGTATGAGATTAGATCACTCCCTATCACCATACACAAAAATAAGCTCAAAATGGATTAAAGACCTAAATGTAAGGCCAGAAACTATCAAACACTTAGAGGAAAACATAGGCAGAACACTCTATGACATAAATCACAGCAAGATCCTTTTTGACCCACCTCCCAGAGAAATGGAAACAAAAATAAACAAATGGGACCTAATGAAACTTCTCTTTCTCTTTTTCTTTTCTTAGAAGGTCTTGATTTCTATTTCATTTTTTAAAGATAATTTTGCCAGATATAGATTTTTGTGTTGTGTTGATTGTTTTAATTCTTTTAGCACTTTGAAGATGTCACTCCATTGTCTTTCGGCTTTTATGGATTGTGCCATGAACAATAAATTACTTTATTTCTAGTAATAATAGCAAATAATGATACAAATAAGCAGTTATAGTGCTCAGTATATTTAGGTACAGTTCTAATAGCTTTCAAATGTTAATTTTAAGCATGTGTTTAACAAAGTGAATTTAACTGTCTTGTATACTTCTTGAAGGAATAAACATGCATACACATTTATGTACATACATACACCCATATATGTTAAAAAGAAAAATAAATGACTAGTGTTAAAACAGCAAAGAGATCTACTGTAAAAACTAAAAATTGCTTATTTAATTTAGAAAATGAGTGGTTGATAATGTTCTTAGCAAAATTATCTTTTGTAAAATATTTATAGGACTGAAATCACATTATAGTGGGTTGCAGATTTAAAGGCAGTCGAAGGGAAATTAGGGTGATATAAGTTTTTATTTTGGAAAGTTTGCATGAGAAAATGGAAAAGTATAAAAATGATAATCAGAATAATTATAAAATTGATTATTATGATAAAATTATGAATATAGAATGCTAATTTTAAGCATTAGTTGCTTATGCTGAGGACTTTGCATAAAATATTTTAGTTAATTTTCAGTCTTATTATTTTGAGTGAGATTGTATTATCTCAATTTTACAAATAAGAAAACTGAAGCATAAAAATATTAAGTAGCCTATCTGTATTTTGAGAGCTTTGTTTAAAAAAAAAAAAAAAAATCTCTCTCAGCACCCGGAAATACTCTAACTAATTGAATACAAGTTCTGTTTCTTTGTCTTGCTTGAGATAGATGGAGCATAACATCTTTCATTAAAAGTTTTTTTTAGCATTAAGAAGTCAAAATGTTTATCTAGATATAACTGCCATTTGAAGCATAAACGGTAAAGCCAATTTGGAAAACACTTGGCAATATCTACTGAAATTTAAATGCTCATTTTCTTTTATTGTGTATGGAATTTTCCAAAAATGTTTCCCCCAATGTGATGATGACATTCTTCCAAAAGATTAAAAGTAACATCTATATTTCATTCCCTGACAACTAGAGGGCTGAGGCCTTAGATATCATAGTGTAGACACAGGCCATCCTTGTTGTGCCTTGTTTGAATATCTGACTCAGGGAAGCCATGAGAGATAATAAATAATTGTTGTATGTAGCCAGGAAGTTTTGAAATAATTTGTTACCTAACAAGAGATAGCTAATTGCCTTTGTTCCAGTAATTCCACATTTGGTATGTATTCAAGAAGAATCTTGCACGATAAGGTATATATGAAATATTTGTTGGATCATAATTTGTAAGAGCAAGAAACTTGAAAAATCTAAAACTAAGTGTCCATAAATTGGAGACTGGCCAAATAATCTTAGAATATATATACTCTGAAACACTACACCATAGTTTAAAAAATGTATGTATCTATGTGAAAAGTTTTTCAATTCATGCTGTTAGATAAAAACAGCAAGGTACAGAATGGAACATAATATTTATGTAAAACATGTACATACATACCTCCAAAATAATATTACACGTTTTCAACTGTAATATAAAAATAAGAGAAAAGTGGTAATATGGTGTACACTTATCTAACGCGTAAAAGAGGTAAGAGTAGTATCATAAAGTCAACCTAATATGAGTTAAGTAGAAAGAGAAGTTATTTGGTGGCCTGTTCTGTGCCATGTGTTGAGCTATGAGTCTCTGGTATTATATCTCTCATAATAGTCCTATGAAGTATATTTATTATCATGGTTTTAAAGAAGATAAACTAGGGTAAGAGTATTTAATATGTTGTACAGAGACTAACCATGGCTGATCAACTACATAATTGCCTCTAGAGTCCAATTTCTGTCTTCTTAGTACATATGGACCCCTCTAAAGGTACATATTGCTTTTGAAATGTATCTTCAATTAAATAACTTACTAAACCCACCTAACCTTAGTTTCCTCATGTGCAGTGCCAAGAGGCTAACCAGAGGTATTACGTGGTACCTTTAACTGTGAAATTCTGAAAGCACGTTGTACTTTGATTCAAACTAAATGGACATAAGCTTACTGGTCTCAAGTTATTTGTTGCTTTTTAAAAATTTCAGTAGATATTTCTACTATACCAAAGGCTGAGCACATGCAAATCAAGGACATTCAGAGTTCTTCAGAGTTCTCTTTGAGTATTTTGAAGAAGGATGAATAAAGTTTCCATGCCTGTTCTGAGAAGGCATGGAAAGGCATATTAATTCATTGATACCAACTCCACAGGCAGATGCAACAGGTCATCTAGCTGAGTGTAAGCAGAGTTTGCTTAAGACTGGATTCAAATCTCATTACCATAATTGAGAGAGCTGGACCTTCTTCTGTGATAGCCTCATCAAAACCGTGTCCGACTTGACAATGTTGTGGTTCTGTGAGAAGTGGCCTGTCACATGTGGCATCCACATTTTGGCTTAAGTTAGTTCCAGTTCAGTTTCTTTTTCACTGCGAACCAAATGTTTCTGGAAGAACAAGATCTACTCTGGTCCTAAATTAGAGAAAGTAGTAAGGGAAGAAAAGCAGTTTTAAGTGGAGGGTACTAGAAGAACAAAACCCCAGTGGTGTACAAGAATACAAAGTAGTCAAGAAACTGAGGGAGGTCAGGTTGGCTGGTTACAAGCGTGTTCTTGTGTCTGTCTATTTTGTGTTCTGCATGCATATGGAAAAATATGAAACAAAGGAATAGGCAGGGGAATGGGCAAAGGAACAAGCATCAAATGATGAGATTATCTCTGAGGACAGGAACCAAGTAATATTGGCCTAAGGCATGAAGAATTTGTTATATTCAGATCCTTTGTAATGTGTTGGTTCTTAATTCCCACCTGCACTTTTCTTAACCGAATACAATTTAAATCCCCATGAACGTTCAGGTATTCCAGTTTATCATCTTATGTCAGTGCTATCCATTCTTGTATGTATAGTGCCGTGCTTTGTCACTTGGCCATTTTACTACCCATTAGTTTCCTTGAACATACTCTTTTCTATAATAACGAGACAGTGTCAAGAAATCTTGTGGTAAGATCTTAATATATTTTTAACTGGAGGACTCCTTTAAAAAATGAGTCAATGATGAAGGATTATCTTGTACCGAAGGAAAAAAAAAAAGTAGAAAGGTAATGAATCTGGACTTTGACATGCCATATATCTTATGCAGGGACACCCAAGAATTGTTGAAGAATGTTGGAAATATGCCAGAAATCATCGTGGCAGGATGGTAGCCAGGTTGATGATGATGCATTGTCATTTTACTTTTGGAAAGTCCTGTGAGGTTCGCTATGGAGTCTGGCAATAGCAATTACAATTACTGAACTTCATTTTATTCACTTGGGCAAAATAATGTCATTCCACTTAAAACATACAAAATTACAAACTAATAATGAAGCTCTCTTAATGGCCCTTAGAGTGAGGAGTTAACCTTGATGATAAAGTGATGTAAGACTTAATAAACCTTGTTTCTGGCTCAGTCCCAGAGAGAATGAATTCTGTGTGATTCAGCTGTGTGGAATCAATAATGACTGACTGATGCCTGACACTAGTTGAGTATGAGGTACTTATGCACGATACTTACACAGGTATGGAGATACCCAAGCTTTCTCTGCCACCCTCACAATGCTTCCTTTTTGCTTTGCTTGTCATCAGATGACTCGCCTCTGTGATGTGAGCCTCAACTGCTTCGGGTCTGTGTTCGACTATGCTTCCCTAACAAGTACTGTCTCACTGTGGAAGCAAGTTAAGCACATTTATATGTTTTAGATATTTAAGTGCTAAATAATGATAAACCTTAGGTAAATATTTGTAAACGGCCAATAACAAGCTTTGCAGTAAATTGGGTAAATACACCAGAGTTATATTCAAAGATCCTTTATTGTTGAGCAACTCCACTTAAAGCTGTCACTTAAAAAATTTAAAAAGCTTGGAGATTGGTGGAACATTATAGACGAAGAACATGCATAACATAGAATTTTGAGGAAAGGACATTGGGGCCCCATGTAAGAAGGCACTTGCCTAACTAAATTCAATTCATGTTCAGTCTTGTACATTGAGGAAAAAACCTTTCTTGTGAGTGTTCTGACATAAAGAAAACTGAGGATGTGGAATTATGTAAGTAAAGCTCTTGAGTGCATGATGTACATAATATGCTAATATATTCATATACAATAAAATGTGTGTTTGTCTACTAGTATATTTATTCCCTGTACAATTTAAGAAGGTAGCTTGTCGGAATATTATTTAAATGAGTCTAAAATCAGTCTAGGGATGATTGGTTGTGTGGTCCAAATGTGTAATGGCCTCGTGTAATATTTGAGGCAGATAAGATTCTTGGGTTAGCTTAACAGGTGTGCATACCTGTGGCCAGTGCTGGGCAGCATCTTCCCTTTGCAAGCTGACCCATCGACACTCTCATTGCCCTTTTCGTTTGACCAATTTGATAGAGTTTTTCACTGGATATGTTAGTTCTGTTTTACATAAATAGTAACAAAATTACATTTATTGTATAAATAGTGATGATGATTGGAATACAGTGAAATCTAAGAACCGGTTTAACTGTTGAGAATTTGTAGGCATAGAGTGAGGGTCTCTGAAGATGGGCTCTAGGCTCAGAATTCCAGGCTGAATTTGGGGTGTGATAAAACACTGTGACAGTTTTATGGATTGTGGGAATATAAGGCTATGTGGTCCACATCCTATATGGAACACTGGGATGGTAGGCGAGGGAATATTTCCATTACCCATTAAGTGGAGAAGAATACAACATTTGCAGGACGTGAGAAAGAGTTCAAATGAGCTTGTCAGCATGCTAGAAAATATCAGGTTGGGCTATGTAATTGGAGGCCAGTGGAGACTGTGTCCAGGAAAGCTGTTGCCGGTGTGGAAGAGCCATGACAGCTGGGAAGTAGCGAGGAGTTTACAACTCAGCAGGGCCATCATGGACAGAAACTAACCTCTGATCAGACTTTTTCTCTTGAGGTCACGATCAAATTAAGTGTGGATACCGAAGTTATCCAGCCCATAGAAAATGAAAAAGAAAAAAGCAACCTTAATTGGCTGAATTTAAACTTGAAATGGCTGAAAAAAAAAATGGTCAAGCTTATCTAATATTAACTAATTGATTTTTCTACCACTACTGAGAAAATAGTTTGAAAGTAAAGGTGAAGTTAATATAAAAAATCAAGTTATATTTTGCCCATCAGAATTTGTGGCTTGAAAAGCCACATCTGCTTTTTGTTTGCATGTATGTGTAAGTGGTTATGGAGTTTACACTGGAATTTAAGGCACTGAGAGCATTATAAAAACGATGAGTTGTTGAGGTTGTGTTTTTTTTTGAGCAATAGAGAATTCAGGTAGCTATAATTCAAATTTATAAAACAACTGTTGACAAATATTTCAATATTATTGGTTTCATGACAATAGGTATGCTATCTTGATACAATTTTATGATGAGATTTTTAATCCAGAATTAATGTTGTTGACTTTGCTGTTGGGTTTCTTTAGAAATTCTGTTCAGTAAATGTGTAAAGCTTAATGATAGCATGTGGAGAAGAGGAATTGGGACATTCCTGACCACATTTTGAGCTATAGTGGCCTCCAGGTAGTGGCCTCCAGGTAGCTTTAATTTCTTCATTTCTCTTATACAGCAATTTATACTAATTACAACAATTCATTTTAGCTAACACATGTGTAAACAAATAAAAATGTGGAACTATACACAATGAAATAGAAACAGATCATAAAATTTTAAAATAAATTTTAATATGAGCAGTTCCATGCAGCTGCATATTCAGACTTCCCTTCTTCCTATTTACTTCCTCAAATAGTTCACTAGTTTTTGTTATTTCGTGATCAACGTGAATGCCACAGCCCAAACAATTCTGAGCAATAAATAAAATAGGAGAAATTCATTATCATATAAACTTCTTAGAAATAATATTGAGTGTCAAATCACTGGAGGTAGTAATAACCAAATTGGATGTTATGAGACTTTACTAATATAAACTATATGTTTCCACATTCTATTACTTGAATACTTGAGCAATTAGATGCCACCAGCAATGTTAGATTTGACTAAGGGTTTTAGGCCTAGTGCTTAAGAAGCTTAGCTATGAACATTAGCTAACTACCTTTTAGAACTAGAAAAAATAATCAGAGTATTACAAATGAATTTGATTTCTTTTAATCGTATTTGATTGACCAGAAATCAGGACAGTGAAAGTACTAATAGTAGCAGAAATGAGCAAGTTTGCTTAACTGAGTAATTAAGTGAAATATACACTTATTTTGTTCCTGCCCTGTGCCAGGTAAAATTCTGGACTCTGAGAAAACACAATTATCAAAGCATTTTTATTCTCACAATAAATTAAGAATCTATTTGGAGAGAAAAGCATGAAAAAAAAAGAACACAGAATGTAATCTAGTACCATAGATAGTATAAAAGAAGTGATGTACAAGGGGCAGTGAGAGCTCAGTAGACTTTGGTACCAAGTGAAGAAGAGAGAGTTAACTGACCACTAATACAAAGTTGTTAGAAACGATGTTTTCCCCCAAAGGACTGCACTTTCCAGGCCTTCTTCCATCAATGTGCCATATCTTCTCTTTCTTTAACTTTTGCCTGTGCCAGTAAGGAAGGTAGTGCCTCAAGATGGAAGGATCTGGGGTCCGTGAATCATCCCTGATCCAGAACATTGTGACTGGACTAACATGTGAACATATCAGTTCTCTGACATTATAGGAAAATTTATTAAATCAACGAAATGCTACCATAACTAATCTATCAATTTCTACCTAAAAGGATTAGGAAATGCTTCAAAGTTGATTCTTTAATTATATGTGAGTTTTTTAAGGGGTACATTTAGAAGAGATGGGGTTGGGGTGAGGTGGATCAATTATGTGCAGAAAACAGCATGAGCGAAGACATATGAATCTGAAAAATGTTCATATGAAATGTTTCCCATTGTACAGTGTGTCTGCCTTATCTGGTATGAGGAGGAGAGGGCTATGGAGTGGGCTGGAGCCATATTATGGAGAATCTTATAGTTCCATGTATAAACTTAGGACTTTATGCTGATTATTTTAATGTACAATTTCACAGAGCCGTAGAGTTCCCTTAATCATTGTGACTGCCATTTTCTTAAGGAAGAAAGAAAGAAAGTGAAAGCGAATTGGGGTTGATTATGAGGCTTGAAGGGAAAATTGACCATTAATAGTAGACAGTGAGGAAAATCATAAAGTGTGTAACCAATGACCAGGACAAGTATTTTAGAGTGATATGGGGTTTAACTAATGTTATGCATCAGAATTTGTTATATTGCCCATAGATAGTTTTATTCAACTGAACTAAGCAGCCATAGTATTGGAATAGAAATGCTGAAAAGGAAAACTGTTCAGAGATGTTATAATATAGAATAAGTCAGTATATGGGACTTCCCTGGTGGTCCAGTGGTGGAGAATCCATCTTGCAATGAGGGGGACGCCAGTTCCATCCCTGGTTGGGATACTAAGATTCCACATGCTGCAGGGCAAGTAGGCCTGCTTGCCACAACTACAGAGCCCATGCACTCTGGAGCCCGTGCGCCACAACTAGAGGGCCTACGTGCCGCAACTACAGAGCCCACACACTCTGGAGCCCGTGCGCCACAATTAGAGGGCCTGCGTGCCGCAACTACAGAGCCCACGCACTCTGGAGCCCATGCGCCACAACTAGAGGGCCTGCACGCCGCAACTAGAGAGAAGCCTGTGCGCTGCAACGGAAGATCCTGTGTGCTGCAGCTAAGACCTGACACAACCATAAATAAATAAATAAATAAATAAATATCTGTTTTAAAAAAGAATAAGTCAGTATAGTATAGAATGAGTTAAGAACAGAAGCTATCCTGTGGTGTAACAAACAAAACCCAAACCTCACATCTCAGTGTGTTAAAATTATAATGGTTGATTTCTTGCTTTCATGTGTAATGCACGTTAGGTGGTGGCATAGGTTGAATTGTGCCCCTGCAAAAAAAAAAAAAAAAAAGTATTTTGAAACCCTAACCCCTGTACCTAAGAATGTGACCTTATTTCAAAATAGGGTCTTTGCAGATGCCGTCAAGTTAAGATGAGATCATCAGAGTGGGTCCTTTAACCAGTGTCCTTATAAAATGGCAAAATCTGGACACAGAAATAGAGGGCAGTCGATATGAAGAGACACAGGGAAAAAAATGGCTATTTACAAGCCAAGGGGTGCCCGAGGCTACCAGAAGCTAGGAGAAAGATGTGGAACAAATCCTTCCCTAGAGCCTCCAAAGAGAGCACAGCCCAACTGACACCTTGATTACAGAGTTCTGGCCTCCAGAACTGTCAGACAATGAATTTCTATTGCTTATGCCCCTTGGTTTGTGGTACTTTGTTAGGGCAGCCCTAGTAAACTAATGCAGGTGGACTTCTAACTTTTTATAATTTCACCATGTGAAAGATGCCTCCAAACTAGCCTTAACAAAAAGAAGCATGTAGGTTGCACACTTTCTTTTCTGCCTTGGTGAGAAGAGACACACATCACTTCCATTCATAGTCCAGTAACTAGAGATACACATATGGCCTCAGTTTAACTGCAAGGGTACCTGGGACATGTAGCAAAGTGTTTTGAGTATTTGGTGTACAAATACAGTGTTCAGTGCAATAGCTGTTGAAGTAGATATATCTTGCCTCTTAATTCAGTTTAGGCCTCTTAGTAACAGTGGGGAAACTGTTCATATCTCAAACATTAATTTCTAGTTACATTAAATAAGAATAATCATGTCAAATTGATATGAAGCCCTCCGAAGAGCACCTGACACAGAGCAAATAAATTCTCAATAAATTATTGTTATTTTGTGAATTAGGAGTTTTTACAGAGTGAATTCTGCAGAAGAATATGAAGACTAAGAACTTTAGTGCCCTGATGGTAGTTCTTTTTAATATTTTGAAGATTTTTGGAAATATTTTAGGTCTTACATATTACCAAAACAATGTCAGAGTTTAATAAGAATCCAACAATTTAGGAATACCTATTTAAGCACTCTGTCTCTTTACTTTCACTGACTCTTTTCACCATCTATATATGAATTGATATATGTCATTTATGATAACTTACTAATAATTAAGCCTCTTTCATTTCCTATTTTGATCACTAAGGAACAGCATTTTAAAAGAAATTTAAGAACAGACCAAATTTAAGAGCATGTAGGCAAATCACCAATGATTTATCCTGGATAAAAGTCATTTTACTTGGCATCTTTTTTATATTGAATCCTTCTTATACTAGCCAGACATATTTTCATTTATACTGAAAATGAAAGATAAGGAAATTCTGAAATTCTGTTTATCTATTCATTATCAAGTGAATTTTAGAAATTTATGTTTCCAAATAACTTTTATTTGAAACAAAACCATTGTGCAATTATATACACAGCATTGAAAAGAGAAAATGTCCTACAGTCTCTGTTCATTTACCTTCTAAACATAATATTTATTTGTATATTTAAGGACTTTAGACTTACAAGCATGGTGCCAGGAAGCAGCTACAATGAACAGCATTAGGTTTTTTGACTTATCTTCAATGATCCCCATCTTAATAAAATTTCGACATAAGAAGCTGTGTAGTGTGGCTTATACTAATGAAGTCAAATAAATAAAGATATTATCAGTATGGGAAGAACATGACAAAAGGAATCCATGTGCAAAGTATTATTTAATCTTACAAAGGATTATAGGGCTAGGAGAAAACTTAGTATAAATAATTGCACAACAGAGCTGGGAAGAGGCATAGAAAATCAGTTGAAAGTTTGCATGATGATTAAAAAATACAGTTAAAAACAGTTCCAACAATATTACAAATAATATTACAATAATTATTAGGATTAAAGAAGGAATATGATTTTGGGGGGGGGGGTTAAATCAAGGGATAATTTCATCTTCGATGCTGTCACTGAAAGTGCACCAGAAACAAGTCTTTGCCATCCAGAAAGTATGAACACCACAGAGAATAATAATGGAAGTGACAGTGATTAAAGAGAAAGACCTATTAAAGAATAAAGCAAATGAATATTTAATATTGCACAGTGATTAATATAATTTCCGAAAGTCATTGATTCTACACCACACTATACATTTATCATGGGGTGGTAAAAGAAGAAGGGTCAGGTATGACTATTATTTAATGCATGTGAGCTATTGTGAAGTCTTCCCTGTTACGAGAGTCCTTGGTTGTCTCCTACTATTGCAGAAAACAACTTTTCTTAGTTTTGACAGTTTAGAACTTTCCACTCCCTCTGAGAATATTCAACTTTTTGTTCATTCCTGCTCCCCTCCATACCAGGGACACATTGTTAGTAGAAGACATGTGAACTCATGATTCATGAGGCTGCAGTTTGACTATTTTCTAAATGCCTAGGGTTTTGCCCCCAAAGTAGATTAATAGCAGCAAGTCACTATAATGCTTACCTCTTAAAGCCCTTATCATTTTCCTTCACCAGAGGCAGCATTTTAGATTGAACAGGTATATCAGAGAAAGATAAAACAGATAAGTAATGACTAGGTTGAGACTAGAGTACTGTGTCCTTTAAGTGATGTGGAAAACCAACGTGTAGTAATGATCTGAATCCTGAAATGTCGTGCCAGTTTGTTTTGTTTTGTTTTGTTTGCGAAAGCCAGAAATTTGACAAGCCTAATTAGAGAATGGTAATTATTTTCTTTTTATTTTTCATGTATATCCAACCATATAACAGTAATAAAACAGTATTTTCCAATTGGCCTTTTGAAGATTTAAAACATTATTTAATACATAATATTGATTGCCCACTTTTTTTTCAAGTCCCTGGCCTCTCCCAGACATTTTCAATTCCTCTAAAATATTCTCCAAATATGAGTGAAGAATAACATTAATAGCTAATATTTATTGAGTATTTATTATATGCTTGACACTGAGTCCTTCACATCCGTTAAATAATTGTTCTTCTCAACAACCCTGTGGGGGTTGGCACTATGTTTATTTCCATTTTACTGATGGAAAAACTGAAGCAGGTCAAAGGTAAATGACTTTCCCTGGGTCCCATATGTAGAGGACTTTAAGCCAAATGCAGATTTAGAGGTGTGCCCTCAATGACCACCTGGTGCTGGTCTACAGTAGAAGCATCTTCCTGCCATATATCTGTCTTGGACCCTTTTACTGGTAATAAATAACACAAAGAGAAGAAGCCTTATTCAATTCAAGCTTCCCAAATTCTGTATTCATCAGGTCCAATGGAGACTTTGTTAAAACAGTTCTGTGAGCCTCATCCCCAGAGATTCAGATTCAAGGGGCTGAGGCCTACACATTTGCCTTCTCATGAGTTTCCAGGGTCCTGTTCGTACTGCTGATCTATAGACTATACTTTGAATTTCACTGTGTTACATTATATTTAATTAAGTCATTATCTATTCCTTATTTACAATATATCCCAACTCTGTATCTTTGAGAATCTAAGAATGTGGCTGTTTTTCTAACCAGTCCCTGAGTTAAGAACATAAAAGCTGGGCCCTGTATGAGAGTCAAAGGTTTGTTCCCTTAGACCCAGCCGTGCCACTTTGTATTCTTAGTTGTGGGGAAATCATTCCTATGAATAGATGGGAGCAACAGAGATTTAGATTAATGTTTAACAGGAATTTTCAAGAATATTTTTTCATGTCATAAGAACAGAGGGATTAAAGTTAATTCATTTTTGGTCCCAAGATTTTGAGCTTTCTACTTAGCTATGCATATTTTGTTGGTTTACGGGGAAACTTTATCTAGAGCCAATTGTTGATGAAATCACTTTTTTTTTCTAATCTGTATATTTCATCACACAAAAATTACCAGCCACCTGAGCTAGTAACTGAAGCATAAATGAAAAGAGTTGGAAAAGCACCTGCAGGAAGATAGAATAGTGCTTTCAGAGCAATTATTATTTCTTATTTTAACATTGTCATTTTCCCTTACAACATTTGTGCCCATAACATAGAATTTACTAAAGTATTTCCTGAACATGTAAACTTAGCAATGAACCAGTTAAAAGAAAAGAAAAACTTTTTTTTTCTTTCTTTTCTTTTTTTTTTTACTGTCTCATTCCACTCAAGCCTAAATAATTTTTCCCCCTTTGGAAAGAGACATTTTAATATGTCACGTTTCAGTTCCAGCTCAATAAACAGCCATTTATTTACAATTTTAAAGCAATCTTCAGCCTAGTCAGGTAAGAATTATTTCAAAAGAATAAAAACATTTTCATTTCCCATCACTGCCAAAAGAGAAAAGAACATGAGTTATGAGTCTTGCTGTGTTGTCTTAAGTTGATTACTATGGAATGATTAAAAAACTAGCTGTGCTGTCAGTGCAGAGGAGTACATTATAAGTGTAATAACAGCTTAGGGATACAATCCATCAATGCCGCACTTGGAAGAAGAAAAAAGTTGATCTATTTTTTTGGTCATCATTTTCAGCATATTAGATGACAAATAATTGTTCATTCATCAATAACAATAGATTAAAGTTGAAATGATTTATTGCTATTACACTGCTGTTATGATGGAGCACCGGGTCAGTCAAGCATCAGTGAGGTCTGTATTTAATTTTCACGGGTCTCTTAGCAGAAATAATAGACAGAGAGTAAACCACCTGAAACAAGGTAGATCAAAGTTGTTGACAAGTGATTTGTAGGTTGGTTCTTCATGGGTGGAAGAGAGGCAATAGGACCTCTTTGGCGGGCTTGTTGAACCACTAAATCAAACAGACCTTGTGGAGCTCATGCCAACATCCAGCCAGGCAGCACATGGAAATATGAAAGCTGTGCAAGTATGAACTTCGTTTCATATTACTTGATGGTAATGGAATACAGTACGTGTTCCTGGGACCAAACCAGGTGATTTAAATTGTCTGCAAATCTCAGGTAGGCTAATGAGAATCTGCTCCTCAGGAAGTAGCTTAATTGTTCTTATACCCATTGATGGTCAGTCAATAGGTTAGTGTAATCATGGAAAATTATGTAATATATTCATCTTATTTTTATCATGGCTTCCTTCTTAAGCAAGGTTAAAATTATTTATATTCAATATGTTTGAGCATTTAAAGTTAAATTCAAGAAGAATTTATTAGGTACCAAATAGATTAGATTTTATCAAAATTTGATCTGTAGACTATCTATATCAGAATCACCTGGAATTCTTGGAAAAACACAAGTTACTGGGCCCCATCCAGATGTACTTAGTGAAAATTTGGGGGATTAGGGTTAGGAATGTGCATTTCTACAAAATTTCCGTGGTGATTCTGATGGAATTTAAACTTTAAGAACCAATGTATTAGGGCCAGATATTGTGGAAAACAAAAGTAGCTATACTGTGTAAGTGGGTTTCAGGAAAGCCTGCCCATCTTGGAATTCAGGCACACCCCAGACATGTAGATATAGTTTATGAAAATCCAACTGTACATGGAACTTCATTATCTTTACCTTGGGCTTATGAGTGATTTCTTTACATCTTAAAGAGCCTATGTGGATTTCTCATGTCAAACATTGTGACACAATCCCATTTATAATAGATATCTATTTTGTTACAATCTCCTCTCAGTGTACTCTGGTTTGCTAGTCTATGAAATAATAATTTTGTGCATCATGTCACCCAAAATGCATTGTCTTATTGATTTATTTTATATTTACTGATCTCTGTGGGTTTTTAAGTGTATTCTTCATTTTATGTTTCAGCATAATCTCAATTATACAATTCACAGGAGGTATAAAAATGTTTAACAAAAGCAGGTAAACAGCATATATAATTAATTAAGAGAAAATGTTTGATGTGGAATTTTGAAGTAACTCCATTTAAATAGCATTTCCAGTTATTTTAAAAAATAGATGTCAATTTTGGAACTAAAGAATAATAAGTTTTTTACAATTTAAAGTAGTGGAAAATTTGTCATTCTGAGAACTTATCCTCTGAGGTGTATTTTTAGCAGGGATTTACCTGTAAAAGGCAGGGTGAAGACTTGTTTATAAGGTACCTTTCATCTAATTCATAAGTAGAATACCTTGAATTGTGCCTAGCCAAATGAAAAGCCTCAAAATAATTTGGTCTTGTAATTAATCATAGAGAAATGGCCAGTTCAGAGTGGAAGGAAGTAAACTAATAAAACAATGCTTGGTTTATTGCTGCTGCTGCAGAAATCAGGATATAGTGTTGCCAGTACCCACTGCTGGATTGCCAGAGAATTCCCATCTCATAGGCAACAGTGGTGATTGGTAGTCTCTGCCCAGAGTGCTGTGTTGAGAAGTCACCCCAAATTAGACCCAGAGATGAGTATCTTATTTGGCAAATTAAGTGAGAAAGTGAAAGGAGAAAAGCTAACAGTGGCTAAGTTAATGTGAAGTTATTGCCGTAGGCCACTGGGACTCAGTCCTCCTGGAGACCCTTTAAAACATTGTGCAGAATGGCTCAGACTTTTCACTATGAGGGGTAAGGAATCTGGGTGTTAACACCGACTTTCATCACACAGTGAGTGACGGTGGCTTCTCTGACATGCCCTTGGGTCTTTAACACTTGGCCTACCCCATGCACTGGTCAAACAGACTCCTTAGAAAGATGCTTGGGGTAGAAAGCCACTGGTAAGTACTGGAACTGTCCACAGTAGTGCAAGCTGACCTCTGAAGTGGGTCAGGGAGATTTGGCCAACACTCTCTGATTAAAAAAGATTCTTAGGTCAAATCTGAACTTAACAAATGAGATTGTGTCCATAGATGTCTTAGATGTGCCTGCCGATATTTGCCACCTCTTCTTAACTTAGGAAAGTCATGACTGCAATTCATGGAAACTAAACTTCATCAAATGTTTCCTTGGTATATATGTATTCCCTCTGCATGGTTGATTGACATAAAAAGAAATGGAAGAGTACCACATAGATACTCATATTGTCTTTAATTAGAAGTATCATTAGGGACATAGAAATGACTTTATATAGTGGAGAAATAAAGACCAACAATGTTTCTGTTGTTTAATGATGTTATTTGGGGTGGCGAAGGCTGAGTTCTCAGATTTCATTTGGTAAACATAATTTTATCTGAGGTGGTTGTCACAATACTGCAAATATTTGAAATCATGTCATTACATTCCCAAAATTAAGGCTTTAAAAAAAAGACATATTTTATAGTCTTAGCTGTAAAGACGATGGTGTCTAACGAGAAATCTGTCTACTGATGTTTGTAATTTGTAACAGTATCCCTGTACAGAGCAGTGTACTAACAATCTCAGATAGTATTAATTACTCCTTTCAGTTTAAGAAGAAAATGAGGAGTGCTTAATAGTCAGTCTCAAGTTTATTAGGAGCCAAATTCCATTGGAGATGAGAGACAGTTTTGCAGTAAGAATGCCAGAGGAGCACATCCAGCGGCCCGGAGCCCCGCTGAAATGAAAATCATTAGAAAACAATTAACGTATGTGGACTTAGCAAACTAGATGACTAACTGGCTGAATTAAGCTTTGAAAAGTCCCACACCTGTCAATAGTTATCACCAGCAAAATAGTACATATACTTTTAAAAAAAGCTTTAATTTTCTGTCCAGTCAAATCTAAGTGTATCACATGCAATTTTCCTTCCTTAGTCATCTAAATAATTTCCCACCTTGCTCATGATGAATGTCTTGCCAGTTCCTACTCAGTTCCTCCACTTTACACGACCTAATTAAAGAAAACATTCCATGATTGCCTATTTTTTCTCATGCATGACAACCTATTATTTTTTCTACTACCTGATTAGGGTTTTATTACCCTTGGATTTAGATTGATTTGCTGAGCACTTTAATAAAACACTACTTAGTTTGATTTAAAGGGCTACAGGTTTCCTTCATTCATACAATTATTCTTATAACCATCTCACACTCCAAGTATACTACAGTCCCCCAGAAAAGCAGTTTTAGACTGCCACTGAACAAGGTTATAAATTCAGAATCACAGGTGACATTCCTGTTGAATATGGCAATGCGGTTTCTATTGTGGGCAGTCATGAGAGGCCATTCTGCAATATAATTTGTCGAGAGTGATAAATCTATTTCATCATATCTGTCAAGAATGGCTCCTGTGTATTAAAACTACTATAAAGTTTGCTCAAGATAACCCAAAACTTTCATTTGATTAAATAATAATACATTTATGATGACAAATACCATTTACCGTGTTATCTGCAATGCGAGCCAAAATTAGATATAGTTCAAATGGACAATGACACATTTGATTTTATATCTACTGAATGTTTATTAAATGAATGTGCAATATTTATAAAACTGTCTTTTGTTTTGGATCTTTTATTAGAAAGTTGTATCCTACTTGGAAAAAATAAAGGAACATCCAAATCCACATTGCATTACTTACTAATTGAAAAAACTGCCAATAGAAAGATAGAGAAAATACCTAAAAATTAACTGGAGAACACACTGTGCTTTTTGGAGGCTAAGCAGTCACAAATGGAAAGAAATTCTAGTCTTGAGGATGAATCATAAATCCCACCCTATACTGGCCAAAGACAGGTATTGTTCAGCAGTAGACAGGAAAAGGTAGCCTCGTGAACCCCACTGGAGTCCAAGAACTAAAGAAATATTGACAGAAGGTTCAGTTCCACGTAATCTAATCAGAGATTCAATCATTTATTTATTTATTAAATACATGCTACGTGCAAGGTTCAGAACAAAATGTTTTTCAGGATTTTAAAGAACCACAAGGGGCTTACAGTCTCATTGGAATAACTGGGTTTATTTGTCAAAGGGAATTTAAGGAGGCCAGACTTAGAATATGCCCTGAAAGCGTTAAGGTACCTTGTAAATCCCAACTATTCAATTTTAGGATTCTTTAGTCAGAGAACTCAAAGAGTGCAACTGTGAAGTGCTGTTTGTTCAAACGGAAATTCCTGTGACTTTCAACACCACACACACACAAACACACACTGGCGCACACACACTTTCCTTATGCTTGTTAAAGTCAGAATTGAGTGCTGTCCAAACTTGGTAGCATTCGTGAATCATATCAAGGCATTTTAAATAAGTTTTCCAGCACCTGCTTCAGATCTGCTGAATTGTGATTTCTCCCTAGGGATTCCTGTGCAGCAACCAATCCTATACCAGTTAGCCTATGGAAATTTGGGAGACATTGGGTAGTCAGTTCCTATTTTGGTCAGTGAGAGAATTCAGAGAGAATGCAAACATTCACCTGTCTGAATAGCCAGTATAGAGGAATATGAGTGTTGTGAAGACTTTCGATTTCTGTAGAGCATGAGGTAAAGATAAATCTAGACAAGTATTTTGAGGAACATATAACAGAGGGGTTGGAAATGTGGTAGATGTAGAGTGACCAAATAATATATTGTCCAGTTTGGAACAATTTTGAAAGTAGAAGTGGATTCTGGTAATAGTTATGCTATTGTAACAGGCATAACCCTGGATTGTCCCAGGCTAACAAGATATAAGGTCACCCTAGGTAGCTACCTCCATGTTTCTCATTACCTTTGTCTCCTGATTCCTCCTCAAACACCACAAGACATGGATCAAGAATAGCAACTTCAGTTTCAGTGATGCTTGTATCATCATCTTTACCATCTGTGTCTTTTATGGCTGCCATTTTCTTCATGTTAAGCTCTTTCCTCATTGAAACTTAGCTGCTGTGTCAATTCTTTTTTATTTCATTTCTGCTCTTTGTCATTCTTCTCAGTAGCATCCATGTTGATGCCCCATCCCACCACCTGGCCTCTTCACTCCTGAATTTCCTTGTCTGTAGAACCACACTGGTTGTTTCAACTACACTCAGCTGTTCATTTTTAGGTGTCCCATTTTAAACTATGTTATCACCAATAACCACATTACCAGCAAAATCTTGATTTCAAGCATTTTCTTTTCTGACCACCACATCTTATTTTTCTACTTCCTTACTTTAATACTCCTGCTGTAGCAACTTTTAATAACTCCAAACCGTTTACCCATATCATTGTTTTAATATCTGTCAACACACGGCTCCTTCCATGTTTCTTACCTCACTTACTTTAGAGTCTGTGACCAATTATTATGACCACTCACTTGAAAATAACCTAAAAATTTACTCCACTCTTTCCACCCTATACTCCTGGCCCAGCCCAAATTTAAACCTACTTCTCCAAACCTATATCAGAGCAACTGAAATTTGGTCGGGACGGGAATCACTCTACAGAGCAATTATTTTCTCTTTCTCTCTCATCAACCAGTAAAACAGTCACATACCGATCAGTGTCACAATGGACACCAGAAGTATTGGCCAAAGGCTAGTCATGGATGAGCCTTATATGGGTACTGTATGCTTAATCCCATTATATTTCTGAGGCAAAATCACTTTCCTACTCTTCGAGAAAACTATAATTTCCTCTTTCTTGCCAAATGTTTTCCCACTTTTGCCTTTACTCAGTCACACCTGGTTGAAAAAATAGAAACAATCAGAAACAAATTACCTCATCTCACTAGAAGCCTATCTCCATAATATTTGCATTCTTAGTATTCCTCTGGATCCCATGCCTTCTCTGCTTTCAGTAGCTCCCTCTTCCATTATCAATTCCTTTCTTGCTCTCCACCCACTGACACCAACCTCGCCAGGATCAATTTTGTGGGTATACAAACATACTTTAGCATTGCCCATACTAAAAAAAAAAAGAAATCTTGAACCTTGCATCCTTCTACAGCTACTACCTCGTTTCTCCATTCCTTTCATGGTAAAACTGTTGAAATAAACATGTTGAAATAATTGTTTACTCTCACAGCCTCCATTTCCTTGCTTCCCATTCACTAACCAACCCTTTTCAATCTTGTTTTGTAACCATCACTGTATGGAAATTATTCCTAAAAAATTCATCAACAACCTTCATGTGGTCAAATCCAATGGATACTTTATCTCCTAAACTTGCTTGACCTCTTATGAGTATTCAGTACAATTGGACCCGTGACTTCTCATTGTAATGTACTTGCCACTCCTTTGACTATATCCTGTAAAAGTCCCATAATCTAGTTGTCACTTTCTACCAACCTCTGATTTTAGAATTTCCCAAGGACTTAATTCGTGTCTTCCTTCTCTTCTCTGTCTATACCATCACCCTCTGTAACCTAATGCATTTCTGTGGCCTTAAATTGCATTTATATATCATTTAAATATAAATTGCTCTATCTCAACATTCTCCTCTGAGCTCCAGATTTTTATTTTCAACTGCCCAGTTGATGTTGTGTTTGATTTCTATTATGTACTTAAGACAAAAATTTTGATTCTTAACCTTCCACAAAAACCTGTTCCTCTTCTAGTCTTGTCCACCCAAGTAAGTAACACTATCATCCAACCAGTCTCTTGGCATGGAAATATCCAAGAACCTTCAATGTATTCATGGTTTCCAAACATACTCCTTCCCTTACCCATTGTGCAGTTGCTACTGTATCCTCATGGTAATCAGGGTTAATTACCCCAGCTAGTATAACAGCGCTTTTATTTGCCCCCTGTCAAATTGTATGAAGAGCCCGAAGTGTATAGTTAGAGCTTCCAGTTTAGATCAGAGTTTAAGGTTGTTGTAACAGTATAAACTCCACAAATGTGTCCCTTAGAGAGGTGATGAAAAGAGACATTCCTACTTCCAATTCTTTGTTCCTCTATGTTCTAACTATTGATTATTGGCTGTTGGTTAAGTGTGTAGACCTCATCATATTGGACTGCCATTCAGGCTTACAAGGTTTTGTTCTTGAGCTTGCACCTTAGCTAAGCCTTCAATATATAATTCCACTGTTATGTTAGGGCAGCTGTGTACAGGGTAAGGGCAAAGAATCTCACAATTATCTCATTATATGCTTGTTTAGTAATAGGAGTTCTGAGTCTGGGGCAATGCTGTATGTGATACCATGACAATGGATTAAGCCCTTGGATGGTGTGGTAGAGGCATTTGAGCAGGGAAACTGAACTCTAAGCACATTACTCTATATTCTGTTGTTCTCTTCTGTCAGGCAGCTGCTTCTGGGTGATGGAATTCATACTCAGGGATTAAGGAAATAACAACTAGGTGGGTCTGAGTACCCATTGAAATCAATAGGAGATGGACTCAGCCCAGCACTCATGTGGCCCCAGGTAAAAGGAGGACTTTGATGGTATTTCAGGTCCTTCTGTATTATGTCAGCTCAGATCCTGTGTCTTATAGTCCTTAAGAAGTCTGGGTATTCCCTTTTCTATACTGCACATTTTCTCTGTTAAATAGACTCATTCCTTGGGGAAACATTAAAGTGCTCTATTTACTCTACATCCTGCACTTGTATTACAGATTCTCCTCAAGGGGAATCCCAACTTCCCTTTAATCAGTAGGCTCAGGATATAAGAAGTGACTTAGATCTAGGAACTGAAAGAAGACCATGATTTTCCTTTGAGGTGAGCCTTCTCTTCACCAGCTTTTCTATTATAGTTAAGGTTACGCTTATTATTATTCAAATAGAGAACATCCTAGTTGACTATCCGTCTATATTGACCTTCAGAACATCAAGATGTACTAGCCATTGTCATAGATCTCTTAGGTCAAAATACTCTGATTGCTTCTATTTATTAAGATGACTGATGACTTACTCTTCATTTAAATAGCTTCGTTTACCTTTCCCTTGTTGCTTAAGTTCTTCCACCTAGTCTCTGCTCTTCTCAAATTCTATATTCTAATTCAGTGGTAGCATCTCCTAATATCAAGCCTGGCTTGGGGATGGACAGTAGCCATTACCAAATTTCTCAAATTTGTCAGTGCTCTTCTTCATAGACACATTCCTTATTGACCTAGTAAAGGCAGAGTCCTCTGGACCCTTGGAGAAAACAGATTGTAGGTTATCAGTCCTTATACAATAAATGGCTTCACATCTTTCACCTCTTAGCTAACAAATCACATGTAACCCTATGCAAAGAAGTCTTCTCCACTGCTTCTTTATCATATCACTTGATTTATTTCCTTCAGCACACTTAAGGAGAATCTGGAAATTACCTTATTTAGACAGCTGATAATTTGATTCTTTTCTGGCTCCCCAATAGAATGTGAAATCTCAGTGACAGGAACATTGCCTGTCCTACCATAACTTTAGCTCTTAGGAACTCAAAAAATACTTATTTTTCAGGAAAAAATGAATTTGCTGTTTACATTTTATGGTCCATAGAAAGCTCTTACACCTTCTTCTTATGTGTAGAAAGTGCTTTAACACATAAAAGGTAGAAGAATATCTGCCAGGGGCTTAGTAAATGACGCTAATTCTTATGGTTCACAGATGATTACCCAACAGAGCAAACCATATGTTAGTAAAAGTTAATTTTATTATTTCTATGTATTTGAAATGTTATTACTATTATATTATACTCTTTTCTGTTGATATTGTGTGAAAAAAGCAGAGGACCAATGGATTGCATTTTATACTAAATAATACTTTCAAAGTAGTAGATATTATAGTATATAAGTAAAGAAAACACCCTCATCTAAATTTTGCAAAAGAATCAAATAACAATATTTGGACACTTCAGGTCTTCTATATTGTGGCCTGAGACAGTGATAACAATGTGTGTCTCCTTTAAAATATCTTTACATATTAGGTATTCTTTTTTTTTGGTTAACTGCTCATACGGTTTTCCTAATTCAAAAATTACAAAAACATATATGCATTAATTGGGAGTGGGAAAGGAGAGAGAAATACCATAAACCAATAAAAATTCTGGGATGAGAATTCTGAAATTTTACTGTAATCAGAAGACTCATACTGATCCATTTAACATGCAAAGGCTATAGAAGCAGATTTAGTTATTACATAGGAAAACTCACTTCTCAAGGAACCATCCCAGTGGAATAGAAACTTTTAGTAATTATTTAGCAAAATGCTTTCTCTTTTCTACAGGTAAAATAGAAAATAATGCCCTTAGAAAGAATAAACTAGGCCATGATTTGAGGTTATTTTGTATTTTATCCTATATTCACATAGTTTTCACATTTTCCTTTTTTTTTTTTAAGGAACTGTATTGAAAGGAAATCTCAATACATATGTCACTCACCATGCATGGAAATGGCCAAATTACTGATTTTCAATAAATATTTCATTTTTTACAATCCTTTGTGGTGAACATTTTCCCCCTTGGTCGTATGGAGCCATGTTTTGTCAAGGGTAAATGAATTACAGCTTTCAGTCTATTTAAGTTGGCTTCAAAATGGAGAGTCTGTGAATTCACAGTGTGTTTAAAGTGGGGCCACATGAGATCTTTCTAACTGTATACTCAGATAAATTGATAAGAAATTTGTATGTGCTTTGTTAAATTCCAGAACTGATAGATAGATAGATAGATAGATAGATAGATAGATAGATAGATATTCTATGAAAGCCTAGGCTGGTAGTCTTGAACAAGATAAGAACAGTATTCATAGGATAAGAATAAGGAAGTTTTTTGTATGGAACAGACATTTTCTCAAATAATAGTTTAATTGCTAACACTCTCAATTGACCACAGCAAAAGTTTTGAAATGATAAACTTACAGTAATATGTTTTTTTAATTGAAGTATAATTGACATACAACATTATGTTTCAGGTGTATAACATAGTGATTCAATATTTTTATACATTATGAAATGATCACCACAATAAGTCTACTTACCATCTGTCACCATACAGAGTTATTATAATGTTATTGACTCTTCCTATGCTATGCATTATATCCCTGTGACTTATTTATTTTATAACTGCAAGTTTGTATCGCTTAATCCCCTTCACCTATTTTGCCTATATCCTTACCCCTTCCCTCTGGCAACCACCAGTTTGTTCTATGTATCTATAAATCTGTTTCTGTTTTATTATGTTTGTTCATTTGTTGTGTTTTTTAGATTCCACGTATAAGTAAAATCATATGATATTTGTCTTTCTCTGTCTAACTTTTTTCACTTAGCATAATACCCTCTAGGTCCATCCATGTTGTTGCAAATGGCAAGATTTCTTTCTTTTTTATGGCTGAGAAATGTTTCATTTTATATTTATATACCACATTTTCTTTATCCATTCATGTATCTATGGACACTTAGGTTGCTTGCATATCTTGGCTATTGTAAATAATGCTGCAATGAATGTTGGGGTGCACATATCTTTTCAAGTTACTGTTTTTGTTTTCTTCAGATAAATATCCAGAAGTGGAATTGATGTATTGTATGGTAGTTTAAATTTTAATTTTTTGAAGAAACTCCACACTATTTTCAATAATGGCTACGTAAGTTTACATTCCTGCCAACAGTGCAAAAGTGTCCCCTTTTCTCCACATCTTTCCCAACACTTGTTCTTTGTTGTCTTTTTGATTAGCCATTATGACAGATGTGAGGTGATATCTCATTGTAGTTTTGATTTGCATTTTCCTGATGATTAGTGATGTTGAGTATCTTTTCATGTACCTGTTGGCGTCTATACAAGTACTGTTGAATATATCAGTGTCATTTCTTTTTACTTTTAGGAAGTTGGTTTGTTTAGATCTTAGTACACTCAGCAGAATCTTTAAAATTTGTATAATTACAAGAAATATGTATTTTATTTTTACTCTTGATATTCTTGAACCAGAGTAGAGCAAAATTTCATATATTTATTTTACATCCAAGATATTACATATTTTAAGATTGATGAGTAGGAGATTACTGGTCAGTAGGCAGTCAAGAGAAGAGCATATCAGGCAGATCATAGAGTATGGAAAGTGGCTTTGTTGCTGAGTGACATGCACTGGGCTGTTTAATTTTATTCCAAATATTTCAGTTTGTAAGTTTAATTTTCATATTTTAGAAAACTTGATCACAGTTTTTGAGAGTAGAAGATGTTTTTCATGAAGTTCCAGAACCCCAAAAAGAGAGTGTCTTTAAATGGGGTATGGAAAGGAGGGATGAGGGCAAGGACAATGTTGCCAACTGTGTTCCTGTCTCCATGTAAATCAGAATTAGTGGGGGTTGTGGAATTCATCTGCCTTGGAAATCTACCAAGCTGAAGATTTCCAAGGTTGTAACATGTACTGGATGAAGAACACTAATTTACAAGCATAAAACCTAAAAACAAGACAAAAGAAACATACAAGGAAATGATAGATTAGGTGGCACAGATAGCAACCAGAGTTTCTTCCAGTATTGGTAACTCTCTCTTCTAATAAAGTTGCTTTCTATGCCTGGCCCTGTGGTGCAGATAATCCAATCTTCAGAAGGAAAGCAGGGATATTTTCACACACATATTCTAGTGCTCAAGTACAGCATACAAATACGTGAGTAGTATTACTCATTACAGTATTGTTTCACTGGTAGTTAATTGTTCTTATTTTATGAAATAAATAATCCCATGAGCAATACACAAAAGTTGGGTGTCTTAGTAAACTATAAAGAACAGAAATGTTACTAATTGATCTTTTTTTTGTACCTCACTTTGCTCTTTTTTGAATAAATGACAATTAATAGGGTTTTCGTCTAGTGCAGTTTGATTTCCAACACATTATTTGAAAAGTTTGTAGTCTCTGATGACAAATGGAATTTTCAAGAAAGGATTGTTGGGTGATAAGATTGTAGGTTTGCATGATCTTCTTGATTTATGACTTAAGGGGATGCTTGCTTGCTTACTCTCCCAGTTTGTCGTGTATTCATCAGGGAGAATGAAGAAACTGTCAGGTGGGAAATATACCATTTCAGTTCCAGACACCCTGACATATTTTAATGCTTAATAGTTGGAGTTATTCAAATGCAAAACAACTACATTCAAGTCAGTACATGAAAGCATGTTGAAATTTTCCTTTTATCAAAATACGAGGCAACTACAAACAGTAAATGCTGGGGAGGGTGAGGAGAAAAGGGAACCCTCTTGCACTGTTGGTGGGAATGTAAATTGATATAGCCACTCTGGAGAACAGTATGGAGGTTCCTTAAAAAACTAAAAATAGAACTACCATACAACCGAGCAATCCCACTACTGGGCATATACCCTGAGAAAACCATCATTCAAAAAGAGTCATGTACCACAATGTTCATTGCAGCTCTATTTACAATAGCCAGGACATGGAAGCAACCTACATGGCCATTGACAGATGAATGGATAAAGAAGATGTGGCACATATATACAATAGAATATTACTCAGCCATAAAAAGAAACGAAATTGAGTTATTTGTAGTGAGTTGGATGGACCTAGAGTCTGTCATACAGAGTGAAGTAAGTCAGAAAGAGAAAAACAAGTACCGTATGCTAACACATATATGTGGAATCTAAAAAAAAAAAGCCAATGGTTCTGAAGAACCTAAGGGCAGGACAGAAATAAAGACACAGACGTAGAGAGTGGACTTGAGGACACGAGGAGGGGGAAGTGTGAGCTGGGACAAAGTGAGAGGGTGGTATGGACATATATACACTACCAAATGTAAAATCGATAGCTAGTAGGAAGCAGCCACATAGCACAGGGAGATCAGCTCGGTGCTTTGTGACCACCTAGAGGTGTGGGATAGGGAGGGTGGGAGGGAGATGCAAGAGGGAGGGGATATGGGGATACATGTATATGTATAGCTGATTCACTTTGTTATAAAGCAGAAAGTAACACACCATTGTAGAGCAATTATACTCCAATAAAGATGTTAAAAAAAAAAGACATGATTACATTGCATTTTGGTAAATTAAAAGAATAATTGTAACGAAAAAAAAAAATATGAGGCAAGACCTGCCCAGATTCAAAACAAGTATTTTTCGGGGGTAGATAACATAAAAAATAATTCTCTGCATTTGTTGCTGTTAGAATAAAGTGCTTTATCAGTGTAATAGTTGAGAATGATATGCTCTAGTAGTATTTTGATGAATTACATGATTATAGTTAAAATGAACAATTTCATCATGCTTGAACTAATATGGTACTATGATTTCGCAAGTACTCTTGCAACATTCTCTAACTCATCACTTCAGAAGACAGACCTATACAGCCCATGAGTTGTTTTAGAAAATATGAGTTGATTTACAGTTTCAAAAAAAGAAGGGGCGGGAGAAACATGTCAGCTATGGAAACTAATGCATGCCCAGATTTTCATAACATCATTGCTTGATTACATTACCTCTTACTGTTCATTTTAAACTCTTGCATAATTAAAAGTGAGTCAAAAAATAAAGAGACTTTTTAAAAATGTTTTGTTGTGTACCAAATTTAATTGAAAATATTACATACCCCAAGGTACTCCTGAGACATGGATATTGTATGTGTATGTGGCTTATTTTACATTTAGATTTAAGAGGATTAGAAAGGATAATATATAATCAATGCAACATTCATTTGGATATCAGTCAAGTAAAAGACACACACACAGAGCTGAACATTACATAATTTCAGTCATAAAGAGTACAAAGTGTGAACTGATTTAATATATTCGTAACTAAGTACTCTCCTTTAATGTAACTTGCAATTTGTTCACAAAATTATTCCATTCATTTACTTTAAAACCTTACATGCCTGGATACATTTTCTTAAAAGATACATATAAAGGCACTATTTTAAGGATTTATACTTATACTCTACATTGTAGATGAAAGATAGTCAAAATGAACTGTTAAACATCCTTTTTTTTTACAGAAATATTTGAATGTAAAGCTAAATCACAAATAGATTATTCTTCCTGCTTGAAATAATGTATAGATATTTAATAAAAATTACTGTAATATAGATACCCAATGAACATTCAAAACCAATCGACATTTATCATATATAGGGTTTTTTCTGCACATTTCAAACTTTCTTAAGTGATATATAGGTTTTATTTCATTTTTAAACAGATTGTGCATTCATTTTTTGATGCCTCTTTTAGCAATCTCAAAATGAGTCTGTATTCTGAAATGTTCTATCTATAATTGTTTGGGTGGTATCAATAGGACAAAACCTCTTATACATTGCAGAGTACAGTATTTAAAAACTGGTGTATCTTATTAAAATGTATGTTTTTTTATTTTGATGGACTTTAATATGTGTGTTGTTTTGAATTTGAATTATAAAGTAAAACTAAAAAACCTTTATGTTTTATTTATATCAAAGACATTTATATGTAAGGATGTGTTTTTATCTCATCGTATACAAAACTAAGCAATGATTCTGGTCTCCATCCTTAGAAAGCTATCCAGACACAGTGAAAAGAGATTTGATAATATAATCATTTGGTTAATTTGATTACTTTACACAATTGGATGCTTCAAACCTTGGAACTATTATACAGTGTCTCAGAATGTATTTGACAATTGCTAGAGATTTGCCTCCCAAATTTGAATATAACTATTTTGAAGTTAAAGAAAAAGCAAAACAGTGCCATATTTTCCTGTATCGTCTGTTTCAATCAAGCGAAATAATGTTTATGTTCTTAAAAGTTGTGTTTATCCACAAACACGAGCAAGTGTTAGCAACTAAATTCTGCTTTTCTGTGAAAGTCAACCTTGTGTCATTCATGAGCTCAGGGAGTAAGTCATATTTAAGGTCAATGTATGACTGAAAATTTTGTGTGTGTCTTGAGAGCTTCATGATACATGCAAGGCACTCACATTTCTAACCAGAACATACTACTCTGGCAGGGAGAAATGATGATTATATTAGTGCCTCAGAAACCAGTTGCAATTTCTTAAGTCCTCAGAAGCCTGCACAATCAGCTTAAAAATAATCAGTTTTATTTGTTTGTTAATATGTTTGCTTTTTATATTCTATCACTAAAAACTAAATATCTTTCACCAATTCTAATTCCTATGGACTGTGTTTTGCTTATAAACTTTTTAAATTTTTATTCTATATTAGAGTATATTTGATTAACAATGTTTTGTTAGTATCAGGTGTACAGCAAAGTGATTGTTATACATATACATGTATCTATTATTTATCAAATTATTTTCCCATTTAGGTTGTTACATAATACTGAGCAGAGTTCCCTGTGCTATATAATAGTAAGTCCTTGTTGATTATCCATTTTAATTGTCCTTAGTTGCATCCCTGCCACTTTGAACTACCCAGGTATCTGTCCTTAAAATTCTGTGTGGAGGGCTTCCCTGGTGGCGCAGTGGTTGAGAGTCCGCCTGCCGATGCAGGGGACTCGGGTTCGTGCTCTGGTCCGGGAAGATCCAACATGCCGCGGAGCGGCAAGGCCCGTGAGCCATGGCCGCTGGGCCTGTGCGTCCGGAGCCTGTGCTCCGCAACCGGAGAGGCCACAACAGTGAGAGGCCTGCGTACCGCAAAAAAAAAAAAAAAAAAAAATTCTGTGTGGAGACTTCCCCTTCTCCAAGTGCCGAATTAGATAAAAACTGAGCACCCTTCTCACTGAGGACACTAGAACTGGATGGGGGGTGGGATAATTGCTAGAAGTGTCTGCTTGAAGGCATCAGAGAGCTAAAAGGTGTGAAATGTTTTCAGCTTAAGATCCAGGAGGAGATGAAAGTCCATAGCATTGGGTTGCTTTTCCCCTAGGGACCTTTGCAAATTCCCAAAGAGGTGACTGAAGGCTGAGTAGTTCTTTTGATCCTTTCATGGCCAGGAAGGACAATTTAGAATAGCAGGCTCACAATGACAGTGACCCTGGTATATCCCCTTATCTTTAAATTGGGACGGATAGCTCCACCAGAAGACAAGGTAAACTGGAAGAAAATCAGGCATCATGCAGACTTTAGCCCATCTACTAGTCATTTAAGTGGCCCAGAAAATTACTGCTCAAGTTGGATTAAGGTATTCCGGATGTTAGTTCCCCCCACGTGTCTAACCAGAGCAATACAAGAGCCTAGACTTCAAATTATTATCTACAAGTAAGTTATCAAATACAGTGTCAAGCATCAAATCAAAGATAACCTAAGGGAAAAGGAAATATGGATGAGAACCAGTACAAAAAAGGAGAAAATTGAAAGAGAGCTGTAGGGGCTCTTGATGTTGGAGGTATCAAATATAGACTTAAAAGCCAATGCTTACTATACTTAAAGTCATTTTAAAAAATAGAAGTTAATGATCTTAGAGAATGTAAAATGACAAAAAGAAGGCTTAAACAAATAAGAATTCTAGAACCGTAAATTGTAAAAGACAGGATAAAGAAGTTTATGGATAGTTTAACAGCAGAGTAGATGTGAATAAAAGAGAACTGGAGATATCTAAAAGAGATAAGGATGAAATATCAAGAGTGGATTATGGAGAGACAAAAAGATAGACAATGTAGAAAAAAGAGTAAGAAACAGAGAAGGCACAATCATTAGACCCAGCATACTTTTATTTGGAATCCACGTTCAAGTGAGGATAGCTGAGAATTTTCCAAAACTTATTAAAAATTAATTCATAGATTCAAGGGATCATGCTAAATCCTAAGCAATATCTTAACAGAAACTCACAGTTAGATTATCACAGGAAAACTACTGAAAACGAAAGACAAAGAGAAATCTTAAAACCATTCAGAGGAAAAACGATGAGAGAAAGATTACTTAAGTGGAATAAAAAAAATTAATCATAGATGACTTCTAAACAGTATCAATGGAAAAAAGAGTAAGATGAAAGAAAATAGTAGCTAATCCAAAGTTTTTAAGGCCACTGAATATTTACATCTATAGTAAAGATGCAATAAAGCTATTTTTAGACAAGTAAAATTAAGGAAATAAAGAAAGGAATAATAAACTGAATATTTGGTTCCTCTTATCAACCAAGATTTTTTAAAGGTATAAATAGTATTAAAGAAATTATTGTTCTGAGTCAAGCATAAGGCTATAGTGGATTTCTATCATATTTCTTATGTGGATCCAGTTATGGTCACATATTAGATTATGATAGAGAAAAATAATTTAGAGCCAGATATCAGAAAACCTGCTATGTAAGAAAAATATTCTTTTGGATCCCTAACTTACCCCACTCACAAAAATTAACTTGAAATGGAATAAGAACTTAAACATAAAGTCTGAAACCATAAAACTCCTAGAAGAAAACATAGGGAATATGTTCCTGGAAATTGGCTGTGGCAAGGATTTTTGGATATGACACAAAAGCACAAGGAACAAAAGCAAAAATTAACAAGTGGGACTACATCAAGCTAAAATGCTTCTGCACAATAAAATAATCAGTCAGCAAAATAAAAAGGCAACCTACAAAATAGGAGAAAATATCTATAAACCACAGCTCTGATAAGAGGTAAATATCCAAAATTCATAAGGAACTCATACAACTCAATAGGAAAATAAAAGAAACAAATAGTCTGGTTTAAAGATGGGCAAATGACCTGAATAAACAGTTTTCCATAGAGGACATACAAATGGCCAACAGGTACGTGAAAAGGTGCTCAACATCACTCATCATCACGGAAATGCAAATCAAAACCACAATAAGATATCACTTCACACCTGCCAGATGGCTATTATCAAAAGGAGAAGAGATAATAAGTGTTGGCAAGGATGTGGAGAAAAGGGAGCCCATATTCACTGTTGATAGGAATGTTAACTGGAGCAGCCACTATATAAAACAGTATGCAGGTTCCTCAAAGAATTAAAAATATAACCATATGATCTAGCAATCCCACTTCTGAATATGTCCAGAGGAAGTGAAATCACTATCTTAAGGAGCTAGCTGCACTCGAATGTTCATTGCAGCATATTCCCAATGGCCAAGACATGGTAACAACCTACCTGTCTGTCAGTGGGTAAAAAAGAAATCCTGTCATTGGTGACTACATGGATGGACCTTGACGGCATTATTCTAAGTGAATTAAACCAGACACACAAAGACAAATACTGTATGATCTTGTTTATATGTGAAATATAAAAATGCTGAATTCATAGAAGCAGGGTAGATTGGTGGTTGCCAGAGGCTGGGGAGTAGGGGGTAAGGGAGGGGTGGCGGTGAGGAAATGATGGTCAGAAGCTACAAACTTCCAGTTATAAGAGGAATAAATTCTGGGGATCTAATGTATAGCATGGTGGCTCTAATAGTTGACAATACCGTATTGTATACTTGAAATTTGCTATGAGAGTAAATATTAAATGTTTTCACCGTAACAACAATAACAGCAAAATATAATTATGTGAGGTGAAAGATATGTTAACTAACCTTACCGTGGTAAACACTTCACAGTTTACAACTGTATCAAACCATCTTATTGTACACCTTAAACTTACACAATGTTATATGTCAAGTATGTCTCAATAAAGCCAGAAAAAAGCTAAATACTTTCTAATAAGAATATGACACATATCTGTATTTTGGCTGAAATTTGAAGGATGAGATTTGCTGAGTGCATGACATGAAATAGAGCTTTAATGTTGGCATATTAGGTGTTGGGATCAATATACTGGGTTCATGAGTTCTGTCATATTCTTACTTTATATACTACAAAAATGGGAGGCTGAATCCTCCACAGAATCTGTTATTACTTATTTAATGCCCATTTTCAGCAAGTAACCTCCCAGGCATTACAAATGGGGAATATGAAGAAAGCAAAGATGTTTATGGAATGTCTTTCTCCTCGAAAGAGTTTTCTATCTAGTGAGAATGGAGTTGGCTGTGTAGTCATGCATGAATAAGACATAGAAGTGAACCAGTTTGGGTGGAGTAAGTGCTGAATGTGGACTGAGAACGGAAGTCTAAAGCTTTCCAATGGGAATCCTGTTGTTGAGCATGGGCTTTTTTGAGGCGCTGCTTCATTTTTAAATCGCTCACATCTCTCAGCATACAGAAACTTTAGCATTAAGTCTATGCCCTCTCTGAAACTTTGGATCCATTTATCATCTTTAGAACCTCAGAGCATACAGAGGTTCTTTTGATGAAATCTCACCTCCCCTGGAAGACTCCCTTGAACCCACATCTCAGAACTTCAGTGATGTACGTCTATAGAACTTTATAATTGATCCTCATGTTATAGTCACTTAAATTTCATGGGTTTATTTATTCACTAAGTCTCAGAAATGTTTGATTTTCAAGGACTTTATTGGACACTTGAGAGTGATAGAAGATATAGATCTTGCATAAAACTTTAGCTCATCTTGCTTACTAGTGTCTCTGCTCCTCTTTGATTAATTTTACACTGATCTGTTTAAATAAAGACTACTCTGTTTTGTGAGTAGAAAATTGATGTCATTTTTTCCCTTGTTTTCACATACAATACATGTCCTGTAGTTCCAGCCATGGATCAACTGAGTGAACCATCTGTGGACACCTTATGTCAGTGTAGCTAAATTAAAAGATCGAGTTATGAGACCTTAATTAGTTCCTTGAAAGTAATGTTTGTAGTTTTCAGATTCAAAGTAATGGAACAGACTTCCTCTTGTTAATGGTAGAGGCATTATGAAAAGAAATCTACTTCTATACAGATTCTTTTCACAAATCAAAAGAATCTGAAAGCTACATAACTACTAAGTTATGAAGCATGCTTGGTTTTATGATCTTCATGCATATATCTGAAATTTATAAGTGAATTTGTCCACTGTCTGTGGTAAATAATTGTGATTAGATCATACATATAAAATTCTAAATGATTAATTAGTATTTAACTTTTTGTCTTCAGAATATTAATGTGTTTACTATGGGGAGAAGTAGAAAATATTCAAAAGCAAACAGAGGTTAGCTTCAAAATACTGATTATCTTACCAATCAGAATCAAATTTAGTATATATTTTTTCCTACCAATATATGTGTGAGTGTATTTATGAAAATGAGTTTATAATGTAATGGAGATAATTTCTCGTAGGGCTGCCAGTAGGATTAAATGAGAACATGCAGCAGACTGCCTGGTACTCCACAGGTACTCAGTAATGTAGCTAATATAAGTTAATATTGAGAACAAATGTATGGACACCAAGGGGGGGAAAGCAGAGGCAGGGGTGGGTGGTGGTGGTGTGATGAATTGGGAGATTGGGATTGACATATATACACTAATATGTATAAAATAAATAACTCATAAGAAACTGCTGTATAAAAAAATAAAATTTGGAATAAAATGTATTTACAATTTTTGAACCTGCTTTTATCACTAGACTGAATGTAATGAACATTTGTTGTGAGTAGATGTTCATTTACAATTCCTGGGTTTTTTTTTTTCTTTTAGTGATGTGACTATATTCAGTTGTATGGATAAACGTAATTAATTTTTCCTTATTACTGGGAATAAATTATTTAAAATTTTTTATTATAATAACAGTGAGGCAAAAATCCTTATTATTTGAGCTTTAAAAAAATGTTTTCTTTAAACCTTCTTTAGTTATTTTAGCCTGACAATATGCACCTGTGATATGTTGTAGTCTAATTTAAAATTTGACCATTTCTCCAACAAAACAAGTACCTCACATAAATTTAATTGTTTATCCTCGCCCCATCCTTTATGCTATAACAGTCAAATATTTTATAACAGAATATTGTTTATTATATGCCAATTATAAATCTACCTCTCAGCTTCAAATCTCTCCTGCATTGCCCTAGTTGGTGATGCTGGAGGTGGGCCCTGAAAACCTTGCTCCTTTGCCGGTTGGCTCAATATTAGGCTTTGCGGTAGAGGGACTGAAACACACACTGCAGCACAGAGCAAGGGACTGGACTTGTTTTTCCGATTCTGCTGTGCTTTTCTTTTTGCTTCCTATGGCAGTGCTCTTCGTATAGGATAATGTCCAATGGTTTTCAAGCTTCTTCGTTTCACTAGAAATCAAGTGACTTCCTGGTAACCAATCCCAGTCCACTGCATATGGACCAGCTCTTTCCCCATAATACCCAGTGAACTTCCCTACCTTCCAGTAGGCCATAGTATTTCTCTCTTCAGCAATGTCTGAATCTCAGCTTGGTGGTGGTGGTCTGCAAGCAGGGAGTCTTCCAAGTATATTTCTTCCTTCGGTAGTTTTCCTCAGCCTTCGAGGTAAAAGATTCTCCCATTTGCTATTCCTATATTGTTTAAAGTTCTCTTAACCATTTTTAGTAGTTAAACCCTCCCTTGCTAATTACTAATTCTTTATATTAATATGAATTAATTTATACTCAATTTATTCCTGTTCAAATTATTGAGTGTTTTATGTTTCCTGATAGAACTTGATCCACATTGTAATTTTAAGTAGTTAATATTCATTTATATTTACTAATATATTTATCTTTTCTGATCATTTTATTCCAAACTAAAGCTTTGAGCCTCCAACTGAGGGCATGTTTCTTCATTATGATGAAATCTGCTTAGTATTTCGTAGAGTGCAAGTGTGAGGGGTACAGAGTCTTTTGTTGATTTGATTTGGTCTGAAAACTATTTTACCATCAGCTTAAAATCATATTTCTGCTGAATATATATTTCTAGATTAATAGCTTCCCCCCCCTTTTAGTACTTTAAATATTTCAGTCTATTGTCTTCTAGCTGCCAAAATTTGGTTGATATTCAGCCATCAGGATGTGGTTTCAGTGAAAGTAATTTGTTTTGCTTCTGGTTGCTTGTCAAATTTTATCTTTGTATTTGATTCTTAGTAATTGGCTATGAGTAGTTTTCTTTGTACTTATCCTATGAAATTCACTGAGATTCTTGAATCCGTGGTTTGATTCGTTAGATTATTACTTCATTTTTCTTTCTGTGCCATTATCCTTCTGTTGTTCTAGGAATCTGAAGTTTTTCTGATCTTTTGGTTGAGTTTCACCTACTCTTCTCATCTATTCTTTTTTTTTTTCATTTGTTTTCTCTCTGTACTTCAGTTTGGACGTTTTCTGTTGACATTGCTTTGACTTCACTAATCCTGTTTTCTACTCTGTGTAGTCTGTTGTTAAACCCACCCCATGAGATTATCACCAAACTAGGAAGAAGGTTCCTTGTATTTTTTATTATTAAGGCTGAATCTTTATATGGTGTAAAATTCAATGACTATTGACAAACTGTGTACATCTTGGTACAACAACAAAGAGATATAGCTAATTTTCATCATCTCAGAAATTTCTTTCACATCCACTTTCAGTCAATTCACATACCTTATAAATAAGAATTCTTCTTATTTCTGAAACCATAGACTGATTATCCCTGTTCTTGAATTTCATATAAGTGGAAGCCAACAGTGTTTACTCTTCTGTGTCTACCTGCTTTCATTCAAGATGTTTTTGAGATTTACTCATGTAGTTATATTACTACTACTATTGCTGCTACTATGAGGCAGTATTCCTTTGTATGAATATATCACAGTTTGATTATCCATTATATTGTAGATAGATATTTGGGTTGTTGTCATTTTGTGGATAGTATGAACAAACTGCTACTCAAATAATCTTGTACAAGTTTTTCTACTTGCATATATATATATATGTTTGTATTTGTCTTGGGAAAATACCTAGGAATAGAATAACTGGGTCATATGGTAAGTATGTATTTAAATTTATAAGAAAATTCCAGTTTTCTAAAGTGGTTGAAACATTTTATTCTTCCACAGCAATTAGTAAGAGTTCCAGTGACTCCACATCACCAACATTTGGTGTTGACAGTCATTTTCTTTTTTTACCCATCCTAGGGGGTGTGTAGTGGTACCTCATTGCCATTTTAATTTATGTTTCTCTGATTACTAAAATGTTGAGCACTTTTCTTATGCTTATTAGCCAATAATTTATCTTCCTTTTAGAAGTTCCTAAGCGATTTTGCCCATTTTTATTGGGTTATTATTTTTTTGTTACTTACCATGAACAGTTGTTTACATAGGCTAAATATAAGTTATTTTCCAGATATATATATACATATATATATATATATATGTATTACAAATATTTCCTCCCAGTGTGTGACTTGCTTTTTTATTTTCTTAAAGCTGTCTGTTCATGGGGAGAAGTTTTAAATTTTGATAAAGTCCAATTTATCCATATTTTTTCTTTTATTGAATCTCTAACTCTCTTGCATTTTCTTCTAAAAGTTTTATAGTTTTGCTCTTATATTTGTGTCTATGATCTATTTATAATTAAGGTTTTGGTATGGTATGAGCTATGGGTCAAAGTTTTTTATTTGTTTTTGTTTTCCTATATATTTATCTAGTTTTTCAGGGACCATTTTTTGTAAAGTTTTTTTTTCCCTCTTTTTATTGCCTTAGCCCGTTGATGAAAATCAATAAACATTCTGGACTCTATTCTGGTTCATTTAGGGAAAATTGACATCTTAACAATATTGAGCCTTCCAATTTATGAATATATATCTATTCTTAAGATTTACTTAGGTGTTACATTATCTAGAAAATATTCCAGGACCCTTGTATCTGACCCCCTTAGAAGAGCAACTAGACAAACTTAGTTTCTATAATCTTGGCACAAACAAAAATAGAGTTAATTCTTTAATAATGATACCAATTCATCTATAATGCTGGTTTAGGAAGAATTTAAATTCATCTATTTTATTTAAACACTAAGAGCCAGGCGTTACTCTTCAGGCTGAAAACATAAAGATAAGTACAATATGAATCGTAACCTCACAAACATAGGGCTGATATGATTACTAACTTTGTTTAAACAAAGTTCTTTCACATTTCTAAACATATTAAATTGTAAGAGTATTACTTTATATAAATTTGCTTCATTTTTCATTCATTTCCTTGAATCTTATAAATCAGTTGTAACTGTTACTATGGAGGTATATTGTGCATGTGTGTGAATTTGTATCAGTTTATTAAAGGCTTCCTGTCATCTCTCTATTTTACTTTTTGGATTTTTAGGAAGTGCAATTTAACTCTTTCACGTCTATCCTCATTCTTTTATTACCACTCTCCCCTTCAAATCCTTCTGAGATTCACGTTATGTTCCATTTCACTGACTAGCTCTTCAGTTTTATCTATTTGAACTATTTATTGAGTTGCCTATTTTAATGGATATTTTCACACCCAGAACCCCTACTTGTTATGGTTGTTATATTTTATTAAGTTTTGTTCCTGTTTCAGGTTTACAATATCCCCCTTCGCTATTTGACAACACTTAAATGCTTGTTGAATCAGCTTCATCCTATAGGTTTGGAGTTTGTTGTCTTTCTCTTCTATTTATTGAGCTCTCAAGATGTCTTTTTTTGCTTTTCTTTGTAAGTGTATATTACCTTTTGGGGATTAGTCATCTTTACTGGGTTGTGTAGTTTGGGATGGGGGAAAAAATCCATGTCCTGACCTTTGTCCCTCTTGGTGACTTTAGCGGGTAGGGGAATGCCAAGGAACCGTCAAGGGATAATTTGTACATTTACCCAGACACTGTTATTTTTAAAAAGCCAGCACTGTACCTGTTTTCTTTTCCTTACTTTTTAAAAAAGCTAAATTGATCCTATCTATACTGTTTCTACTCCAGGTTCTTCTGCCTTTTATTCTCTCTACCTCTACCTCCCCCTCTCTGTCACTCTCCCACTCACACACAGCACTAACTACCTTCTTTTGTCCCAACTGATCCACCAACCTCTCTATGACTTTGACTGGCTGACAGATCCATCAGCCTCTCTTTCTAGAACCTCTTCAGGTTCTATATATATATAGAAGGAGCCAGACGACCATATTATTTTACCATATTTTCAGGAACTAGAACTTGGAAGAGTCCCTCAATGGATAAATATAGAGAAATATAAATTAACTCCTTAAATTATTCTCACCACTGTAGAATCTCAGAAGCTAAATAGCATGTCAAAATTAAATGAGAAACCTTTTTTTCAGAGCTCTTTGAGGACAAATAATGGAACATATCCTTTCACTTATAATTCCCTGTATCAGGATTTAACTCAGAGTAAGGGGGTCTATAAATGTTGTCACCTGTGAATAAATTTCCATATAATTTCTTATTAAATTTGAAAGGTATTATGACCAAATTGATTGGACTAGCTAGGAAAAACACAACAAAAAAGTATGCTTTTTGAGAGTTAATTTCAGAATACCTCAAATCATTGAAAATTTGTTAATACACAATCACCCTATGACTCCCTTCATTGATAAATAAAGCATACATCCAAGACTTCAATATGTACTACCACACATACAAAAATTCATGGTTTAGTGTTTTTTAATACTGATTTTTGTACTTATTAATCTGATATGATTCTGTAAGTCTTTGAAAGTTAATACCAAACAAATAAGTAAGAAATAAGAGATGTGAGGATTTCTGTTAACTTGGCCAACAGTTTTAAAAAGAAATACAATCTGATAGTGATTTTATTTTCTCCAGTTCTATATGGTTAAAAAAGGAGGGGGATGATTCAGTGAGAAGAGATGGCACTCACCCATCCATTTAAAATCAGTGCTATATTTCCAAGGGCTAAAAGAGTTACAGTTGCACTGTTCATTACTTTGGAAGTGTCACATTTCCTAGTATGACAAGATGTATTATGGATGGGGGTTTTTACAGATGTGGAGAAATCTCTTTCCAAGTTTTTTTAATTTGATTTTCTCCCCTTCTGCCTCTTTGTACTTCAGCGGCAAACCTCGGGATAATGGGATTACTTTATGCCTTCCACATCAGGCTCTGGATGAGTGCACAGAGGCCAGTGGCAAGAGAAATAAGATGGCTGTAAAAATGCAAACATTGGATGTTAAAAAAGGTGCACCCAATAACTTGCCCTTAAATTTAAAGGGAACTAAATGAGGAACTTCTGGACAATTTATCTTTCTGTTTACTGATAACAAGTCACTTTGTTTTTATGTGCTCAGTCTAGTATTCCATAATTTATTTGAAAGTAGATGAGAAATAATGTAGATAAATGATGAAGTGTCAGGGTCTGACGCTCTTAAATGAAGCTATTATGGTCAAAGAGAAAACGTAAAACCTGCGGCTCATTATGAGAGTGTTCTACTTGTCAGTTAAGTGAAAAGGCCTGGAATGATTTCCAGTTTATTTGTCATTGCAGTTATTAAAGCTGTCTTTTTGGTGCCATGAAAATGAATTGAAGACTTTATTCGAAGTAAATTTGTACTAAAGCTTTCAGATGTATCTTATGTGAGCTCAGTGAGGCAGGGAAGCAGCTTAAAAGCTAAAATATTACAAGGAGACAGCTACCAAAGTCTTTGAAACATACCAGAATATACAAGAGTCAATAAATAAAGTATTTTCTTGACTAGGAAACAAACTCTTTGACTGAAGTCTTGGGTAAGATTGGTAACAGGATATAGCAGTTGCTAATTGTTGGTAGGTATTTTATTCCAGTAAGGAACAAATTGCCTACATATTTGAGTAACACTTATAACAGAGTATCTTTCCTAAGATTGATTTCTAAGAAAAATGAAAAGATGCATCATTTAAAATAAGATACACTTATAAGAATGTAATGAGAATTAACAGAACGGACACATCACAGAAGCAGAAAAGGTTTAGTCCTTTCTGAATAACTATAACTGCTAGGCTCTAAAAACAAGCTTTATAAAGTTTAGAAGGTAAGACATTCAGAAAGCCTGAGCTGCACAATCTGTTTTCCTAATTGAATTACTGGACTACAGCAGGCTACATCTGACTACAAGGGATGAATACATTATTGACATTTTTATCTCACATGTCTATTCTTAAAATATTTTACATTCTTGCTGAGGTGTGAGAATAACTTACATTTTAGCTTACATTAGAAGGAGGTCAAATCAGATAGACTTGCATATGTTTGAGATGGAATTTTTTTTGAAGCATTGAAAAAATTAACTCTTTTGTATTTCCTTATTTCATGATCGAAAGGGAGGCATTTGGTGTTTCTTTGAACTAGTCTGGCAGTTAAAAATACTTTTTTGTATGGTTTAGCTATGCTGTTTCATAATTTAAAATTAATAGGTGTAAATAAAGGAAAATGAAAGACCCTTTCTCTACATTGGTTTCAACCCCATCACATGAAATAAGTAGAATCACTAAACTGAATGTTTTACTTCAAGCCTGAGAAATCTGCCAGCCCTGTCTTTGACTCTTCATTGTGGATATTAAAAATGTTTTGACACAGCTTCAGGGTCAGTTTTAAAACAAAATGGATTCTGCATCCCCCTCAGAGGTTTCCTACAGATTTTATAGCCATTGTCAGTGATATTGTCAAAGTAAAATGTCTACCAGGCTCTTTATTATATGCCTTATTTTCTGGCATTTAGATGCCCAACAAAACCTTCCTTTGAAATAAAACTCAGTGTTATATTTGGGATATTTTAAATATTTCTATAACTTTTTATGCTAATAACTATAAGAAGTCTCAATGATTTAAAAATAAATGCTTTACAAAATTATAGCTGCGGCAATAGAGAAATCTATGTTGTAGTAATTGCTGGTTAAAGGTGTAGAGTTTAGATTAGATTCAGACAGAATCAGATTGAGACTGTTTATACTCCCAATAAGATTTGAAAAGAAGCAAAATGGTTGAATTCTGTTGGATAAGCAGTTATTTGGGGGAAAATTTTTGATAATTCATGTGTTAATGTTTGTGCTTATAGATCTGCTTTTTGTGTGTAGATACATTCCATAAGGTCCTTTTATTTTTGAGCATACTCAAGTTTGTATTTCAAGTTAGTTAATTCACTTTGGCTGGTCAATCAAATATATTTTATCCCATTTTACTTATTTAATATACAGATGTCAAACACTAAATTAGTTGAATTACAAACATAATTGCTTTTTATTGAGCTCATGGAGTAAACAGGATCATAAAATGAGGTATATAGTATATGAAATTAAGTGCAATTAAAGGATGGCATAGGGATTCAGGGGCAGTTAATTTAGCCTAGGTCCATAGTAAGGAAGACTTCACAGTGGGAAAGATTCCTGACCTCAAATATTGAATTCCGAAAAGACAGAAAAATCAACTCAGTGGGACTAGGTCAAAAGTATTCTACATTCATGGTTATATAACCTCCAACAATCCAGCTAGCTAATTCCTTTGTTGCCATGGTACTAGGCTAAATTTCTTTGGGTAAAAACCACTGTGCTTTTTCTTCCCTGAAAAATACCTAAAGTTAATGTGGGACTCTAGCCAAATTAACCATAGAGAGTACCTTATCTGTTAGGTTAGCCACTGGGGACTAAACCTGGTTTCCTTTACTATAAACTACCATGGACTGAAATCATACTCTCCTACAGTATTTCTATAAATCACAATGTTCACATAGAGAATTAATCAACATGTGTTGGTTTAACATTAACAATGGAAAACAATGAGGAAATTCAGCAATAGGCACAACCTTTTCATACATAAATTTGCAATCAACAAACTTAGAAATAAAAGATTTTTTAAAATGCTCCTGTTGCTTTTCTTGAATTTCCAATTCTCTATTTTTCTCTAAAAACATGAAAAGTAATTTAAAAATTAAACTACAAATTATTTGGTGTTATAGTTCCTATTAAGGATTCAGTTTCCAGATTAGACTGTTTATTATAATATGCCAATGTAAGCTATTAATCAGTGAATACATGTTTATTGGTTATGTTTAAGTATTATTTTCAGGAAAATAAATTTATGCCTCTGAGGCAAATATCAAATGAACATTTGTCAAAGATTCTGTTTAACCCATTAATTAATGAGTGAACCAGTCAAGTTAAATCAGTTCAAAAGACATTTGATGAGGTAAGTATAGAGTTAATTTTAAAAAGAAATATTAGGGTAAGATTAGATAAATAATAAATATTTAGATATAAAACTGAGTAATGTCTTATATGGCCATAAATGATAACTTTTGGGGTTATTTCTTTCATTGGACAGAAATTATTTACATCTCTCCCTGACAAAAATCTACAAGTTAACCTCTATTCCTACAGAGTTTTTAAAATGACAAATAAATACAAAACCAAGGAATAAAAGAATACCTAGTAATCTATTGCTTATTTCTAAACTTCAGGTAATTTTTTCTGATATTTATATGTAGGTGGTATGGTCTTTTCCTACAAAAATATTGCTCTGAAATAAAGTCACTGCACTGGCATGTCAGTGTGGCTTGGTTGGGCTGGTGAGGCATTTCCATAGTGCACCAAAGTAGACAGTGTTCTTGGCTTTCATATTAGATCACTTACTTAAAATTATTGGTGTGATCAACAACTTATTTCGAATTAAATTTTTTTTTCTAATACGTTCTCTAAAAATGCCCTGATAAATATAGCTACATTAATTCCAAAGGGAAGTTAAATCTTAGCGATGCTTATCTTAAAGAGATGAATAAAGAACAAGGAATCTCCTCATACCCAGGGAATACATAAAAAGTTTCCTGTAGTTACCAGATGCTTGTTATGGATTGAACTGTGTCCCCAAAAATTCATATGTTAAAGCCTTAACCCCTGATATGATTGTATTTTGAGATAGGGTCTTTAGTGAGATAATTAAGGCTAAATGAAGACATAAGTGTGAGGCCCTCATCTGATAGGACTGGTGTCCTTTTAAAAAGAGGAAGAGACATCAAGGATGTGTGTGCATAGAGGCAAGATCATGTGTGGACACAGTGAGAAGGCAGCCATCCAAGCCAAAGAGAGAGGCTTCAAGAGAAAACAATTATGCCAGCACCTTGATCTTGAACTCGCAGCCACCAAAACTGTGAGAAAGTAAATTTTTGTTGTTTGAGCCATCCACTCTGCAGTGTTTTGTTATAGCAGCCCTAGCAGACTAATACAATGCTTTTTTTTCACTAGAATATTTATGTGGTATTAAACATAACCTATTCCCTATGATATCTAAAGCTGGTATTTTACAGTTTGTATAAATTCAAATCCAGTTGGTCATCATCACTTCATTGCTGGAAGTGCAGACTAGACAAAATTGAAAAACAAACAAAATAAAACTGCATAATGATTTACCAAAATATTTACTGTAAAATGTCTTTAAGCACTCTCAGCTCATTCCTTTGCCCTTGCCAGAATGTCTCTTCTATTTTTTTAAACCAATTCATCCTCTATTCTCACTTCTCAATATGCATTTTCTCCATTCCTTGAGCTGAAGCAAGGATAAATTTCTTGTTTATTTCAATTACTTCTCAGAGAAAATACCACTAGTTTCAAAGAGTCTGACTCCATTGGACAGCTGGTCATGTTTCTTTATCCCAGCTTGCATTGCTTCTGGCTAGTTCTACTCACAAGAAGGTGTTGAATAAAAAGGACAATTTGAATCACAGTCTTGTCTTTCTAAGGCTTTGTACAGTGATATCTGTTCATATTTCTACAAGAAGCTTAGAGATAGACTAAATGTGACAAGCCTGCAACTGTCGCCAGGCACAAATACTGTTGAGGAAGCCAGATCCTGGCTTTTGGTCAGTGATATTTTATTTTTCCTTGAAGGATGGTGGACCAATGTATAGGAAAAAAGAATAAGTAAATATGAAGAAAAAGTCATTCATTTTATCCTATTAGTACTTTAAGAAAAAAATGTTTGTTAAAAATATCTGATTGAATTCTTATTATTTCCAACATGCTACACAATAACAAAGCCCTATTACTCCCCCTTGTCTTTGCTTTCCTTATCTTTATTTTTCCTTATTTCCCTTTTGAATTGTCCATGCACTGTATTTCTTTTAAAAAATAAGATCACTTATTTTCCGCCCACTCATTGACAGTCTGCAATTTCCAACCTCTTCTGACAGCTTTCCACATGATAAAAATGTAAAGCCTGGTTGTGTAAATCTCTTACGGAAGCAGTGCAGTGTAAAGTCTCTTTTGTAGGCCAGAAAAGGAAAGTCAGCCACCACTGTAGTTAATGCTTGTTAAATGAAATAAAACACAGGCACATCATGCTTATTCACTTGGTTTGTTTCTTTGAGCCCCACCTTCACTGCTAAATCATCAAGAGCAATCCATATGTAAATTAAGTTATTTATTCCAGTAGATGGGAGTAGCAAGTTATTTAGTGTGTTTGTCTTTTCTTTTGAATGGATAAAATCAACTTTCACTGTTAATTACACTGATTTTACTGAGGTAGTTAGAATATACAGTTTGCATGGCCCCATATGTTGGATGCATACACTGAGCCTAGGGGAATTTAAATGACTTTTGTAAGATCACCCAAGAACCATTGGAGGAATTCTTCCCCCAGAACAATGATTTTTCCATTTTGCCATATGGCTTTAGAAACCTATACTTGATCTTAAGTGTATTCCTCCAAATAAGGGTAATCAGTGGTCAGACATGTGGTGAATTATTAGGCCGCTGCTATTACTCTGGAGTGCTGTTATTTGGGGGCTTATGAATAGGAAATGTAAAGTTATCTCCAAAGGGATTTTATTCTAATGTTCTTTCAAAGAATGAAAGCTTTTCTTTGAAAGGAGTTAGGATGACAAAAACCTAAGATTATTGGAAACCTGATAGCAGATCTTTCCTTGGCAAGATTAGTGTGAGTTATTACCAGTAAGTGGTAAACAGGGTTAATTCATTTTCCTTTTGTAAGTTGAACCTCAGAGAAACAGTTGCCAAAGGCATCATGGCAGATCATTCAGTCACAATGCATTGTATTGAAGAAATATGGTACCTTTTTAGCCTTTCCATCTAGTATCCTACAGCTAGTCTCTCTACCTGGACTGAACATTAGATATTTTGATTGTTCGAGTTCTAACATAGCCTCGTGTTGGTGGATAATTTTAAAGCGTCTTATTTTTCATAATTTCACTAGACTGTTTTCCAAGAAATTAGTAGGCATTAAAATGCACTTCTTCTCATAACGTCAGAATTCTTACTATGCTATACAATTTATACTTAGCCATGTCAGACATTTTCTTCCATGGAGTGATAACCTTAGTGACCGTGTGTGAAACCTATCTTTTTATTTCTAAATACCAATTTCAGTAATTTGATTTAAGAAACCAAAACGATAAGGGTTCAAGAAATAGACTCACAAATAAATGGATTCTACTCTTTCTGGCTTCCTTATGAGTAAAGAACTTTTCTACCATGTAGATTCTATGTGCTTTTCACATAAAGAAATGGTTTCTCTCATGATAGATGTTCTTCCTCAAAGTAACTTCATTGCCCAAATCTCAAAGGTAGCATTTGACTTCCTAATGATTGTGACTTTTTTTTCCTATTCACTAATGGGATAATGAAGTCTTTGTTTTTTAAGGTATCATTTATGGGGGTATATATAATCTTATGGGACATTGACTTTGCTTAATCAAAGAACATTTCATAATATATCATAGAAAATGCAGTAAAGAATTTAGGGATCATAAAATCACATCCTAAAGACAGCATTATTTTGTTGGTGTGAGAGTTATAGGTAGAAAAAGAAAACTTGCATATCTACCCTGAGGTAAATGCAGGCAGAAGAGTGAATCAAGTGTGAATGGGATTCTTCAAATATATTTTAATCAACTGAATATTTTGTTTAAATGTATGTAATAACACTTGGTGCAACTCATATTCAAAGGTGTTTTCCGTCTTTTATTGACATGATTTGCATCTTAGGATATTTAAGTATAGCAAAGTGGGTATTTATTCATTTAAGGAAAGGTATTCGATAGGAAATTATTATTTTTGCTCTTAAAATTGGTTGTAAAGATCATGTGCCTTATTTTGAAGCCAAGGTTTTAACCCGGGGGTGCAGGGGTGGTCCCTTTATGTTGCTGACCCCAGGGAATATAGTACTGTAAGTATTAGTTAAGTTTCTTAGAATTACAAGTAAATGAAAATATAAATAAAAACAAACCAAGAAAAAACAACTCCAGCTAGGTTGTAGATCCAAGAAGTAGATGAACAACCAAGAATCCAGATCTGGGAACATGAACTAGAAGCTTTCATAGATATTCTCTTTAAATTACTGTAGTTAAATTGACTCAGTTTTAAAGATGTTTAGAACCTGACCCCTCAGTTACAAATGTCCAATTTCTAATGATATAGAGAAAATTAGCATGGCCCCTTGTGCAAGGATGACACAAAACTTCCTGGGTGTTAAATATTTTTCTTAGATGACAGGCTTTCTCCTGCTGCCTGCAAGCAGAGGACTCAGCTCATGAGCAGGAAAGGAAAAAAACAAAGGAAAAGAAAGAACCCAAGTAGCTTAGTGTCGAACCTTCTTGCCCTTTACCTGTGTGCCTCTGAGCTTCCAAGTGGGGTAAAGCTGTGTATATGTGTTTTGTTTTATTTATGAAATTGTAATATGAAAACATGGATTCAGGAAAACTGTTTTACCCCCTTAAGATTTTTGTGAGAAAACTCTCCTTGGTTTTACTTATGAATTGTTTTTTCATGGGGCATTAAAAGTAAAATAGAAATTGGATACTGATGATAGGAATTTGATCATTTAAAAAATACTGACCTTAATTTTTTAAATTATGTTTATTTTGCGGTAGAGATATTTTCTCTCAACTTTGGTCACTTTGCCCAAAGAAAATAAATTATCGACATGGTACTTGCTTTCTTTGTATATTTGTGTGTACTTTTCTGTGTCCTAGGCATCTCTTAAAATGGGTTATTGTTGCATGTGATACGTGCTGTTTCCTGATATATTAACTTACTTTAGGTAGTAATAGAAATAACTAACATTTTTCCAGGCAATGTCATGTTTAGACAAGCATCAATAATTCTACCCTAATAAAACAACAGCTTATTCTGTATCAGGCACGGTGCTAAGCTGGCATCTGCAAAATAGTAGAGCCTATGTAGTTCTAGAGTTACATATATGTGTAGAGACTCATTACCGACTGAAGAAAATGTTGTGTGCCCTCTGATGAAATGTTTGAACTACTCTGACAAGTACGTTAATGGGCTCAAATCAACTATGAGTATTAAAGATAGAGATGCATCTTAACTTTACACAAAAATGATAAATTAATGAAGTATTTTTAAAATATACATTTGATTCTGAAATTAGAAAACAGCACACATTTTAACAATTTTAAGAAGTTAACTACTAAAAGACTTATAAAAACTATTTTTATAGAAAATAGTTATGCATCTATTGCATAGATTACACCAGTTAAGTAGATAAACACCTTGGCATGTGCCTTCTCCATTCTAACAAAAAAAGCTTTTATTCTGCCTATTAGCTGCTCATTTAAATAATTTACAAAACAGATTATCTAATATATCTGAATAAACTGTCTTTACAGTTATAAACTCCTCTGTTGGGGAAAAAAATATTTGAAATGTTTTTATTGTGATTTGGAGCAGGCAAATGACTGAGTTTTACTTTATCCTCTGAACAACATTCTCTGATTCCATACTTGGAGCTGTTTCATCAGGCTTCATCAACCTGTCATTAAGACATTCTCTATAAAGTCAAATATATAGTCTCTTTATGACAGTGAGTTACCAAATGCTTAAAACTATTACATTACTGCATGACCTTTTTATCCCCTGAGTAAATTACTTGTGTTCTTTATCATTCTTCAAAAGAAACACAAGACCTGAGCACAGCTCTAAGCTAGGCAATTTTTACCCAAGGGTTCTCAGGCTTCTGATTCTGCATCCTTGTTCTCCACTTCTGGACATTTCTTTCTGTCTGCCTGAAATTACATCAGTGTCCCCTTGTACACTGTTATCAAGGAAGGATAGAAATCTCTTTCCAAGAACAATAAATGACTGTTTGCAATTTCAAGTACTGCTTTTCTGGCAATGCTTATATTATATCCACTATAAAAGAGATCAAAGCCTTGAGTTTAAACTTGGGTCTTAACGCCATTGAGAATATAGTATAATAATGCAATCAGGTATTTCTTGAGGAAGAAAAAAATACATACAATTTTCCACAAAATTTTAGAGAAAGACAATATCTGGGAAAGCTACCAAGGAATATGCATTAAAAACCACACAATAAAATGAATAAACATGTTAGAGTATAATTCTGGATATCAATGAGGATAGATTTTCTTAGATCTAGAATTTTCCCTTCACCCATGTGCAGAAGGTCAGCCTGGTTTAAAGCATGTTATTTTCTAAATACTATATATATTTAAATCTTAAAACTCCTTTTTATTTACCCATAACCTCTCATTAAATGCAGAACTCCAAGATGGTTACAGCATTCCTAGAAAGTGCCAAAGTAGACTACTGTAAAACAATTAGTTCCTAGCTTTGAGATGCTATGTCCTTTAATTTGTGTTGCATTTATTCTGTAAGCAATGTAAATTCCATTTTTGTATTTTTTTAAGCAAAAAAGAGTAAATTTCTCCATTTGTATGTCTAGTTGTGTAGCATACATTAGCACTATTTGTGAAGTTCCATGTTGAAAGTGATATTCTATTTTTTATTGCCAGCTATTGAACTATAAAAATTTTAAATCAATAGATAAAACTGAAGACCCAGTGTTTGACTTAGCATTGAATTTTCCCTTCTTAGTACTTTGCATCATTTCAGCATATTTACTAGTATGTCAACAGTAAGATTTTCCTAGTTTGTTCTATGTATAATTAATAATGCAATCAGTAAAAACTATTCTACAGGGAACTCACTCCTAAAGTTATACATGAATTAAAGATAAAATATGTGATATTTTACTACTATTTTTTCCCATCTGACCTATCTATAATTCAGATTGCCTAACTAAACTTAAGTATAGATATGAGGGTTAGGGTATTTGCAAAGTACTAAGCTGACAAATACAGAGTGCCAGCTATTATTTGTTTGGAAGTCAGAGATTTGAGCTATTCATTTTGTAGTCTGACAGTCATCACTACAATTCCTTGAATTCCCAAAGCTTTTCATACAGCTTCCTCAAGGACAGCTATCATGTCTTAGCTACTGCAATGACAGATGGGATATAACATGTCATGTGATGGATAACTCTGGAGCCATAGTACTTAATCCTTCTAATACTAATAGCTGCATTATCATAGAGATTTATGGGAATGTCAGTTTCAAGTTCCCAGTTCCATTCATGGGTTTTTAAAACTTCAGCTGCAAAAAACATGCATCCATCCCATTAATTCTAATTATCATGGTTCATCTTCTCAGCAGTTTTGCACTCCGGAACCTTTCAGTGCAAATTAACGTACCAAAAAAGTGTATTAATTAATATTTGTAGCTTTTAATTTCTGCAAGAGTGTTGTCTGGAAGCAGCTGGCAGTACAGGGCCTCTGCTATTGAATCTTTGCCAAACAAGTGCAGATGTAATTTTGTTATCTCTTGCTTAGTCATTTACGCAAATTAATTTGAACAATTAGCCTTTTACTGGTCCTTCATGAATCATGCAAAAGGGATCTGCCAAAAATTGCTAGTTGACAGAAAAGAATTGGTTAATGCTGTGCATTTTGGGGAAGGTAATACAGAGTGAAGCTCAATGTTATTTTAGACTGTAGACAATTGCCTAAATATTCTATTGTAAGATTTACTTAGCACTCTAAAACTTGAGAATTCCCCTTCGTGAAGAGTAAATCTGCATACTGGTAAAGGTTCAGTTCATAGGGGGATTCAAATTTTTTGTGAAATATAGAGCTTGAATATGTCTTAATCAAGTACATATGTAAAATACGAAAGGAGTTTTCATTATGAAATAGAAAAAATAGAACTAAATTATCATGATTTTCAGGTCACAGGTCCTCATTCCTACTTAGTTAATATTTGTGTTCACATTTGTGTAATTATTTATTTGTTATATAAGGTAGATATAAAACACATTTGTAGCCTCTTTTGGTAGCTTCTGATAATCTTCTAACTTTCTAAGAAGTTAGAGATGGAGAATATTTTTAAATAGTTAAATAGCTAGTTATTACATTTTAAAGGAAGATCTGGATAAAAGAGACTTTAAGTGTAGGATACATAATTAAATCACCTGAGAAATGACAGAGATCTATTTTTTGGTGTTCAGGTAAAGTTACCAGTATCTTAAAGGAACAAAAATAAAAAATGTAAAATTTGCAATTTTTTTCCTTGGAAGTGGCCCAAACTATCTGTGATTTTATGTTTTCAGTTTAATTCCAATCTATTTTTTGGACATTTTTAATCACTAGAACTAAGGATTTTTCATCTACTATTATATACAGGTGTTTGTACATTGTTATAATGTCAAACAAAAGCTCACAGCAAAATAAGTCTTTCTTTACTTTGTATAGAATTCATTAGAAAAGTCCAAGAAATCTTTCATGGTGTTTCCTTAGTGTTAAGGAATATTGACAATTATGCATTTACATGTTTTAAATACATGTATATATGCTCACATGAAAAGTGTATTTATATTTGTTTAAAATGTGTCATTCTATTTCCTTCTTATTATTTAATTATGGAAGAAAATTATTAACCTCAGACTATAGTTTTGAAATTTAGGTGCCTGTCGCAGCCTAAATAGATCTTAAAAGTGAGTCTACCTGCAATAGGACTAATGAATCCTCTACTGCAGAATATTTCTAAAATCCAAGTTACTGGTCACACCTGGGTAATAAATCATTGTAGTCATATAGATTAAAAGCATCATGAATGTCTAAAACTGCAAAATGATTGTTTTTCAGTTTTTCGCTCCATGGTAAAATTTAAAAATTTCCAAATATGATTTCTGTAAACCTAACATTTATGGAAAAATTAAATCAAATATTTGAAGTATTTTAAATTATCATTTATAGAAAATCTTACTTAAACTCTTTGTTGGTCTCAGTCATCTTGTAAGTAAATTGCTTTGGAGTAAATAGTGCCAAATCAAGCTCCATGTAAAGTAAATTCAGTGAATATTTAGGTAATTTACAGTTTTAAAACACAATCAATTTTATGTTTCCTGTTTAAAAAAACATTTTCCCACCGTTGAAAACCTAAAAACTACAACAAAGAAGTATTGTAAAAATCACCTGCAATATCACTTTTGCAGAATAACTACAGTTAAGTTATTCATCTTATTCCAACTTTGTTCTACATATTTTTAAAAGCATCACCATGCTGTAAGTAGTAAAATCTTACGTAACATGAAGAATGGGCTCACTATTAAAAATCACTATTAATATAATTTTAATAAATTTATGGTTTTAAAATTTAATTGCTCATTTTGATGTTACTACATATTAAGTTGTATCCTTTTCTTTCAGTTATAAATAATAAAGCAGTGGACATCTTTACTCATCAACCCTTCCTGTATTTCAGTTGAATTCTTTAGGTCTGATTTTCAGAAGTGGTGTTATTTACTTAAATGGTATGAATACATTGAAATTTGATACACTATGCTTCATTACTTTCCAAAATGGTTGTGCTTTTCCTTAGATATATGAGAAAACTTAGATTACCACATCTCTAACAGTATCAGATATTATCATCAAAACAATAACAAAATAAATCTTTAATATTGTAGGTTAAAATTAAAAGTAGCATGTTTTTATTTGCTTGCCTCATTATTAAAGTTGAACATTTTCTCACATACTCCCTGATGAACAATTTTCTCATCTGTAAAATGGTTATTAATATAAAGTTCAGTGATTATTTTCTGCGATTTATTTGCAATAATTTGTTTAAAAGCCCTTTGTAAAATCTTATACAAATACAAGCTATTATCAGTAACATACTAATGAATAACTTCTCCCTATAAAATCCTGATTTTGTAATTACACTACTGTTTTTCCAACTTAGCATAAAAATAATAAGATCATATGACTCCAGAATTAGATGTTGCTCATTTCTTTGGCTAAAACCCTTTTCAGAAAATTTATTTTTCTCTCTTACTATTGTATGGATCATTGTCAGTATAAATAATCAAAATTTAATTTATATTATAACAAATTATAAGATAATGTATAATTATCAAATTTTCTAACTCAATCTATGCAGGTTCAGCCAATTTTTAATTTCATCTTATTTTCACTCGCAAATAGTACTGCCATGTAGTTACTTACTGTATAGAGTTATCCTATATTTTATGTAAGACATATAGTAAAATTCCTTGGCTTTAATTTTATTAAAAATAATTCTCCCATGTAGCAAATCAAAAATTGAATGGAAAAAAATAAATCAAAAATGTTACGATTGTTTTTTATTGAATTTACCAAGGTAACTTGGTGATCATCTTCACCATTCACTAAGCCACATGTACGCAGAGTCTACATTATTGTCACAAACATCAGCTATTATACAATAGCTATCCAGATATTATTTTTGTAAGGAATTATGTGGTTTAGTGTAATGGTCATTATGATACTATACAAACATTGAAGGAAAAAAAGATAGGACAACATACTTCCATTTTTCCTTGGCTACGTAGGTGCATTCTTAACTGCAAAATGAGATGAATTAATGTCATTTATCTGGCTACAAAGCAATGTGTATTTGATGTTGAGAATGCAGAATTAAAGAAATAATTATGATTCATAATCATCAAAAGATAAGGACTGGTCATATGTAAATGATTATACTTATAGGTTTTTTGTTTGTGTTTTTGGTACTTGCATATATTTTAACAAAATAAACCAGCTTTTTTTCCACTAAATATAATAAAAATATTTCTCATATTATTAAGAAAAAGTTTTTTAAGCATATTTTTATATTATTCAGTTTTTGGGGGGGATGATCCATAATTTATATAATCAATTTTCTATTTAAATATTTATGTTGCTCTAAATATTTGGTGCTATGAACAACACTGAAACAGAAATATTTGCATATATCCATCATTATTTTCTTGAAATAAGTTCCTTAGTTGAGTTTTCTATTGTAAAGCATATTTCAGCATGTTTCTTAATGAGTGTAGGTTTTAAAATACTAATAACTCATTGTTAACAGTGAACACCAAGGGATTCAGACTTGTAATCATTCTTAGAAATGATTAATAGTTTAAAATAGTTTACAGTGTTTTGGTTTGTTGTTGGCGAATCTACAACTAATGTGTTAGTAATGTGTGTCTAAACCAAGTTGGCTGTTTATTTCATTGCTGAATAACTGACTAATCAGAAAAAAAAAAAATTTCCCTCATCCATACATACTGAGAGCGATGAAGCTAGTCTCTCTGTAATTGAAAGTATCAGTGGTAAACTTGGCTGGAGCTTGATTAATAGTATATTAAAATCATAGTCTTCTTGGTGAGTGCTAGATAAGGAGTTCTGGGCAAATTACTTGGTTACTGGGAAGCCTTTAAATTTTAATCATGGAAGTACTTCAGTGTCATTAGAAACTGAAAGGACAATGGGGTCTGCTGGCAAGTTCTCTGAATCGTTGAGCTTTTCAGGCTTTCTTTCTGCCGGCTATTGAAAGCCAAGCATGGGCTGCAATCGAAAATCCTTTGCTCCCCATGACTTTGATTGCTATTATTGTAATTTAATATTACACAGTATCTTAGAATAAAATAGTCCATGGAAACGTGAAGAGATAATGCAGGAGGTAGGGGTGGGGCTGGAGGCAACTGAAACTGAACTCAAAATTAGACTTGAATATAGTTTTAAGCTTGTAAATCTTTCCTCAACCCACTGCAGTTGCAGTGAGAAAATCAGGATATTAAAGATGTTTAACTTAAAATAAGCAACAGGCATACAAGACAGAAAACGTTCCATTCTTGAACCTATCAAACCATATTATTTAACTCGTTGCAAGGTGAGAAATGTAATAGGAAGCAGAGAAAGTTATCCTACCCTCAGCATGTTTTGACATTTCATATATAGTATTTATATAAAACATGATATATATATATATTTATTTGACTATATTTTTATTTGAAGAAGGATACATAATGCAGCTAGCTATTAAAATTTTGTATTAAAGTTATACCATAAGATTATTTCATGTCCCAAAGGCAAATTAATATTTTTTTTCCTGTGTATATGAGTTCTAGTCAATTTGAGCCCCAGTTGCATCAGAGTTTTGAACAAGATTAACAAGGGAAAGAACCATAAACAGTAAAGTTAGGAATCTTAGAGATTGCCAATTAGCAAAAAGAAGAATAGAGTGGAAACATTACCTGATCAGTACGGTGCAACTAAAACAAGCTTCTTAGAAAATTGTCAGCATAGTTTACAAGTTTGGGGGATTCGTTTATTACATTTGACTCCTTTTTAAGAAATAATTTTAAATGATTTATCCACCTATTTTCTAGAAAATGTCACAGAGAACTTGCAAGATTTGGATAGAATTCTCTGAATAATTCTAAGAAACCAGTGCAGTTACTCTGTGCATTGGTGGAATGCATATGTTTTGTGTTCTGCACTGAGACTTGCTTCCCATTTCTCTATGTTCTTTAATACATATCAAAACTTTTCTCTTTTATGGAAAAAAGAATACAAACCAAGGCTGATTATTTATAATCCGACTATGATCAAAACATGATCTACTAAACCATAGCTATCAACTCTTTTAAGCAGTGGAGCCATAAATATATAACATAGAGTAGATCACAGGAGAACAATCACTTACACACATTTTTTCACTGCAGTGTGGTAAGCGAATTTGCAGTGGCACATACAAGACTGAGTAGTGCTAGGAAACTGGTATAGTATAATCAGTGCTTGATTATCTTCAGTTCCCTAACAAAATTTTTAATTATTTATTTAATTATTTAATCACAAACTTACAGAAAAGTTGCAAGTATGGTACACATAACTTTTTGGTTGTTTCCTGTGCCAGTTGAGTGTACATTGCTGCCCTGGTGTCTCTTCACCCCTAAATGTTTTAGTATTTGTTTCCTACATGACCAATACAACCATCAAAATCAGGAACTTAACATTGATATATCATTGCCATTTAATTCTCAGAGGATCCAGGTCAGCGTCAAGAAACATAGTTATTATATTTCCTTAGTCTCCTCCTTCAGCCTAAAACAGTTCATCAACCCTTGACCTTCATGACCTTTTGAAGATTACAGGCTAGTTATTTTGCAGAATGTTTTTCAATTTGGATTGGCTTTCATGATTATATAACACTGAAAGGAATATCAAAGTATCAGTGCTGTGTTTTCTCACTACATTCTATTGAGTAGATCACTTTTTTTTTGTTCAGTTACTTACGCTATTCATTTTATGGCTTTACCAAAGTAGTGTTGTCAGAATTCCTGAAGTAAGCATACATCATACATTTCACCATTGATTTTGCACAGTTATTCAGAGGAGTCTTTACAAATCTTGCAAATCCTCCTCACCATTTTTACCTTTGGAATTTAAAAAAAAAATGTTTTGTGGAGAAAGTACTTCAAAGTATGTAATATGCTCCTTATTTATTTGTTTGTTCCTTTATTCATATGTGTTTGGACTCATGATTTTCTATTTTATTCAACGGCTTCTAATCAACCACTATCACTTACCTTCACTTGTCTAGTGGGAGCTCTTCAAGCTAGTTACTGTGTCCCATCATTATCTGAGTGCTTCTTTTTTGTTTGTTATTTTTGGCAGACTAAGGTTTCTTGGCTTATCTCACACTTTCCCTGCTCCAGTACTGGAAACAGCCCTTTCTCCAAGGGGCTTTTTTCAATGGTACAAAAAGTGTTTATTTTGTCAATAGTGAGTGATATTTAGAAGCCAAGGTCCAGTTTCTCTCTAATTCCTTGTTGCTATTGGGGTATCACTGCTCTCAGATCCTTCAGTGGAGGAAGCTAGAGAATGTTTCTGTATGTGCTTCACATATACTATGTTGATATCTATCACTGATCTATATCCAATATATATCTCTTAGATTTACATCTATATTTTCAACATATAACTATATATATATATACATATATATATATGGCATATATATGTATGTGTGCTCGTGTATATGTGTAAGTGCGTATTCCCACCAACAACTCCAATTCCAATCTATTACCACAGGGTTTATTCTAGTTTTTTTACTTTTCCATATTTGGAAATCAGTTCTACAATGAGAAAACCACCTCCCGTTATCCTCAAATATACTTATTTGATTAAACCACTGTAGGTACACAAACTACTGTCTGCACTGTACTCGTTCCCTGGCATGGACTCCCTGTTGACACAGCTTGGCCTCCAATATTCAATGATGGGCTTATGTTCTGTAAGTCTACCCTCCTTGATATTTGCCATCTCCGATTAGACTGCCCTTCCATGGGGATGCCTTCCTTACTCTGCTTAGGCACTCACAACCTGTTCTGGACCACTACCCACATATCCCTTCTCCATCCACTCACCAGTAAGTTGTTCTGCCGCACCTAGAGGTTTTAGGGCTAATTTACAAGGGAAAGGACTAAGAAAGAAATGGAAAGGAAGAGAGCAGAATAGAAAGAGAGAAGAATAGTAAAAGCACTATATGTTCATCAACTCACCTACTTATTTGTGCGAATTATGATCATTCTGGCAAACTGTTTATTATTTTTTGCTTACGCTAAGAGCTATTAGGAGAATTTCACTGACTCTCTGTGAGAGTGTACTAAGTGTGTCCATGCCCTTCCGAAATATGGGGTATAATGTTTTAAAAAAAAATCAAATCAAACAGGTAATGGGAAATCACTGGAAGGAAAAGGAGCAAATAAAAGCAAAAGGGTATTAGATATTGTCAGCTTAGGGAATAGCCTGTGAAAACGTCCAGAGGTGAGCAAGACATTCTTTGGATGAAGAACAGAAATGCGGTCTGTATATTTTTAATAGCAGAGGAAGATAGTCATCTAAATAATAGCAGCCAATAATTCGAGCCCCACTTCCAGACTTTTGGTTGGTTATGATAGTCGTACGTGATGATTCCCCAGCTGTCCAGTTTGACAGTCTTCTCAACTGTACATATTCTGCGTATCCATTAGCTGAATTTGACAGGATGTTTTGGGCAGAATTTATTGACCTAAGAGATAGAATGGCCAGTTCCCAATTGCCTTGCCAAAGGACTGTCAAAATTGTCCCATGTTAATATATGGCTACATGCAAAAGACAGCTAGAATAGAGAACTAAGGAATCTTTCGAATATGAAAAGTTACTATTAACTTGGAGAGAACCCCTCTCAAGTTCTTATTTCCACAAATTCGAAATTCCAGTTGTATGGTTGGTCAGCATTGATGTGTAAGCATATTTGAGAGAGCAATAGCCATTATCAAACTTGATTTTAAATATCCCATGTAAGTAAGGAAATAGGTTTTACTATTAAGTAATCAATAATCTAGGCAGCTTGATTAAAGATCTAAATGCAATTTATAACAGTCTTAATCCACAAGCTGACACAGAACACTATTAGATTGTGATAATAAACAGGCATATTGAACAAGTCTTTGAATTGTAAAAGTCTTCCTAGAGAAATGGCTCAGAGAGAAGCAATGATCTCAATCCTTAATTCCTATGAATGATGCTTTGCCTGAACGGGTGATATTGCCGTCATTCTGGTGTAGTATGATGATAATATTGGTTAACATGCAGAGATCTTTAAAGGATTGTAAGCTTAAGAATATGAAATCTTCCAACAATGATTTATGCTGCTCTGATTCCTGATGCTGGAACCATCAGTCAAACACCATAGAATTTTTGTTTCTCATTGGCTCAGGGAGTATAACCGAACCAATGATTTGATTTTATTTTTTACCTTTCCTCCTTTTTTATTTTAATTTTTCCTTTCTCTTTAGAATGGTCCTGTTGGTATAATAGTATTGATATTTGTGTAGTTAAGCTTATGTACGATCACCTTTGAGGAAGTTTGCAATTTTGTGTTATGAATATGCCTACCCCTCGCTCCAAGCCTCCCATATTTTATTCTTATTAGTGCTGCACTCTGAATCCACACTCTTTCTCTGTTTCTTATTCTGTGATGCCACCCATGACTCAGTGGGATCTTAGACAAAAGTGTCAAGGGATGCTGCAGTGTAACCTGATTACTGGTTGTATGTGTGTGGTCTTAACACACATGACTGAAGCTGGAGAAGCCGTGTGTGTGTGGCCAGTTGGGTGTGATTGCCAAGGACAAAAAATGTTTTTCAATATAACACTCACGTTTCGAAATTGAGAAATACTGGGGAAAGTGAGGTAAGAGGGCAAGCAGGATTAAGATATAACTGGGGCAGTTGAGTGTATCCTCAGGCTATTACAGTACATCTTCATGGCAATGTCCAGGGGGGTCTATGTAGGACTGAAATTTGAGATAAAAATCAACATTCATTTAAAACTATTTCACACTTAATAATGTGTAGTGCTTAGAGTTTCTGCGTGTTGGGGAAAAAAACCAGCATCTTTTTCTATATCTGTATCCTTCTAGATGAAGTCGGAGTTAGATTCCTTTGAAATATTAAGTTTGCTTGTGGTTTTCATTGGGCAATGTGAAAATGACTACTGGTTCTTTTGAAGTTATACTTAAAAATTTGAAACTTTTCAGACTTAATTGACCATAGATAGTTGCAAACTTATTCCAATTATTTCAGTTAAGGGATGAAGTATAGACAATATTAAAAACAAAATCAGGAAATGATTCTGATTAGGATGAAAGTTCCATCATAAATTAAGAAATAAAAGTGTAATTCTGGTGCTTCATGTTAGAGCAACCCACTTAAAAAATCATGAAGTGAAACATAAGAAGGCTAGAAAAATTTGGAGTGGGCTAGATAAATTATTTAGAAGGCTCTGTGCTAATCTGCCATAAGTGTAAGAATCAATTTAGCTGATAGGCAATGAGTGACTTGTGTTTGATATCTGAATTTTTCAATCAGCATTTTCTGAACATGGTTTCTCATTATGATAATGACTAAAGGATTAATTATCACCATGAGAACAGTGATAATAGCACTTTGAACTGTACTTGTCACCATATGACACAGACTATTACTTGTTTTTTTTTTTTAATATTTTAAGAAAGATATGTGCATCTGAAGCATTTGATTCACTTGGTGAAAGTGATACTATTAAGTTATTGGAATTAAATGATGAGGAGACAACAATTTTTAAAACACTGCTTTCACACAGGCCGTCCTTTTTACAGTTTTAATTGACCAGTTAAAGCAGATAATAATTAACAGTATCAGTGTGAATGCTTATGTCAAATGGATAGTTCAATTAGGATATATGCTGGTTTCTTCTAAAACTCTCTACTGTAGCAGATAGAATGTTGTAAGGAATAATATTGCTAATTACCTTTCCAAAACAATATCCTTCACTAGCTCAAGTGCAACAGATTAGATGTAAGGCATTTAATGAGAATGGCACAGCATACTGGGTTTTAATTTTAGATTATTGGATACATGCATGGTAGGCAATGATATAATTGAGAAATGACTATATTACTAATTGATACTAATGGAGGCAAAGTGTAGATTTTTTTGGTGTCATTGTTTTTTATAGGGACTAGAAACAGTGTTAAAGTAATCAAGTTAATTATGTAAATAATTATATTTTCCTTCTTTTCCTTCTAGAGCGCTCCATATTTGCCACATTAAGGAATGCTGCTGAGTGATAAGCATAAAAAGTTCTGAAATACGGGGTACAGTTATTGTAGCTAGCTGCCATTCTTTGATTTATATAATGCACCCTGTGGCAGCATGATTAAGATAAACACTTGACAGTCATACATGATATTGCTCCTGTTGCTGCCACTTCCTGCTTAGGTGAACTCTAGAGCAAGCTGTTTTGATCCCTTTGTATTTATGTTTCTTCCTCTGTTTACATAGGTTGTTTTAGTGCGGTAGTTTTCAAACTTTCCTGACCTAGTCACATAGTAAGAAATACATCTTACCATGCATACCAACATATTTTCATACATGTAAAACAAAAAAAAGTTTCACAAAAAATTGACCACTAAATGGATGGATTCCCCCCTGTAGTTAGAAAAACCCTGCTGACAGCACCTTGATATTAGCTCACTGTGGTGGAGGACAGTCTGAAGGAATGAATAAGTCAGAGACTGCAACTCAATAATTCTACATACAGTGCATAACAAATAATGCAAATAAATGAGAACTAAATAGGTTTTTAAGAATAATGTTGTAGTGAAATGTAAGTGTATCTCATACTGAATACAAAATACTTTAAAATACTAAAGGACCAGGCTGGGAAAGAAAGTTACTATTAGTAAATCTGATATGAAAATCTAATAATTGGTAATGTTTGGCATATGAGTTTTTGGTAATTTTTCATATATATGTATACAGTGTCTTAGTAAAATATATATACTCTTTTATAGTGTACTTTTTCTCAAATATTATTTTATAATATGAGTTTTAGTAGCTGCAAATTATAACAAATCATTATTGGGGAAAATTTCAGTTTGAGTCCTGGGGTTCAAAAGGTGTCATGACATAATAAATTTGATTGCTTAGCTGCCCTACCACAGAATGGCTTCTCCCTGGCTATGCCAGAAATCTATAACTTCCTTTTCCAAAGCATAAATGAGTGAATCCTTAAGATCTAGTATTTGTTTTTCTATGTTAAAGGTAGTAGATGGAAATATCTCAAAGTACATGAAACACTTGAATATAAAGTAAAGTAAAAGTTATTCCATATAATAGAAAGATTATAAAAGGCTAGAGAAAGAGAGGAGATTCACAAACATAAAGTTGAACCTTTGACTTACTGAGGGAAAAGGAATGTTGAATGATCTCAGATCATAACTCCTTTTCTGCATTGGAACTTTCCACAAACAGTTGTCACTGCAAATGGCCTTGGCTTCAGGATGCATTAATAATACCTGCTATAAGACAGTAGTGAATCCATTATTGTGTATCCTCAATATAATTATTTTAAGTGACATATAATTAACTCATATCTTGTATATACCTAATAGTACTGTTCAATTAACATGAGATGACTATATTAGTAAATCAAAGTTAATGCTTTACTGAAGACACCAAGTTTAGAATGTTACTCTCTAAGTAAGTCTTGCATGATTTATCCATTTATATTTCACTAGTGATTAGTGTATATGTCCTTGAATTGTGACGAGCTTTGCCATTAAAAACAACAACTCAGGGTCTAATGAGTAAGGAATAGTAAATTTAGTTAATTTGGTGGGTGTAAGTATTCATTTTCAGCCCAGGAAGTTTGCTCTACCGGGTGCAATCCCAGTCAGTGTTGTTGGATGTGCAGGGTAGCTTCCAGACCATGCTGTCCCTCTACTTGATTTTGGGGGCAATTTTGTCCTTTCAAATTAGACATTTAGGTGTTTCCTTCCAAATTCAAGTTTTTACTACCAGAAATAGTTTTCAAGCTCTGAAGGAATCCATGGGCCATCTGTACTATACTTCATTCTCTAATTCAGTTGTGTTTATGCTGTTCTGAAATTGTTCACTTCCTATCTGCAATAGGTGTAAATTTGTTTATATTTGCAGATACAGCGTTCCAACAAGGTTGTAAATTTGAACGCATGCTATTGTCCCCCTTTTATTTGTATTTGGGGGGCAATAATATATAGCCGCTAAAGGTGTAGATTTTGAAAAAAGACTTCCTGAGTTTGAATCCAAGATTCACTATTTACTGCCTAGGGGATTCAGGCCTAGGCATTTCACCATCGTGTGCCTTATTTTCTGATTTACAAAAAAATGGAATATAAAATTGTACCTCTCTCATAAGGTGGTTGTCAGAATTAGATAAATGAAATCATGTAACACGCATGCACAGTACCATTTAGTAAATATTACCTATCTCTGTATTTGTCCTTAGCATCTAACAGCATACAAAAGATAGTCATAACTGAATAAATGTTATTGGATGAATGAATACATATTATAGCTGAAATAGCTCACAGACTTCTTGTTTACCCAATTACTTTATGTTGAATTTGAAGATAAAAAGAGCTTACTTTATATTCCCTAAAACCCCTAGTGTTTTATGCTACAAATGATATTTATTGAGTGGGATGTGAAGAATGAAATTAGCAATAAATGTTACAAGACAAAGTGCACCCTATCCTAGAATAAAAGTCATTTATAATGATTTAATACGTATCAGTTGCAGGAAAAGTGTATCCTGCAACCATCAAAGTCATCTCTCTTTCAGAAGTGATTTTAAATGTATACTGAATTGTAAATATTCATAAATATATATGAATTTGTATGAACAATATATATTGAATTTTACACATATTTTTGAAAAGTAAAACAGAAGTATGTGACTCCTGTGGACTTCAGGACTATTCACATAACTGCAGTGCTATTAGAATATCTCTGAGACTCGTTCCCAGAATAATTGATTCTGGCAATGGATTAGAATCCAGAATTAAGACCTTTATATTCAGAGTGATTAGCAGTACTTAGTAGTATTAGCAGCTTGACCCTGAATTCTGTGATCTCTTCCATAGACTATGTATAGATATTTGTGTCAAGCAGTGTCTAACCAGTGTACAAAAGATATTAAATTATAGGGAACACATAATAGCGGCCATGGAGGGACTTTGCCAGTGGCACGTGCATTTGGAAGTTGATGAGGGTGGGTGGAAGCTAAGAGGATGCTGAACTTGACTCACATATTTATCACAATGTAGCAAGTTATAACTTGTTTTTGATTTTCTTAGGAATTCTTACCCAGAGAATAAAATATCCCATTGTCTTTTAAATTTATAGTAAGAGACACATCCCTCAGAGTGTAGTCAAATAACACTGTGAGAAACTGAAGTCCACATTTGTAGTTTGAACCTGTTTTTGGTTTTGTTTTTTGTCTAACTGCTGATCCTTTTCAACTTAGGAGGAAAAGAATTTCATTTATATCACAGAGCTCAGGAATGATTACTTTAGTTAAAATCTGGAATCTATTCTTAAAACTTGGGATAAAATCTTTTCTTAAATGAAAAGTTTTTTTTTTAATGTAACTGGAAGAGGCAACTAGATTTCCAGATACAAATGTTATGAAAAGATAGGTTCAATAAAATACAACTTAGCATAGGGAGAAAGAATCCGAGAAGGATGAGGTGTGGAAAAATGACATTATCTTAAATATTTCTATTGCAACCGTAATTTTTTAAAAAAGAACTAGAGTACATTTAAAATGATATATGTGAGTATGAATTATATTATTTCTGAATATTATAAACATAATGTCACTTGCTTAGATGCTACCTTTGAAAGTGATGTTATGGTCAAAATATGTAAAACTTATTAAACTCCATATTACCTCACTCCTTAGTTAAATTATTGTGAATTTGACTAATTTGGAGCTAGAAGACAATGGAAGACTATTCATTGAAATACATTTAATTGAACTTCGGATTCAACAGCTATATTTCATTTCCCCGCACTTTCCTCTCTTCATTTTCTTATCTTCCTCATGGCTATATTTTATCATTGTCTTTCTAGCCATAATTTATTCATCCCTTTGCCCCTTTCCATTCCTCCCTTTTTTGCTTTGGCTTTCCCCTTCCTCCTTTCTCCTCTCTTTTCATCAAACCTGAATCTCCATGGTCTAACCTCTGCATCTCACGTTTCATATGTACATGAACACTAGCAAGGTCTTATAGAAAGAGGTGAACAAAAATCAGATAACTGTATTGCTGGTTGCTCTGTGCATAGCTATAAATTAGGTGTTAGTGTTTGCTGTAACCTGGGTATTCATCTGGATGACTAGACCCTGATTTATCCAAATATGCTTGGAATTACATGCAGGCTAAGGATATCACAGGAGGGCAGTTTCTAGAGCAGAGCGTCTCCGTCCTCCCCACACAAGAGAAAGATACTGTTATCAATTTGGGTTTTCATTGATCTGCAACTTTTATATAACCCAACAAATACACATATATAATATTGCTATAAATGATGTAAAGACAATGTTGGTGGAGAAACTTTATTTGTAAGGTTAGCATTTTTTTTTTTAACAGAGAGCCAGGATTACTAGCCTTAACTATATTTTCTCTCTCTTGAAAAGCATATTCTATCTGGAAAAGATCAAAATAATGAAGTAAAGAATGACTCTTCATACATGTCAATGTCAATGCACTGTAATAAAATACATGGCTATAAAATTTTTGTTTGTGCTTTCAAAGATAGATCTAAGTAGAACATTATTTATCAAGGGCCACTTCAATGTAAAAGCAATTATATCTTTCAAAAAGCATCCTTTCTATATGTAAACAGAGTATATTTTATGAATTTTTGGATCACTCATATTAACAAGACATTCTGTATTGGTGAGACCTTTATTTTTAAATTATTGCTAGGTTACTTTACATTCTTTTCTTACTAAGTCTTTTTTTTGACTGTGTTGGGTCTTTGCCGCTGTGCACGGGCTTTGTCTAGTTGTGGCGAGCAGGGACTGATCTTCGTTCCTGTGTGAGGGCTTCTCACTGCGGTGGCTTCTCTTGTTGAGGAGCACGGGCTCTAGGTGCACGGGCTTCAGTAGTTGTGGTGCACGGGTTTAGTTGATCCACGGCATGTGGGATCTTCTTGGACCAGGGCTTGAACCCGTGTCCCCTGCATTGGCAGGCGGATTCTCAACCACTGCACCACCAGGGAAGCCCCTGAGTCCTTTTAATGATTGGCACTTTTCTGTACATTTTCAAAGCCTTTTCCATCACATATTTTTGCAAAGCTAATTTGTAAACTTTTAAAGATTGAGCAACTCTGGAATTTGTTTTTAAAAAGTGAGAGAAATAAATGGTTACTAGGAAGCACATTAAGAAAAAAGTATTTCCTTTAACCAAATTTAGTTTGCCTGAGTTACAAGCTTATTTCTGTGGTGGCTAATACTTGCTTGGATTTTAAAATTTGCAGTGCTTCTTCTCTTTTAAGGGTCTCTACCTTATAATTCTCTGACTTAATAGTTTCGTCTTTCTACTGTTTCCATTTTTTATGAAAATAATTTGAAAGTTCAAGTGAAGGAATCTAAGTTCTTTGCTATGGGTTCTTTATAAAGAATCTATTAACAAGGTTTTCTAAATCAAGATGGAAAACGTATATTTGAAAGCTACCCCCACCCACTTCTGGCCCAGTAACTTTGCGCAGGATTGGTTGGTCAAGGATGTGGAAATGCAGAGATGTCCTATCTGAAGGCTCTGTTCTCATTTATCATTCTAAGAAAGTGGAAGTCGGCTGGAATTAGTCACCAGGCTACAATCCTTGTTGTCTTACTGCATCCATTCTTTATCGTTAATAGCAATAATAGAGCAACTCTCAGGGAGGTATTGCAGCCTCATTTTTCTTGGATAAATCCTACTCCCTCTTTGCATTCTAGCCATATTGGCCTTCTTCCATTTCTTCATAGCTTTTCCAACCTCAGGGCCTTTGCACTTCGAGTGCAAGAACCTTAGGGCCTTTGTTCTTTCTAGCTGGGATAATTCCTGCTTGATTTTTATTGCATTGATTGCTGTCCATTCTGTAAATCTCAGCTGAAATGTGAGCTTTCTTTGAAGACCTTTCTTAACTACCCCAATTTGGTAGGTTTTCCAAATAAACTTTCCCCTAAGAGAATCTATTTCTTCCTAGCACTTAATGCAGTTGCAATGAATGAAAAATAAAGTCTTTCTCTCATATCTGCTTTTGCATGCCTGAGAGGTCCATCACCTCTCAAGGACTGCATCTACCTTATTGGGCGCTATGTCCCTGGTGCCTACCTAGCACAATGCCTGGAACCTAGGAGTTGCGCAGTAATTATTTGTTCAAAGGAAAAAGGAAGGAGAGACAGATTTATGAAGAATGATTATTTTTCAGTTCCTTTAGTCCGCATTTGAAAGAACTGGTACATATAAATTATTTTTTAAATGTCCATGAGTTAATATATTTTTATAAAGTCATAATTAGATAGAGTGTCCGAAGGAGGTGCTAGAGTCATAATGTTATGGGGAAAGGCGGTAACCTCACAGATACCACATTGGTACACAGCAATGCAGAGGAAAGTGACTCTCTGGAACCAAGATTTCAGACACATGGAGAATCATACGTGCAGTGATCTACATACACGTTTGAAATAGAATTTTGAGTTTGGTCAACAGCTGGCCTTTTGTTCATTCAACAGTTAGTAAAAGCAAACTCTGTACAAAGCACTATGGAAAATCCTGCCAAGTTAGAGAACTCAAGAAAAAGTATCTTAACTGCCTGCAATCTGAAGGGCAAAACAGAATGAGGAGGGAAAAAAATGGGAAAATGAGTGAAGTGTGACACTGGAAGTATAGGCAGAGTCCTACAAGATTCCAGGGGGAATATGAGTGGAGAGCAGATATAAACTTGTGGAGGTGGGAATATTCATGGCATGTACAGAAAATGGCAAGGAGGTCAGCTGAAGCATATTCTGAAGAGCCTTGAATGCCATGCTAAGGAATTTTGAGGGCAAGGAAAACATAACTCATGTTTGTTTTATTTTTGCTTTTATTTTTCAGCAAGTTATGTTGAAGTCAACATGGAGAAGAAATTAAACAAAGCAGGGAATGAGGGAAGAGCCTATTGAAACAGTTCAGGTAAGAGTTGATCAAATTGTGTTTTGTGCTATTAGTTAGTGAATCAGATATACAAAATAGGAAATATTCCTTAGATAACTGAAATGAACACTTTCAAGTAGTTGTTTGTTGAGTATTATGAAAAGTTTACCATGACTAGTGTTTAAGAGATTTATAGAAAACTAAGATTATTAAACTGAAAGTCAAGGATTCTGCAGCCTTCAGGTTTTACTGTGTTTGTAATATAAAATGAAAATATCCTTCCATCCTTTCATTTCATCAAAGAAACAAAGATGTGAAGAAGAATTGTCTTAGCACAAACATATTTCTTTATCTTCCTTCCCTCTTCCAGGATAGTAAAGACTGTGCTGCCTACAAACGCTTCCCTAGGATGATTACACATCATTCAGCTTGTGTCTAAGCAGGACTTTAAGGGCCAATCCGCTCATGAGGTGGAAAAGGCCAAGTTACAATTATAGTGAAACCTATCACTTTGAATTCCCTGAATTTTCATTCTAAAATATCAGTTACCAATCACTTGGCATGAATTGTTACTCTAAAATACAAGTTAGTGATCACTTGGCCTGAATTCAACGTATATATTCTTTTGTGTGGTGAAAAGTCACGGATATGATTGATGACCTTTAGTAATAGAGTCATAAAAAAAGTACACAGTAATTTCTATTATAAAACCCCTTTCGTAATAGTAGGTTAGGAGAATGTTTTGACAGTACATAGAAGGTATTTTAGTGTGTATTTATGTTATTCACTTGGCCAATATTTGCTCATTAGGGCTTTTTAAATAAGGACAAAGAGCATTTGAAAAGTTAATAATATTCATAATTACTGGAAAGACTGGGAAATACAGAAAGTATAAAGAGTAAAATAATATCACTTATAATCCTTCTAAACATTGATATCCTCTTCTAATTAATATTTATATTTTGGCATATTTCCTTTCAGTCATATATACATGAATATTTAATATACTTGCAATCATACAGCATACAATCTTGTCTCTATTTTGTTTCATTATCATATTGTGAGAACATTCCCAAATTAAGAAAATCTGTTTGAATATCTCATTTTAATAGTCAAGTAATATTCAAAATTATGGGTGTATGGGAATTTGATATATCATTTTTTAACTGGTGTTTGAGATGTTTCCAAATACTCTTGTTAATATTTGTTAATATTTTGTTAATATAATATCAAAAACAATTATTTGATATGCATCCTTCTGTATAAATCTTTCTCAAATATCTGATTATTTCCTTAAAATAAATTTCTATCAGTGGAATTTTACATCAAATTAAATAATCTTTTACAAAATTCTTACTACACATTGTCCAAGAGCATTCTAGAAAGTCCGTATTAACATGTAGTCCAACCAAAAGTTTACTTAATTGAAGTTTTTATCTTTTCCTTTTCATATTTATTTGACTATAAGCATGTTGACCATTTTTTTGCTTATTTTATGGTTTAGTTTATTCGGTGGATTGTTAGTTAATATCCTGTTGCCTACTATTATCTTAATCTAATAGTGTTTTTATTAATAAATCCTATTTTACATTAAAATTATTATCTCCTTTTTATGGATGGAGTTATATATTTTCTAAATTATTGGTCAGAATGATCAAACTGTTCATATTTGTTTTATAGAGAATTGTATGGTTCCTACTTTGTAGTTACGTCTTAGTATATCTTGTAAAAATTTAGTGAATTTTGGTAGATTTAATAAATCTATCAACCCCTTTGATCCTGAGTATGAATTGTAGATACAAGTAAGTCTAAATTAAATTTAAACACTAGTTAGAAATCCAATGTTGTTGAATTCCTAGAAATCATGCAAAGTCATTGATTGCTTTTAAAGACTTTTATAAATTGACAAATGGTCTTTTTGTAAATAGGATTCACAGTGTTTCACTTTATTTTGCCTTCTGTATAATAATTTACAAAGCACTTTTACCTATACCACAAGTTGACTATTGGTAGCCTGCATCCAATTACAACATGCAAAAGAGTTTTACTTATCTACAAGTCGTGGCTATGGAGAAGGTTTGAAACCCAGTCAGGAATTTGGGTTGAGGGAATCTAACGTCTCCACTTTGGGCTCTGACACTGAGGAGAACACAAGGTGGGCAGAGGAAGTGTTGTTGAGCTTGACTGCAATGAGTTTACACAGTAAGACTTTCTATTGCTGACCCTGGGCAGAGTCTCCATGCAGTTGCTTATTCACTTTTGCCTATTGTTCAAGTCCCTCCCTCCACCTCCTACCCCCAGTGATGCTTCTCAAATTCCTAAATTTCCAACTGAATAACCACATAACAACCATTTAGTACTGGGTAGAAACTTTCCCTGTTAGAAGAGGTATGCATTAGCTCTCTTATTTGCAGATTATACGGGATATCTTCTGTTTGCTCCCCAGATTCACTTTCTGTCCTTCTCTGCCTGGGGGGCTCACCTATATGAATGACATCAACAGGACTTCCATTCCTCTGCTGTCCATTTTGTTTTAGCCAGTGGGTAAATGGGGGGAAGAAAAGAAGAGAGAAGTCAGGGTATTTATTCTCCTGGATAAACTCCCTGGAAGGTCTCCTGCCTTAGCTAAAGGTTACCCCTCATTGAATGATGGCCTCTTCTATGTGATTCTTGCTTTCCTCTGGTTTCAGTGAGCTTTTCCTCCATCATCTCTTCAGTTTTTGGTGTGGTAACAATGCTACCGCCACTAGTCCTAGAGTCCCTAAATATTCCTTAGCAATTAGTTATTTCTTAATAATTACTGATTTCCAGTTAGGTTTTTCCTCTTTTGTAAACCAGTTATATTTGTTATCTGTTACTGTGTAACAAATTACCTCAAAACTCTAAGCTTAAAATAGTAATAAACAATTTTTATCTCACAGTTTATATGGGTCAGGAATTCAGGTGTGGTTAAACTGGGTAGATTTGAAAGACAGTTCTCCATAGTTACCTCACATTTCTGCATTTATTGAGAGAAAATCACTGATTGCCTTTATTCTAAACTCTCTCTTCAAGTATGTTTATAGAGTGATCTGCCTTGGAAGATAGATATTCTATCTCTCACTTAAGCAAATACAGGCATCCTTACTGTCCATTATAAAAGACTTGTAAGCTCAGGTTCCTGTCAGTTAATGCAGTCCTCTGTATGTGCAGGTGTCAGCTGGCCTTGTTCACATTGCTCTGTGGGAATTAAGACTCAAACCAGCACAAGAAAATGCTAATACTGTGATTATTCTTCCTGCTCTGAATAATAAAGCTCTTTGTCTCTAACCCAGGAACATTGTTTCTTGTGCAAGTATCCATGAAAATGAGGCAGGCTGATGTGTTAGTTGGCAAGTAGGGTAAAATCTTAGACCCTCCACAGTTCCTGACAGGTAGTCCTGGCTCAGGGTCTCTCGTGAGGTTGCAATCGTGGTGTTGGCAGGGACCATAGTCATCTGAAGGCCTGACTGGAGCTGGAAGATCTGCTGCTAAGGTGGCTCACCCACATGGCTGGCAAGTTGATGCTGGCTTTCGTCAAGAGACCTCAGTTCCTTGCCACCCGGAACTCTCCATAGGCTGGTCTGAGTATCCTCCCAACATGGCAGCTAGTTTTCCCAGAGTGAATAATCCAAGAGAGTGCAAGGTGGAAGACTCAATGTCCTATGACCTGGCCTCGGATGTCATATTGCCAATTCTACCATATCCTATTGGACTCATTGGATGACACATCTGCTCAATATAAGAGGTGACTACACAAGCACAAAAATACAGTGAGGCAAAGCTCATTGTGGGCTGTCTTGTAGGCTGTGTCACATAAATCCTTCTCAAAATATCCCAGTTTGTGTCTAATGTCTCTTTCTTGACTGGAAACCATGACTTAAACTTCTTTATATGTGCTCTTACCTCTTTGCCCCTTGAGGCATGTTTGTATTTGAATTTGTTGTTTACTCTCTTACTTAATCCGTACAGTAAGACCCTCCTGGGGTCACTAATTCCATTTACAAGGAAACGACAAGTTAAAAATTTCAAATACTTTGGCCAAAATCTTGCAACCAGTGTGAGACTAAAGAGCCCCCAAATCTAATACTCCTTCCAATATTCAAAATGCTTTTTTGAATAAGAAATGTAAAAATGAATTGAGAGTAATCATCTTGAAATCTTCTTTTGTAAACCAGATTAACATGTAGACAATGTAGGCAATGCTTAAGTGGCATAATTTAAGGAATGTGTCTGTTGAAATATTTTTCTCACTCTCCTACCAAAACATCTCTAAAATGTCTACTGTAGAAATTTTTGTTGGAGAGCCATCCAGGAATTTCTACATTTTGTCTTGATAAGGCATTACATTTTATCAGAAGAGCAATGTATTACCTTGGTCTTATGTTAATAGTTTTAGAAATTATTATTTAAAAAATTATTTATAATTAATTTTAATCCCTAAACACGTACTATCACGTAGCAGAAAGAGTACACACAAACAAATTGATTTTAGGGGTCATGGAAGCTTGAGAAAGTCCAGAGATCTATATGGTTTTATGCAGTGGGGTTCTTGGACAGTTCAGGACTCTATTTGAAGGTGCCTGAAAGAATGACAGTAACCATAAGAAATTCTATCCCCATCAAAAATTCAACTTGCATTGACCCTAATAACAGAAATGCACTAATAATTCACTTTTTAATGAAACAAAAGTGAACAGTTGTACCATTCTCATTGAAACAAGCTCAGAGTACTCTGAATTACTACTTTTCTTTTAGTGAAAGTAAAGTATTAGGCGACTGCAATAGTGGTTAGAAGTATTCTGAGGTTAGAAATTATGTAAAACAGACCCTCCCCCAATTTTTCAGTAAAAATATATTTAGTTTTTGTCAGTGTGTTGAAATGAAAAGTTAGCTTACGTTTATCTTTATTTTAAACTTTTTTCATTCTTTTCTTTTATCTCATTTCTATAACAGTTCTCTTTTCAGCAGCTTTCTTAACAGAAAAAGCTATGGAGTTTTCAAATTCAATAAGCAAGATTAGAAGAGAGACGTCCTTTGACCAAACCTCCACCAAGGAACCTCAGATCTTAGCTTATGGGAGGTTTTTAGAGCCGTCAATCTGCTAAATCAACTGACAGCTTGGAGTGCTTTTGTAGATGCCTGGGATGCGTGCTAAGTTGTTAGTGTAAAACAGTACATTCTGGAGATTTCTCAGCCCTTTACTGTGAGGGTCAACGTGTGAGTACACTCATTCCTTCAAGATATCTCAGGGGACAGAGAGAGAGAGAGAGAGAGAGAGAGAAATGAACACGATTGTACGTTACATACTTGGATCCCTTGTGTGCGACATTAAAGCCCACTTTTTTGAATGATATACTTGATATACTTCATAAAGCCCCCTAGCTGAGACAGAAACAAAATAGCCATGTTAATCCAGTCTCTGCTGCCAGAGGTATTGTTCAGGTTCAGTATTCAGCCTCTCTGAATACTTATCTTGGCAGTGAAGCATGGATTATTCTATTAGACTACCAGATTTGGGATTGTGAGACAGACTTCAGTTGTCAGGACAGACTTCAGTAGTGGTAGAATCACACAGATGCCTTCACAAAATGCCCCCTTCCTCTCCCTCAGCCAACTGACTCTTGGTCTTCTCTTGCCAACCGTAAATTGTTCTGAGATTGGGGCAACAAGACTAAGTAAGGCTTATATTCCATGGTTAGATGGTTAGAGACTGGCTCTCTCCCCTTCCTCCCTCCCTCTCTCCCTGCCTTCTTCTCCTCCTTTACCTCTTGCTTCTCCTCTTCTTCTTTTTCTTCTTCCTCTTTCTCCTCTTCCCTTTCTTTTTTCTTCCTCCCCTCCCCCTTCCTCCCTTGCTCCTCCTTCTCTTCCTCTTCCTCCCCCTCCTCTCTCTCTTTCTCTCTTTCTCTTTCCTGCTAAAGATGAACAAGAGGAGCCCCAGTTACTTTTGCCAGCCATCTTAGGACTACTAGGAGAAACAGGCATGGGACAATAAACCAGAGAGATGGGAGAATTAAGTCCACTGATGACGTCCTTAAGCCATTCTACCTGTCCGGCTTGGACATGCCCTAATGCTAGGGCAGGAAAAATCAATTTCTTCGTAACTGAAGCCACTCAGAATAGGGTTGCTTTTCGTTGCAGCTGAAATCATCCACTCTGACACAGAGAACACATGGAAAATAGGTTAAGCAGAGGCCTGGCATAAGTGGCCTTGTTGTCATCCTCCGAACTGGGGTAGAGGTAAGAAAGGTAGAAGTACTGAAAAATTGTATCAATATATATCTTAGAGAGATCAGTTTGTTGGCAGTGACTGAAATAGAAAAATATGTTGGAAAAATAATCTTGGCGAAAAATTGTGCCTCTTCCATGTTTTTAGGTGAATCTGTAGTGGCAAGTTTAATATTGTCCTCTAGGAAACCACATCAGGGCCAACCAGTAGGCCCCTGCTCTACTCAGGGAGTTCTTCTCTTATCAGTTTAATATAGTATGTCTTTGAATGAGATTTTGCCTGAAAAATAAAGAGGTGTACAATTAAATATTAGATTGAAAACTACTGTTTAGCAATAAGTCTTCATTCTTTAATTGTTTTATAGTGAACACGAGTGGCCAAGAAACCACTTATCTTGTGTCATCCATTTCCATCTACACCTGACTCCTGGCAAGGCCATCACTGCTTATTGTTCTCATTTAGCCTGTCATCACCACCCTCTCCAGGGGAGGATGAGGAAAGAAGTATTGCCATTCCATCTCGTTGTCTTTTCTTCTCCTCTCCTATGCCACTGAGCAAGGACTATCCAACTTTTTCAACATTCAACATGGATCTTTAACCCACTTGTGTAGTCAGGTTATTGTTTCCTCCAGGAAAGAATTGGGCTCTAAGATTTCAGTTTGCATTACACTGTTAGAAAAAAAATGTACCGTTCATATTTTTATGATTACCAGTTATTTGTCTTTTGTTGTTGTTGTTGTTTTTGTGGTACGCGGGCCTCTGACTGTTGCGGCCTCTTGTGTTGCGGAGCACAGGCTCCGGACGCGCAGGCTCAGCGGCCATGGCTCACGGGCCCAGCCGCTCCGCGGCATGTGGGATCTTCCCGGACCGGGGCACGAACGCGTGTCCCCTGCATCGGCAGGCGGACTCTCAACCACTGTGCCACCAGGGAAGCCCAGTTATTTGTCTTTTGTTGCTTATTTTGCCTCTAAGAAGTTTATGTATGTATGTATTTATTTGCTTACATATTTTTGTGAGACTAGGTGAATAGCAGTTGTTTTTTGGATCCAATCAAAATATATTGATTTCCCTGTTTAAATCAGCAAATTTTCTGCCTAAATATGGTAATTGTAGCAGAAGCATCAACAGCAACCTTCAGAGAGAGAACAACAAAATATTTTTTTAATCAATCCAGGATTTTTATTTATAACTCAATTGCTTTGGTAAAATATCTACTGGCAAAGCTGAACCTAAATAGCATTTCAGATGCATCCTAAACAGCTCGCCTGAAGACTGAAGCACACTCTGCTTATATACTTTCTGAAATCTATCTATATTTTATTTTGTCTTGGAAAAAGATTAAAGAATAGAATTATATTAGAACTGGTGGAGGCATGATCCATGCCCCCTTGATTATATTGAAACATTAAAATGTCATCAGCATGTTAATTTTGTCATCTCAACTGCACGAGATTTATTCAGCACTTCTATCTATTACATTACTCGGGAAACACAATTTATTCTGATTGTGGAAATGTCATAGGCAGCGACTAAAAACATCTGGAATTCTTAGTTTAGAAAGAATGCCTGGTTTCAATAATGCTATTTCGAAATTAATTTTATCTATGAAGAAGGCTGGAATCAAACATTTTTAAATTATTCAAATTGAAATATTCATTTGGCTCACCAATTTTAACTGACAGATCAAAAATCAAAGAAAGAAAAAAATTGAGACTAAGGAAGTATTATTCTTTAATGGTTGGGGAAATAAGATGGTCTCCAATGAAAGTCTAATTTCAGAAAAATACAGTGACGTGGTTTTTTTGTTTGTTTGTTTTTCCTCTTCATTATAGCAAGAGAGGCTTGACTAAGTCTGTGACACATCTAGGAAGCAGATGCAAGGCGGGGAGACGGGTAATTAATCCCAGGAAGACAAAAGACACAAAGTTGTCATAATGGCACAAGGAAACATGATTTTTGCTTTTATGTTTCATGTTTTCCTTTATAAAAATCTGTAAATAGAGTACGTTTCTTGCTACTTCTGAGGTGAAAGCCACTCCCCTGATAAGAAATTGTATGTGGGGTACAGGGTGAGGAAAGAAGCAAAGGTTGGTTGGTGATAATTTAGGGATTTTTCTTAGTAAAGATATCCATAATTTATTATCTGAGAAACCCAAGTCCTGAAAGCTCTGAAAGCTGAAATAAATGCCCCATTAGGTAGCAAAAACTGACCTGACCTAATGTGAGGCTGTTTGCGTTCTTTAACTCATTTACCCGAATATTCATAATTTCACTGCAGAATCACTAATGTGATCAAATACAAGGTGCTGCTCCAGACCTCATATAGAATTTGTAATTCCTTACTAAAATTTGAAAAACTCTGAGTTTCAAAACATATCTGGTCAGAAAAGTTTCAGATAAAGGGATTATGGATCTGTAGTAAATTCTAGAGATTTCCCCCTACTCCCACCACTACCCCCACCCAAACAGGTTGTTTCCAACTTGTCTGGGCCTGACTTAAAAGTGTACTGGCTGTGAGCGTTATTTGAAACACCCGTACTCAAGTCTTAGCAAAATTTCACTTCAGGTTCCACATTTAGCGGTAAATTATTTTCGCAAACTGCATGGAAAATAAATATATTATTATGCTTTTTGGGGGGATATATTTAGATTTACAGAAAAGTTGCAAAGGTAGTACAGTGAATGCCCATATACCATCACAGAAGTGTTAGTCTGTTTCACTAACACTTCCTTGCTAATTTAAAGAAGCTGGTGTCACGTATAGTAGGGTACTCAAATATCTTTTGTTTGGCTAATCAAGTTGTTCTCTTTTTAGTAAGTCCCTTATTAGGCTCTGTGCATTGCTTACATTTGTGACCTTTAATTCTTACAGCAAGTATGTGAAGTGGATATTATATTTGCACAGTTTAGAGTGGAAAAATGTCAATTCAGGGAAGAATACTAGTTTACCTAAAGCAACAGCCCTCAACAGAGAACTAGAACTAGGTGACTGACTTAGATCTGAGTGGCTCTAAAGCACAAGTTCTTTTCAAAGTACACTGTCCTCTTCAGCTCCTGCCTTGTTGCTTGGCCCCTTGTCAGCAGAATTTGTCTTCCTCTCTAAAGTTCACAAATAGTCTGGCTGAAGCTACACCCTCCCTCACTTCCTCAGGGCTGGAGGCTGCTTTTTTTAAAAAAAATGTTCTCTCCTTTTATCTGGAGGAACAAGCTGTAAAATACCCTTAGGAAACCACTTAAGGGGCTAAAAGTAAGAATGGTTGTGAGACTATTGCAGTTTTTTGTTTTGCTTTAACACAGTGGCTTTGTTTATGTCACTCAAAGGCGTGGTGAGAACAGAAAGGGGAGAAATTCTTCTCAGAGCAGCTAGAAGTGGAGCTGAGGTAAATAAATCTCTCCTCAGAACTTCTACCTCACTGAATCCCTTCTTCTACACTCAGTTCCGCTCCCACCCTCGTTTGAGGGATACCTGGAAGGCAAGGACTGTTTAAGGAAGATGTGTATGTGCATTCTGAGTTAAAAAATCTACAAGTATTTGTCAATAAATATGTCATTATACTTGGTTAAACAGTTCATAGTCATCATAGTTACCCTCTTTTAAATCCCCCAAAGATCTCATATGAAAACGTCATACAGCAATTCCCAAATGAAATGTGTGTAGTCATGATATCACTAGAGTACATGTGAAATCAGTTGATAGTATTTCTACTGTAGAAATTGAAAGGTATTCTTATAATATCTGCAGATGAATTCCACTTGAATATCTCCAATATGTTTGTATTTCATCCTGTATTAATTAAAGCAACATTGATCAAAGGAGGTTTTTCTGATCTGTAAGTAGCTCTGAAGCTCCTTCTATCTTGTGCTTCTGTGTCTTCAACACATGGTTTCCAAGGTCACCATAGCAAGGCAAAGAATGTGAGAATCACATTGCAGGGGGCGCCGTTCTTAAATGTGGCTTATATAAGTTCTTCCCATACTGCATTGGCCATATGGGAACCGTGATTTATATGGTACCCAGAAGGAAAAAGAAAATGATATGCTGGAGAGCTCACTAGTCTCTGCTGTGTTTAATCAAGTTAAAACAAATTCTCATTTTATTCAAAATTTCTCTCTGGCTCTAGTTCTATAAAATAAAATCTCTCAATTTTTCCTCCATCCTTTATTCAGATTTCTCCTTTCTTCTTTTTTCCCAATCTCTCTCTAAACTTTCTCTTGCTTTACTTCAGTTTTCTTCGCTACTACCCCCAAGTCATTGGGTTAGCCAGCAGTCCTCTTTCTGCTGTGTCAACAACCCACTTCCTGGTTCTGCCACAGCTGCCCTGTCAGTCTTCCGTACCTGGCCAATCCAATCTTCTGCTCACCCCACTTTTGTTCCACATGGAAAATACCACCGCTACCACCACCAGAATCTAATTGGTCCTTAGTAACCTGTTTCTGACCCCTGCCTAACCCTAATAATGCCATTTGGCTGTCACTGACTTGTGTTCAGTTTACTTTTTCTTTCCTTGTGGCAAATATTTCAAACCTTTATAATTTCCTTCATTTATTTATCCCTACCTACCTTAACTCAAAAGATTGAAAAAGAAAACAAAATTACATGCCATATTCCCCACTTTCTACCTCTGACCAAGTGTATGTGTGTGGCCCTGCTTTGTTTCCCAGGGCTCTTCTGCTCAGACTGCTCCTGGTCCTTGCTTCATTCTTTATCTCTTCTCCTTTCTCCATTTGCTCCTTCTCTCCATCCTCTTGCTCCTAAGTCCCTTTGTTTTTCCCTCTGTGGAGGCAAACTTTGATTCATCCTTCAAACTGCACATGAAATACTATTTTAGTCTGCTCAGGCTGCTGTAACAAAACACCACAGACTGGGTGACGTGAACAAAGAAATTCATTTTTTTCCACATTTCTAGAGACTGGGAAGTCCATGATGAAAGTGCCAGCAAGCTAGGCTTCATTATGAGACCTCTTCTCTTGAATTCTAGACAGACACCATCTCACTATGTCCTTATAGGATCTCTTCTTTGTGTGCCAAGGAGAGAGAGAGAGAGGAAAAAAAAACAAGGTCTCTGGTGTCTCTTCTTAAAAGGGCACTAATCCTATAGGATCAGGGTCCCAGCTTTGTGATCACATTTAACCTTATGTACTTCCACAAATCCTATAGGATCAGGGTCCCAGCCTTGTGACTGCATTTAACCTTATGTACTTCCACAAATCCTATAGGATCAGGGTCCCAGCCTTGTGATCTCATTTAACCTTACTTCTTTACAGGCTCCATCTCTAGCTACAGCCACATTAGAAGGCTGCCTCATCATTGTTTACAGTTTCATCATAATAACTAATTGACTCCAGCCACACAAATATGACCCTTGAAAATAAAGTGTCACATTTAAACCTATCTTCACATGTTCAACTTCAACATATGAATTTTGGAAAGACACAAACACTCAGTCCATAACAATCATCTTCATCCTCACCTTAACAGTGAAGCATTCTTTGAAATGACCCAGGCTGAATCTGTGTCCATATCAATTTGAATAGTGTGTTACACCATCACGATTCTTTTTAAAGTAAATTTCTTATATATCCTGTCTGAACCATGAGCTACAGAAAGAAATCATATCTTAGTCATCTTTATGTCATGTCCATTACCTAGCACAGAGTCTGTACCAGAGTAGGTGCTTAATAGCTATTTTTGATTAAACCACAAGATCCTGAAAGGTCACCTACATGACCAAAGAAAGATTAAATTATGATGCATATATTTTAATAGCAAGATGATGTATTTAATTTGAATTATTTTGAAATTGATTCCCTACTTATGGCATTTATTCATTCTTCAGTGGAATACTTAATTCAACTCAGTTCTATGATCATTTGGAGAAAATACCTTTTGCAAATATCAGATTGAATACATGTATAAATTCCTCAAGAACTGAAATAGAAAGATTAAAATATGTGCATTCCATTGAGGTTGTGTATCCCAAAAGGCTACTAACATAAAACTACTGCTAGAACCGGAAGCTTATCATGAACTGAGAACAGTATCTAGAGTTACAGCTATTTCTTTCAAGAGGTCTGGATAGTTCAAGCATGTTTTAAGGCCTGGAAGCTCTATTCTTTCATTGTCATTTTTTTTTTTTTAGTCCTGGCTTGATTCAAGTATTTTTTTCCACCAATTACATCTTGGAATTGTAGATTAGACTTTTTTTTAGCTTGCTGTTTGTGATTATTCTTACTAGTTCATCAACTCCACAGTTGTCAGAAAGCCATTTTCACATGAAATTTAATTTCTGCAATGAAAGTTGAAAAATTATCTTGTCTCATCAATGAGGAAAACTCTACCACATTTCCCCACCCCTGTTTTCTGTAAGAGAAAAATCTCTTGAGTTATCTCTATAAAATATTTATAGAGATATTTATTTGTATGAAAAATATTTTCATATTTTTATTTTATGAATAAAATAAAATATTTCATAATTTATATTTTATTTTTCAGACAAAATATTTATCTCTATGAAATATTTTTCATTGTTCTGGCAGTGATCTGGCTCTATCCCTTGATAGGAAATTGGGCATGTGTGGCTAGTCATCCAGGGGAATATGTTTACCAATGAATTATCTTCCAAGGTTTTGACACCACCATCAGTTATGCCAGATGCAAATCATTTACTCTCTGTCAGTTCAAATACACAGTCTTGTTTGGATGGCTTAAATCTATGCTGGCACCAAAATACAGCAATCAATATTGCTCAACTTCTGAGTTGAAAGCATAGACAAATGTATACAGCGCCAAAACATGGAAATAATACTATGTAGGCTGAATTTTGCTAAGTGTTACTTAATGTTAGCATAGCATGAGATTTTCAAAGGAATAGTGACATTTCCTATTGAAGAAAATGAATGTTCTTCTACAGTGGTAGACGTAATTCTTTGACATGGAGTTTTAAGATGACTGTCATGTTCTATATGGCCCACAACCCTGCCAGATCTCATAAAGTCAAAAAATGAAGTTTTGGATGAATACCTCAGGGAAATGCCAAACTAAATTCTGGAATTTGGGGATTTAATAATAATGGCTTCAATGTGGCAGTATTTCATAGAGTTTAGCGTCATTTTTACAGACCATGAACTGGTGGATTAATAGCCTCAAGAGTAAAAAAGATTTGATTAATTTTTCTTTATTCTTTTCTACTTATGAATCAAGGCAAATCATGATACAAAAAAGACTGAAAAACCGTTTATTTCTTAGCTTTTGGCATGAAGACAACTGAAGTAAATAGAGCTGACCCATATTTTCACTTAATAGGTACAATTTATATTTGTTCAAAATAAAAGCAGAATTTAATAAAATATCCTAGCAGAGAAGAGTAAGATTAAGATCACATATTACTGAGCTAAAAAGCCTAGATTTGAGTATTAGTTCCACCACTTAATGGCAATATTGGCCTTTCGAAGCCTAAATTTTCTAATCTATAGAATAGAAAAGGTATTGCCTAACTTATAAAGATGATGTATTGATTTAAAATGTGAAGTATAAACATATATGTATGTATGTTTATGACAACTGGCAATTGTCATAAACATACATGAAGCTATAAGGACCTTAACTGAGCTGTGCAATCATGATAATCAGTTGGCTCTTAAAAGGAAAAAAAAAAAGGAACACTGCCTTTTTGTGGATGGAACAAATCTCACCTTATCTAATATTTTTCGGTCTTTTTTGACTTGGACCTTTTCTTCCCAGTGAGATTTAAATTGTGTTAAGTAATCACTCCTACTTAAAATTTTTCTCAGAGGCAAGACTTCAAGAACATCCTGAAATCCAGCAATAGAAAATATTTGTGTTACTTAAATCTTTTCCTATGCTTTGGTACAAGGTGGTGAAACAAAATCCATAAATGACCATGGAATTATGTCAAAATCCATATATTTATGATGTAAGACTATTCTGCTTTTCCTTGGTCAAGATAGTACTGCTACTAGTCACTTACCTACCAGGACAGTAGCTCTCAACCAGGGGAGATTTCCTCCTCCAGGAACATTTGGCACTGTCTGGAGACATTTTTGATTTTCATGACTGTGCATGGTGAAGGGGTGCTACCAGTATCTAATGGATACAGACTAAGGATACTGCTAAACATCCTATAATACAAAAGACAGCATCTACAATGAAGAATTATCTGGTCCTAAATGTCAATATTGCTTCTCTTGAGAAACTCACCTCTATTAGACATATGATATAGAGGTGAATTTTCTCATTTCAGATCTAGTATAAGTCTGATTTAAAGATGCTAGAATATATTTGAGCACATTTTCAGCATCATACACAGGTGACACATTTTAGGAGGAACCCACACATAAATTATCACTTCCTACAGACAATGAACACACAGCATGAGAAGTTAAAGCATTCTAATTTGAGCACATGGGGTATAATATTTTGTAACTTAATTATTCCTGGTATGAGAGGAACATCATACACCTATTGGTAGATTATTTTCTGTAACCAATTAGTTCTTAGATTATCCATAAGTAGGTTTTGCTTTTTAATGCATTTTTTCATTTGAACTAATAGAACAAATATTTTCTAAATTGAGCCTTGACTCATATCATTTAGTAAGTTGAAACTAGAGAGGATCAAGGGATCCATCTATCTCTTCATTTGACAACTGAGAACACTGGGAGATAAAGAGTCTGAGCAACTTTCCCAAGGTTGCAAAGTTTGTTGTATGCAGAGTCAGGGCCATATTTCCAGTCCAGTCAATTAATTAACAGTATTTTTAACACTATTGTTCATTATAAATACATTTAAGTTTATTACACCTTATTTGTTGAACTGTCTTTGTTCCTCTCCACCACCCAACTCACACTTACATTTCTTTTTGTGTGATTTTTTTCCCTCTTAATTTCTTTCAGGGCAGTGGAGCCAACAGTATGAAACCTTAATTTGATACCTTTCCCAAAAGCCTTTCCATAGTCTTTTATGCCAAATCAGACTCTCACAGATTTAAGAGGTGTGGAAAAGCTAGATTAAGCTGTCTCGGGTTGGCTAATCTTCCATTTGGTCAGAGTGTGAAGGGGTCTATGCCACAGAGTTCCTCCATCACCCGAGGAAAAGCTCTCCTCAATTATGCTGGTTTAACTTACAGGGACTTTAGTGATCCACAAAACAAGTGAAATTTAAGATACACATCTTAAGCTCAGTTTGTAAAGGCCTGTGCTTTCAATAACAAAACTCACAGTGACAGTGATGTATGGTTTTCTTTATGAGACCTGAAAACTGATGGATATGTGATCTTATAAATGCTTAGACAAACTAATGCACATAATTATATTTTCCATTTGAAGTCTATTGCTAGGCATTCTAATACAATATCATTAGTTGAAATGGCCACGATGATACAGCTTGGGCAGTTTGTCACAGTAATTACAGGGTGATTATTTTTGACTGGAATAAAGATTTCAGTTTTAGTGTGGTGGAAAGCACCATCACAAATTACAAACAGTCTTGGAAAATAATAAAACTTTAAGATTTTAATGCATTTTGCAGCATCATTCTAAACTAATTTCTCACTAAAGAAGATGTCCATAAATTGGCTAAATAAATTATTTTTAAAGTGATTAAAATATGGCTTTGCCAAAAGGATCCCACTTATCTCATTAATGGTTCCTATGTATAAAAATGTCAACGTTAGATAAAATTTGAGTGTGGTAAATAAGGCTTATGTCATAATTAACAACCTTTAAAGAAAGGATTTTTTTTTTAAGCAGACACAAAAGTATGGCATTTATCTTCACTATTTTCAGAATGGTTGATTAAAGTAGACAGTGTCCTAACATCTGTATTGAAAACTATATTAATCAATTGATTAATCATGCAACATTAATCAAAAGCCTCCCTAAGTGTTTTAGTATCTGAGCAGCTCTTAGTATTTTCTATCAGATCCCTTTTAAGGTGTCCATTAAAAAGATTAAATTTGGGTGGTAAATACTGAGGGGTTGTGGAACTTGTGGCTTCTCACTGGAAGGTCATAGCCACCGCTCATTAGTGCTACTTTTAATGGGATAAGAAGCAAAAGTTTTGAATATGTGACTAAATCAATTAATCAGTTCTGCAGTTGACTCATTCCAGTAAGCAGTTTAGTATTTGCCGAATCGGCACCATGGCCATCTGGCTGATTTGTCCTCCGTGGGTTGGCTTAAACCAAAGAATACTTTTTACTTAAGAGTTTAAATGGAATAGCCAATACACTGATGCAGCAACTGCTATTCAATAAGTTGGTTTGTAGAAACTAGTTAAAAGTCAGCCTTTATTATTAAGAATGTATTTAAATGATCTAAGTTGTCCTGTACAATGAGTGTAAAACTTTCTATTGCTGGAGTGGATTGTTCACAATCGAATGAATTATTTTGGTGTTTAGTGAGATTCAGTTGAACCTCATAGTGCATTCTCAAGCTTACTAATCAACTGTAAATTTCAAGGTTGGTGATTTACAATTGGTTAGTTCTTAGATTTCCAAATACTTTTAAATGTAAGATTAGTTAGGCAAATGTGTACAGTAAATGTGTAGAATGTCCATATCAAATACAAACAAAATCACTCAGTACAGTTCAGAGGAGGAAGTTACAGTTAGCCAATAAATAAAATTATTTATCATATTTTCAGAAGGCACTTCTCTGTTATATTTTGTGTCCTCTATCTTTCTAATTCTAAAAAGCAACACTTTTCTCTATACCCGTTTATTTTGATGGTTTAACAATATGAAAATAGTAGTAGTCTCTGCAAACCGTTTTGATCTTACAATCCGTTTTGTTTACTTGATGGAGAACGGTTGATTTTCATTCTACCATTGACTAAATGATCATAATGACATTCAATGGAATTATTTTTTTTCTAGAAAAAATTTTGCCAGCTTTTCAAACAGAATCCAAACCTATAGGCATTTAAAAACATGGTATGGCCCATCTGTTTATCCCTGCTGTTGCATAAGGAAAGATTATGCAGACAAGACTGTTCTCAGGGTTTGTGCAAAGGACTTTATGATTTGGGCAGTGTCTGGCTATTGCTGCTTTTTCAGCAAAATGATTAGGTGGCAGTTTTAAAATTTGCAAATACGTCCTGAAGCTTCAACAATAGAAACACATATCTAATTTAGTTATCTAAACTAAATTTAAATGTATGCTGAATATCTTCAGTTTCAAATGATGCTTTCTCTTTTCTTTGCCAGTTGCTCAGAGTGAAAATAGATATTTTATTGTAAACGATCCAGTGAGGCTCATCTACAAAAAGATGATGGTTGGGAGACAAAGTAATGTCTCATCCCTGCATTCCTCTTGAATAAAGTTGTCTGCAGGGGAAAGGCATCTACTACAAAACAGTTACCTTTATAATGAATTGTTCAATCACAGAATTTCTAAAGAAATAATTTTAAAGTAGATTTTTATTTAGCAGTTAGTACTACAGACAGAGAAAATTTAGATAATTCATTTCACTTCCCAAAGTTGATCAAACAAGTGCATTACTTTCTTATTCTTCTGAGTTCTTTGTTATCAGCAGAATAGCACTTAAAAGAAACTTACAGAATACATCTAATTATGATAAGGTATTGTAAAAAGTTGGCTTCCATTAGCACACACAATCTACATCATAATTCTGAATGTGTGTTTTGGTATAAAGTATCAGAATAATATTCTTAGTTGATTAATACTTCGAGCTATTCAGGTACCCACCAAATGCTATAAACCTTTATTTCAGTCCATTACCAAATAATTACATGAAAAATAAACATGTCTAAAAATAATCAGAAATAGATTTGGTTACATCTCTGTGTATATATTGTTTCATATTTGAGTTATATTTTCATTTTGCTATTGATGTGAAGCTTGGTTGCCTTCAGCGGGAAAGGAAATATAATCTGCATAATTCCCATTAGTTCTTCATTGGGCAAATGCATTTTGATATTCTATAGTAGGTTGGTTTGTGGCTAATCATTTTTGTACTTAGCAGCAGGTGTTACTGCTATATTGAAAAAATAGTACACATTTTAGAAATTATGGGTATAATTCATAATTATGGGTATAATTAATTGAATTTATAATTTCAATATCCATCAGCTCATTAGATAAACTCATTGGAAGCACAGGAAATACAATTAGTTGCTAATAAGATCGTTGTTTTGTTACCTAGGTTAACTTTTGTACTACTCAGAAAGCATTTAGAGAGAGATTCATTTTTGATGTTGCTCTTGTGATGTGAAAAAACTACATAAAAATCATATACTCGGAAGGAACTTTGTTTACTGTATCTTGCTTTGGGGTAACTTTTTAGAAAGGGCACTGCTATGAACAGACGAAAGCATTATATGTTGGAAACATTTTGGTTTATGGGCTTTGGCTAAGATTTAAATGTTAAGCATTTTGATTTGAAGGTTCATTTAAAAGTAGATTTCTCTGGTTTTCAAAGTGATAACCCCTTAATAGAATTAAAAATAGCACAACTTTATGGTTGCAAGTGTGAACTGCTAGTGATTTGTGAGTAAAAACACCTTTGTTCTTTATCCTACTCCTCAGACCTTTAGGAGTGTGATCTATGAAAGTCACAGAACCACTTGTTTCTTCATTTTTAAGAAAAGTGATATGACAGATGTATTTGTCTAACAGTTATGTGTGAGGAGCAAATGAGATAAAGGGATTGACATCACTTTGAAACTGTCAATTGTCAAAGAAATGTAAATTTGTATTATTGTTGTGTTATTAATCAGGGCCTTTATGTCACAGTCAGAGTACTGCTCACTCAGCTAAAGGCTCCATTTCTGAAATCATATTGCCTAAGTTTTTCAGAACTTTTCTACTTTGTAGACTTGATCAAATGACTCAATTGATCTGTACCTCATTTTCCTCATTTGTAAAATAGATAATAATAATAATACTTAAATCCTAAGGTTATTGGGAGGACTAAGTTAATACAAAGAAAGCTCTGAGAACACAAGACAAAAAAGCTATTTTTATTGCTTTTGCTGTTGCTGTTGTTACTATTAGCTTGTAATCCAGCTATAAATGAGTGACCATATTCTGTTCCATTCAACTTCTTGTGATGTAAGCTTGAACCAGTGACAGGAAGAAGACTGTGAAAATGGGCTCCCCAAATATGTTTTCAAAGCATAATTCTTATTTATATACATAATACTTAACTATTTTTTCAATAATAGAGGTCTCAAAAAACAACTGGAAATGTGAAGTAAAATTTGTTTTCTTCCAAAAAATATATAATTTTCCCTCTAAACATTCAGTGAGTAGATTTATTTCCTGGGCAATACCTTACTGTTTAATTAGGACAATTCTAAACATGTGGCTCATATCTATAAATGAAAGTGAGCTTTTTATATGAAAGGTTCTGATTATAGTTAAAACCATACTCTATAGACAAGGTGGGTGGACCAAGAAAAGTGGGACTTGGTTGACGGGTGATTCTGATTAAATGTAGTCACTTCATTAGCTATTGATGTCTAGTCTATCCACAGATAGACTGGGATTACCTGACTTTCTGCTGAGATAGAGAATACAGCAATCTATTGATAGTTTACTATAGGTACCCATGGAATTTATCTTCCCACTACTTAATTCTGCTAACAGCCTCTGACCAAAGGCATGGCCTTCTTTTTTCACTGTGGTTCTTTATATTTTCTTCAATTGCAACTTTAAATGATCATTTTCATTTCATTAAATGATTCATTTTCAACATTAAGTGATCTGAAATTTCTTAAGGCTTAAAATCAGGGATAATGGAAGAGATTGCTCTTATGTTAAAGATGTTTTTTCTCCTAATTGAACTTTCTTTTGCTAGGAATTTGTACATTCAATGTACTTGAGCCTGGATAGAGTTGATGGTTCTCTGGGAGTTAAACTTCCCAGGAGTATTAAAAAAAAATCACATTTCAGCTTTCCACCGGAAAATAAACCTAACTTTTATTTCCAGTTCTAAATAGTGGAAGATTTTTTTAAAAATATGGATTTAGTTTCATTCTTGAAAGCCCACCCCCCATATCTATTGAGTAAAAAAGAAGGGAGGAATTAGAACAGTGGACAATGTAATTGGTCAAGTGATTGTGCCTACGAGTAAATAAGACAAGAAAATAACTACCTCTTTGAAAATATACAGGGAAAGCTACTGTCTAGTTTTCAACAAGTGAGAAGAAAAACTTCACTTTTCTGGGAACTTGTAAGTGTTTCTTTCACTGAATCAAGGATGAGGAGGAAACATGAAATTCTAAAATATTATTCATTTAATTAGGTTGCAGTGGATAGTTACTAGGCTTTATCTGTTAAGATTTAGAAATAAAAACGTTTAGAAAGCTATAGTCATAATACTGTGTTTACTTCTTTATTTATTCTAATATCTGAAATATTTAAAAATATTTCTAAAATGTTCTTCACTGAGTTTGTAAACGCACAGCAAACTGCAGATACGTAAAAACATTTTCCAAAATCTTTTCTGCAACATCTTTATACTCAGCTTAGAGAACAGACAGCTTATCATTTTTATTTATTTTTTAGTGTAAAAATGTCAAAAATTGTTCTAAGAAGAAATTTTCTCTTTTCATTGGGACACAAAATAGTTTATTTAAACAAAAACCAGATAAATTTTACAATGCTAATTCTTAGGAATTTCTAAGCAGTTAAGAATGAAGTTTATGTTCTCAATGACTGCAGCTATAATTCAATTATATATTATTTTTATTCCGTGAACTTTTTTTTATTACCAACTGTTGGAAAAAAGTTATTAGTGGTCATTGTTCAGTTGTGTGTTTCACATGTAAAGTATCCTGTATAATTTTCATAACAACCCTATTAATTGGAAACAATATCTACATTTTACCCAGACTTACATTTAGCAGTTCTGTTTATCAAATACGTATCATCTGATTCCAGAATCCTTGCTCTTGTCCCTCTTAGCCCTTATGCTATATTACAAAATAAACAAATAAATACATAAACTGTTGTGAAAATTTTAGTTTCCTTGTGAAACTCATTAGTTTTATTGCAGGTTTTTATTGAGTGAAATTCTATCTATGACTATTTCCTCTCTTCCTCCAAATTGTGTCACCTTGTCTTCAAATGTACTCAACACAATGTGATTTACCTATTAAAAGGTGTATATGTTACTTCTGGATGGAAAGAAAAATTTTAATTTGTATGCTTTAGTCTGAGGGAAATCCTAAGGAAAATATATGTGTAAGTCATTTTATTAAATTAAATATTTTGGTTATTAGGATTTAAAAAAATTCTTATGCTCTACCTGCTCTGTTTTCACGTACAATTGCAAATTAAATTTTATTTCCGTATACCTTGATAGAAACATTGAGGTGTCTTTCTTCTTGTATTTTTTATTGTTTAAATAATGATAACTACAAACCACCAATTAAATGAGATTATTACGGCTGAATTGAGGAATACAAAGATATTCCATTGTAAGCCATAATTCTCTTATCAACATTCTTTTACTACTGTTTATTTGTTTTTAATTGAAACATGTAAAATGAAATTTGCAAAGAAATACCATCATTTTAACAGCAGCCTTGAGCCTACCTGTGACAGTGTCATCAGCCAAATCTTGTTTAGTTCAGATCCCAGTCTACTAAACCTTTGAAAGTTTACTTGTTAATTATTGCCAAGTAAAATTTTAATTTGTTCCAAAATTGCACGGTGAATATGGTTATTACAATTAAGTTTATATTAGAAATTGGCACTAGAGGGAGCTAAGTAATTGTATCATTTATGTGTTTAGGGGGAAATTGAACATTCATTTAAAAACTTGTATTTTTTTCAGGACCTGCTGATTTTACAAATATGGCAGCTATGCCTCAGCAAATTATAAGCAATAATGAATTAGTTAATTTTCTTTAGTGAAAACTGCTATGCTAAGATTATTAAATTACTGGATTTCTATTTAGTGAAAGTAGCTACCAGTCAGTAAATTAGGATTTCTAGGACTCTTTGGGGAAAGGGATTATTATTACTATTATCCATGTTTTATCATTATTTTGGTCCTAACAGAATTAAAATACTCATAGTACCGTGTTAAAATACAATATTTTGTTCCCAAACTTATAGTTTGATAATAAAATGACCTTACTGAATAGGATCTCAGTGCAGATTAGAAAACAATTTTACCCTTATGGAATATTCTAGGAATTTATTTGGTTTGATTACTTTGAACGGCTGATTCAGTTTAACAACTGTATCCTTCCCTAGCAATCATAGATTACCATGAGTTGAGTAAAACTGTGCTATCTCCTATGTTTATACGTACCTGTAAGATGAACCAAAGTCTGCTGAGGTGTGTAAAGCTAAAAGCTGCAGGATGTTTTATTTACATAAATTAAAGAGCTAAAGAATTCTATACCTTTTGTTGGTTGAGTCCCAGGAAACACTACATTTGAAAACAGCTTATATAAAGTCAATATTGTGGGGAAAGCAAATAGGAAATTTTATTCTCCCCATCACATCACGTAGGCAGTCACTGCCAAAAAGGCACCCATTTTATATGTCCTTTTAAATGAGCATGTCCTCTTACAGATGATGTATGTGGGAAGTTGTTCTTTTTTTTCACGGTCTTATGAAGGAAGAATATGGTTTAAATGTTAAAATTAAATGAGGTTGCATTCACATTCCATTCTACTCTGAAAATACAATGATGTGGAAATATTGAAAATAAACCCCTGATCTTTTATGAATCTCTTAGCTAATTTTTAGTTATAGATTTGAATTGATATACCCGTGTTCAAAGGGAAGTTTCATGCTTTTTTCTCTTGCTCCAAATGAGGAAACCCTCTGACTTTACCTATGCATAGGTTTAGTTTTAATATAAAAGTGAATTTCAGGGAAAATAAATGTACAAAGTAGAAAAAAGTACAGCCAGGCGTATTTGATAAGCCACAGAAATGATTTCTTCCTGTTTGCTTCCTGTATTTTTCTTATGAAGATGAAACGTTCCTTAAATTCTATATTTTATTTTTACAGTTTGAATAATTAGCATATTATCTGTCTCAAAGGAATGTTATAATCAAGGTTAGCCTTACAGAAGAGGTTAGCAAGTGGTATTTCAAAGACAGGATTTGGGGGAGAAAGGCGGCTTGTATATTCAATGCAACTAGGCCATTTTCAGATTTCTAAATTAATGTTTGACAAACTTTAACATACATGCTAATTATCTGAGGATTTCTCAAAATGCAGATTCCAATTCAGAAGATCTGGCTTCTGCATTTTAAAGAAGTTTCCTGTTACTGTCTGTAGACCACAGTTTGTATAGCAATAGTCTTCCCTTTTTTAAATCGTGATACGTGTGGCTCTGACTTAAAATAAAAATTGAGAGCAAAAGTTAAGCAGGAGTATAGAACAAAATCATGGCCCTGATCCTGGAAACCTGAGATGCCAGCCATAGTGGTTCTTACTTTTCGTGTGCCATGTTAGATGCCCAGCACTGACCTCATACAGGAGCAGTAATTCTGCAGACATGGGGCGGTCTGCAATCATTTACATTGTCTAGCTGCAAACCTTCTTTGATTCCACAATGTGTAGGAGATACCATAATGTTATGTTTTAAGAATTTAAATAGCTTTAAATTTTTTCTTCGGTATAGATAAATCCATTTCATAGAGAAGTGTGTGAGATCTAGGGAAACAACATGGCATAGCAAACAAAACTTTGATATGGAATCAAGATTCATCTGGATTCTGACTCCAGCTCTGCCACTCATTTATTTATGTAACCTTAAGAATTTTATTTAACATTATTCATTATTGGTAAAATGCAGGTAAATATCTACCTCCTAGGTTTGTTGTCTTGCTTAAATTCTGTCATTTTTGATTTGCTTGGCTTTGATCACTGAGCATCTACAATTTTGGTATATTTTATTTAGAGTAGACTATAAATACCCTAAAATCTGAGACCATATCATATCATATCATATATATTTTTATTCATTATTTTATATCCCTATCACCTCGAACCATGTCATATACACTGGTGATTTTCAAGAAAATATTCTCTGATAAACTACTTTTGAAAGTCATATGGCATCCATATACACATCTAATAGACTTCTTTACCCTCCCAGCAACACTTCTCTTTAACCCACCAATCTCCAGTCATGTCAAGCATTATACGATTCTTCAAACTCAAGTTTTCCCAGAACTGAGAAAATGTCCTTCTCAAGTCTATTTTCTTCTTGTACCTTAGTTATCCGTTCATATGTTCTCTCCTCAGAGAGGTCTTTTCTGATTATCTTATCTAAATTATTTTCCCACCATGAGTTATTTGCTATTTTACTTTAGTATCTTGAATATTCTCCTCAAAATGCTAATTTTAATAATTAGTAAATAGCAAGAGTATATACATATATTTTTTTCAATGTCTATTTCTATTTTATATGCCAGTATACCCGTAGAACCCAATATGATGCATCGCACATGCTTGTACTCTATAAATATTTGCTCCATGAACAAATGTGGCTACGGTTGTTTCTAGATTGAATGACTGGGGAATGCTCTTAACTAATCGAGACATTTGAGAAAACATAGCTTTCTTTAGTTGAAAATAATTAGATTAATTTGAATAGATGTACATTGAGATAAAGTGAGTAATTAAGAAAGATGACTTCTAGACTTTTAAAAAGTTAGAGTCCATAGCACTGGAGAGAAAAAATGGGAATGGAGGTCGCAATCTGGATAACAGAATCTATGGTTTTATGGAACTATTATTTGAGCAAAACAAGTTGATGTGATTTACAACCAGAGTATCTTCTCAGCCTTACACTATTTATTTAGCACTTATTTATTCATTTGACTGCTTGGGTTTCTCAACTTTAATTCTATGAGCTTCATGAGGAGTTACAACGACAAGTTTTTAGGTCATATTGCAAAAGAAGCAGAGAACCGCAGATCTTGACTTTGGGGGCATTGTAATAAAGATGTACAAGTGCTAAAGGAAGATTTTCAAGAGGTCAAAAAGCATGACTTGTGCAGGTATAAAGACAGCACATGGCAAAGATTTTGTTCAACTCATAATTAATGAAGGAACCAGTAAAATGTTGAAACTGGTTCAAAAACTATTTGAGAAGTTAGATATAAAGTAACACTATGATACATTTGCAGATTACATACAAAACTGGCTTATTAATGTCTTCCAGGGAATTATACATTTGGGGTTTCCTGTTCCACCAGACAGGAATTATTTGCATATCTCTAGATAACAATGTACAAGTTGACTTCTCCTAAAGAATTATGAAACAGTCAGTCAATACAAAGTCAAATAATCTGATTAGAATTCCGTCAAAAAGAATAAAATAATAGGAATAAATTTAACCAAGAAGGGAAAGACCTGTAAATTGGGAACTACAGGCATGAATGAAAGAAATTGAAGAAAACGCAAATAAATGGGAAGATATTCCATACTCATAGATTAGAAGAATTAATATTCTTAAAATGTCTATAGTATCCAAAGCAATCTACAGATTCAATGCAATCCCTATCAAAAAGTCAATGGGACATTTTTCACACAACAAAAAATCTTAAAATTTATATGGAAAAAAAACTTGAGTAGCCAAGGCAGTCTTGAGAAGAAGAAAAAAGCTGGAGACATTGTGCTTCCTGATTTCAAAATATATTACAAAGCTATAGTAACTGAAACAGTATGGTGTTGGCATAAATTCAGACACATAGATCAATGGAACAGAATAGAGAACTCAAAAATAAACCCACACATAGATGGGCAGTTAATATACTACAAAGGAGCCAAGAATATATAATGGGGCAAAGACAGTCTCTTCAGTAAATGGTGTTTGGGAACATTGGACAGCCACATGAAAAAGAATGCAACTAGACCACTATCTTACACCATACACAAAAAATTAACTCAAAATGGATTAAAGGCTTGAATGTAAGATTGAAATCATCAAGAAAACTATCAAGAAAATGAAAAGGCAATCTACTGAATGGGAGAAAATATTTCCAACTCATTTATCTGATAAGGGGCTAATATCTAAAATATATAAAGAACTCATATAACTTAATACAGAAACAATCCAGTTAACCAATAGGCAGATCTGAATAGACATTTTTCCAAAGAAGATATACAGATGGCTAACAGGTACATGAAAAGATGCTCTACACTATTAATCATCAGGGAAGTGCAAATCAAAACCACATTTAAGATATTACCTCAAACCTGTTACAATGACTATTATCAAAAAGTCTAGTTATAAGTGTTGGCAAGGATGGGGAGAAAAGAGGATTCTCCTGTACTGTTGGTGGGAATGCAAATTGACAGTCACTATGGAAAACAGTATGGAGGTTCCTCAAAAATTGAAAACTGGGCTTCCTTGGTGGCACAGTGGTTGAGAGTCCGCTGCAGAGCCTGCGCGTCTGGAGCCTGAGCTCCACAACGGGAGAGGCCACAACAGTGAGAGGCCCGTGTACCGCAAAAAAAAAAAAAAATTGAAAACTAGAACTACCGTATGATCCAGAAATCCCACTTCTAGGTATTTATCCAAAGAAAACAAAAACACTAATTCAAAAAAATATATGCATCCACATGTTCATTGCATCATTATTTACAATAGTCAAGCTATGGAAACAATCTAATTGTCCACCAGTGGGTGGATGGGTAAAGAAATTGTGATATATATATATATATATATATAATCAGTGGAATATATTAATGGAATATTGTTTAACCACAAAAAAAGAATGAAATCTTGCCATTGCAACAACATGGAGGGATTTTAAGGGCATTATGCTAAGTGAAAAGTCAGGCAGAAAACCAAATACTGCATGATCTCTCTTATATGTGGGATCTATATCTGTATCTGTAACTATAGCTATATAAAGTAAGCTCATAGATACAAAGAACAGATTGGTAGTTGTCAAAGGAGAGAAGTGGAGGGTGGGAGAAATGGGTGAGCTGTTTTTGTTTTTGTTAAATTGAGGTTTTTTTTAAGTGAGATGACTTAGGAACTCATTAGGAATGCAGATCTCAGGCTGCACCTCAGACTTACCAAATCCATATTTTGTAAGATCCCCAGGTGATTCATATGTATATTAAAGTTTGAGACTCACTGGTATATTAAAAAGAAAAAATGACAACAACAAAAAACTTCATTGGATCCTGGTTAGGAAAAAAATTTTAAAAACGGATGTAAGAGACATCACAATCCAAAAAACAAAAAATCCTAGAATGGGTTATGTTTTCCTATATGTTGTACTAGCTAGATGTTGTTCAAGTAAAAGGCAACAAGCAGATATTTTCAACAATAAATAACTCCAGGGAGACAATACCCATGTCTTCTTGAAAAAAGTGACTTGACAATGAAATCCTGCCGAATAAGAGTTGAATAATAATAAGGGACATGGGAATGAAGAACTATGTTTACAAGATGAATGTATACAAATAGAGCAGAGTAAGAGGGTAAGAAGTGCTGTGGTGGGGTACTTAATGAAGTCTATGCTGACATGGTGACATATAGAGCAGAAACCTTCATGAAGTGAGGGAGTATGCTATAGACATATCTGGGCAATGAGTTTTCAAGTCAGTTTTTAAAGAAAATATTACAGACATCAGGAAAAGCTTCCATCCTTGCTATCTGCACCTTATGAAAAATAAATGAAATTAAAAGTCAAGCTCAGCACAGCACCAGCATAGCACATAAGGGTATATGTGTGCATATATGTGCATTGCCTATCTTCGATTTGGGGGATAATTTTTCTGACATGGTAAGGAGAAGAGTAAGTGACACAAATAGAAATAAACTCCGTGGGGCTTCCCTGGTGGCACAGTGGTTGAGAGTCCGCCTGCCGATGCAGGGGACACGGGTTCGTGCCCCGGTCCGGGAAGATCCCACATGCTGCGGAGCGGCTGGGCCCATGAGCCATGGCCGCTGAGCCTGCACGTCCGGAGCCAGTGCTCCGCAACGGGAGAGGCCACAACAGTGAGAGGCCCGCATACCGCAAAAAAAGAAAAAAAAAAAAAAAAGAAACTCCGTGTGTGTGTGTGAAAAAGAGAGATGTTAATAATGATCATTTGCTGCTAACACTACCACCAAACCACTATAGTATGACCTACAATTTAGATTTTCGGAATTCGGTATTTCTATAACTTCAAGAAAATAAGCAAACCAGACATAATGGACCAAAGCACTGGAAAAAAAAAAAAATTGAAAGCAAATGGAATGTGTCTTTACACTTAAACTCTAGGTAATAAACATAATGTAGATTTTTCCCAAAATAGATCTAAGATCGAGTATTTATGAAGAAATTTTGTGAAATCTATCTAGAGGCTCCAGCATACCCTTATTTAATTTTCTTTTAAGATGAAAAATACTTCAAAATAGAATCACCTACATTAAAACACTGTTGATAATCCAAGGTCTTTTTTGTTGTTATTTCAGTTATTGCTCTTTAGGCAGCTGAACTAGATTGTTTCTTTAATGAGAAATTGTTGACATTCTCATAGGGTGATGCAGCATATATTACTTAACATAGTATGTCTAGAATAATAGGTGCCGTTTAGTGAGTTCTTGACATGGTGACAGAGTTCTAATGCAGTGTATGTGTAATGTATACAATAAGAACTTTGAGGTAGATAATATTTTACAGATAGAAATCCAAGGTTTATAGAGAACTAAGTAATTGGCAGAAGACCCCATAATCATTAAATGGTGGGACCAGTATCTAGCCCAGTCTAATTGAAGCTGTGGTCCAGTCTTTAACCATGACCTTTTTTATCCTTAAAATGTAGTTGACCCTTGAACAAAATGGGCTTGAGCTGCATGGGTTTACTTACAGACAGATTGCTTTCAATAAATATGTATAGTACAACACGATCCAAGGTTGGTTGAATTTGCAGTTGCTGAACTGTGGATACGGAAGGCCATCTTTGGGACTTGAGCATTCTCTGATTTGGGTATCTGCAGCGGGTCCTGGAACGCCCATGGATAATGAGGGAAGGTTTTCTATGGGTACTTTGTCTTCAGGGACTTCTAAGCATCAGTGGGTTTTTTTTTTTACGGACTTTGTGATTTTTCTATAGGAATTTAGTAATAGTAATAACAATATTAATATAGCTACTACTTATTAAGCATTAACTGTTATCTAATAGTTTTATCCCATGTAATTTTAAACAGATTTCCTGTGGCAAGCATTATTATTCTAACCTTATGCTTTGGGAAATTGAAGTTCAAACAAATGTCCAGAATTGCCAATTATGTGGCCAGATCCATCTGACTCTCCAGTCCTAATCTACCTCTGTTGTGAGCACTGCTGTTGCTCAACATTTAAGAGTATCCATTTCAAAGACATAACTCTGGGATAAATTTCAAAAGAGCCCCTTTCTCTAGATCCCAGAAGCATGCTCTAATTTTTGTCCTTGTCATTGAGATGGGAATGTAGGGATTGTTACTGACTGCTTGACAATATTCCTGCTCTCCTCCTTGAAGTCACCTTCATGGCTGCTCAGTCTAGCCTAACCATATTTGTAGATGTGGATGGTACTCTTGATATAGGAGGGGAACTGATTTTCTCTCCAGCTTTTCTCTATTAGTCTTCTTGTTTATATTCTTATTCTTATTATTTATATTTATCCTATATTTATAATTCCAATTTAGACCATCAATATTCTTATATCCCCTCCTACTAAGAAGAAAATCTTCTAAGATTGGCTCAGAAAACATTTGAGCAGTGCACCAAAATATGGTATTCAAAAGTCTGTTTCCAGAAGGATGGATAAATGGATACATACATGGTAAAACGAATACCATAAAGAATCTATATGTTAAATAAAGAATTCTTATGAGTGCATACTGCAAAACTTTTCAACTTTTCTATGTTTGAATACTTTCATCATAAAAAGGCTGGGAAAAAATATCTACCTTCTATGAACTTGCAGCTAATTTATTATGTGTTGTCATTCTCTCTCTGATAGACTGGAAGCTCCATGAGGGCAGGTGTCTTTGTCTCGTTTGTTCAGAGATGTGTCCCAAATGCCTAAAACAGGGCCTGGAACATGGTAGCCCCTTAATAAATATTTGCTTAGTGAAAGGGTTTACTGAGAAAAACTGTAATGAAGACTTAATGATTGTTTGTGGTAAAATGACCACGCACTGGGATTAAAGTCTTTTAACAAGAAGGTAGCACAGAGGGATAAAAGGATAAACCCATCCCCTAAATTTTCAGCTGAATATTTATCATCAAATAAAAAATCAAATAGGTGAAAAATTTATAACTTTTTAAGCTTTGTTTTGGGACACTACGTAATGTAATCATTGCATTGGGGGTGGGGGAGGAAAAGAGTAAAGACTATCTAAAATGTCAAGATCCTTCAAATAGGTCTCCTCTCTGTGCATGGATTAAATAAGAATCTGAGACTCAATCTTATAATTTAATTATTTCTCCTCCTGGGGTTTCCCATAGAGAGAGTGTGCAGAACTGAACCGACCCATTCATAGACCCATAGACCACCAGTGAGTACAGAAAACTTCAGTACTCCCCTACGGTGAAGGAGAAATCCACCATACCAGGAGGGAGCACAGAAATATTTGAGTTTCCAATGGGAATGCAAATCTAAGAAAGATAGCTAGTAAAGGCAGTTATTTTTTTTTCTCTTCAATAGATTATCTCACCGCCGGAGGTGAAAATATTCCCGTCTCAGGATGATGCAGCCTGTAAATTGGGAATTGCTGAGAAGTGAACACCTTTCCTACTTCCATAGAATGTGCAGTGGGAACAACTGCTCATCTGGATCCTCTAACAGGAGCCAGACAACCACCAGGGAGAGACAGATTAGGTCACAATAGCCAGTTCTTTTCGGAAGTTGCAAATAAGTGAAAAGAGACATCTTGTATGGACATGTGCGGGGGGTGGTGGTATAGCCCACCTCTTCCTCAGTATTGCTTTCTTTAGGCATGTCAGCAGTATTCCCAGAAGTGTATGCAGGTTTGTGCTCCCTCTGATACTTTCATTACCATTATTGGTGTCTATTGACTAGACTGCAAACTAGAATAATTTTCAAACATATTATTGTGGAAATTTCCAAGCAAACACAAAAATATTGAGATTGGTATAAGAAAATCTCATGGAGAAAAACCATTGTCCATATGTACAGGCTGCTAAGTTAACCATAATTTCCATTTTATTAAATATTAAATAAAATCAGTCACCCATTCTTATCACCTGTCTTTCATCTGAAAATTGAACCAAACTTCTTCTACTTTCCTTTTTCTAAATTATTTTCCTTTAATCTACATGTTCATGATCCTGTGCTTTACACCCTGGAATCTGTCCTGATAAGCTGGCCAATTTCATTGTCCTCAAATACTACCTCGGTCTACAAAAACAAAATTCACTGAGTAAATCTGAAGATCTATTTGGCTTTATTCAATGATTCATGAATGGGGCAGCATCCCACCTGGCATATAGAAAGGAGCTCCAAGGAGCTGTATAAAATGGCAGACTTTTATAGGCAGAAGGAGGCAGAGCAAGGAAGTTACTTTAGCAAAGAATGGATTGTTTCAGGCAAGGTCACCTTCCTTTGTGGGGAAGGCGGGGTCTGTCAGACAGATTACCTCACTAGTGCTGCGCAGGTAATTTCAGATTCACATTCTTGGGGGGGCCCCAAACTGCAAATTAGGTCATGTATTAAGCCTTGATTTGCTGATGTTGCACTTCGCACAGGTAACTCCATTTTGGCCTGTTATTTATTTTTCTTTTCTTTTTTTTTTTTTAATATAATTAAACCACTTTCTGAATTTCAAAGTCTCTAAACTATCAAACAAGATTTCCTTCTTCACCTGGATTAATTTTCTTACTACCTTATTAACATACTAATATCCATTTATGCTCAGAGACTCTCAGACATGTTTCTGTAACATGAAAATTTCTTTCACTCTCACCTCACATACCCACATTCAAACCATGCAGAAATCCACCCCACTTCCATGTATTCCAAGCAGACATTCCTGATCATAGTGACCTCACTCTGAATTCCTAAGTATTGTCTATGCTAAATATGGTAATATAATGTGACACTATAGCTTGTATTTGTCCTAATGTTTTAATATGTGTTCACTTCATATTTTCTGTGGAGGCATCAGGTCTGTGAGTTCATGGCAGATGTCTTATATTTCTTCTAAAACTATGAATCCTAATTATGGCTCCCATCAGACTCACATGGGAACTTTATACAAAACAAAACAAAGAAAAACAGAACTTCCCAATATACTATCAGATTTACTCAACATGGAGCCTGAGAATGTATATATTTCATAGTTTTCCAGGTAATTCATTATACCTATTCCAGTATTGATTCAAGGACCAACATTTGGGATTCTCTGTTGCAGAGAACATGGTTAGACTGGGCATATAAAAATATCTAGTCCAGACATATTATCAATAATTTACTGAATTCACAGGTTTTGTGGTCAAACATTAGCCACCTTTATAATATTACCTGAATGTGCTTATAGGAACTACAGAATTAAGCTGACTTGTTAAACTAGTGCAAAACACTCAAACATATTTATCTAAATTATAATATCATCATCATGAGTATAATTCTTTGATGATAACTCAGAGAAAGTCATATGATCCAGTTATTTTAATTTCTTCTTCTATTTAATATATCTTGTTTAGTAAGAATCCATAGAACATACTGTCATTAATTCACTATATAGTTTTTAAACATCATCTGTAATCTAGCTCTAAAATTAAATATGTGGATTACAGTTCTGTTTGGCATGCATAGTGTTTATTTTTAATTTGAATAAGTTCATGTTTGTAAATGTGGAATTTTTATATAAAATATGTTGATTTCTAGATTCTCTTAAAAATGAAAAGGTATGAAAATAGTTAGCATTTTCACATGACAGCAATTGGCTGAAGCTGAGTAATATGTGTCCTCTTTGAATATGGCAGAAAATTGGCAAGCTTTCCCCAGACCTCTCATTCCCTGTTTTCTTACACACTTATGTTACTTGTCTGGTCATTTGAACATGCACTTCCTGCTCTTATGTATTATAAAATATACAAGGAATTTTAATAAAGTGGAGTAATAATAGCTTCACTAGATTTTCAAAATTGACCAGAACGTGAGCAGGAAATCACAATGTGTGATTTTGTATAATTTTGCTATCTAGCAGAATACCAGTTAAAGTATATCTATACCCAAATATATCTCTTTAAAGCAGTAAGAGAAAGAAAGAATTCAACTCCTTTGTCCATGCCAGTCCCCAGAGGAGAATGACATTGCAAGATATCAATTAGACCATGGTAACCAGTAGGTAGAATCAATATATTCCAAAGGGTCACACACTTACATGCTGCCCTTTTCTTTCTCTTGCTTCCTTTATGAAGTTGGTTAAGTAAATTGAGAGAGGGAGTCTTGTTTGGGTTTGGGGACAATTGGTGAATCATGATCATCAGGCCTTGACCAGGCTAATAATAAAATAAAAATATCTCTATCATTTTGCTATGATTTTTTAAGTGTATAGCCCTAGCAGTAACTTCCATTTAGGAGGATTGATTGGAAGAATAGGGCTTAGGCCTTCTTGCATCATCCATCCAAATGCCATAAAATGTTATCTTAATCTATCATGTTCCTTCCCAACTTGTAGGATTCAGTAAGAAGTACTACCTATCTATATACCCATTCCTGGCACCAAAATCTTGAGTATAATAATCAAAAAGTTGCTTCCAATGAGCCTATAAGGTCATGACAGTTGCTATAAAATGGAACTTTATGAGGTTGACAAAATTATATATTGAAAAAAATGGACCCTAAACTCTCCTTCAATTTGTATTTATAGATAGTCATTCATTTTTGTTTTGTTATAAATTCTCACTTTCTCATCACTAAAGATCATCTAAGACAAAAAAAGAGTATGTCAGGGTAAAATCTAAGTGATCTTTTGTTTTATGCCATTCTGTAGCATCTGGGCTGCAATACCTGCTTCTTGCATTAAGAGCCTTATTACTAATTGAGAAAATGCCCTAGGCTTTGCTTATGCACTTGCTCAAAGAACAGTCTTTTATTATTAGGTCTTTAATAGGTTGATTTCTATGCCACATTTCCTTTCTTTTAATATTCTGTGCAAAATTGTGACTTCCTCCATTACAAATAAGAGAAAATTGAGAACTGTTTTGGCTCTCTGTCTCTTTTTCTCCCAAGACACATCACTGTTTGCTACTCTATTCTCTTTGCCATTTATCAGAATTCTCCTCTGAGCTGTGGCAAAGGGAGGGTCATTTAAACATCATTCTTCGGGAAGAATGAACTGCTGTTTGGGCACTGTCAGGGCACTGTCCTTGTAAAACATTATAAATCTCATGAGCAGTAATTTAAGAGAGCTCATGGATATTATCACACCCAATGCTGTGAAGGGTAACAGTGCTCAGTAAGTGCTTATTAAATGAATCAGTGAATGCATGAATGTGGTTCCTTGAAATGACAGAGTTTTGTTTACATATCTAAAGTAGGATCTGATTCAATAAGAAAACATTGATGTTCAAACACTGGCATGTATTTAAAACAATACCTTAATTACAAAAAACATAAAATTCCACATAGAGATTTGTTTAGCAGTTCTAGAATACTCCTTAGTGTTGCTAGAATTTCAGAGTCTGTTTCATTCCTTCCTAGAAATTTGACCTCAGGACAATGTAGGAAAGAGTTTGCTCAAAGTTGTTTGTTTTTTACTGTTGTTTCACATTAACTTAAAAAATATAGAATAATAAGATGATTTTAAGAAATATGACTTAATTTATAAGAATTTAGATTTTATTCTATTTGTATGATAATGTAGGGCCTATCATTAATGACATTTCTCTAAACATTCCCCAGACTTGAGACTAATTTTGGTAGTCAAAGCTAAATAATTTTTTAATTGATATTTAAAGATGAGGGGGGGGAAACTATTTTGTACCTTTACCCATTGATAATCTCTGATAACATTTAATGCATATTCTTATAGAAATTTACTTTTTCCAATTTAAGCTATATTTCAATATTTCTGCTTCTTGTTTCACATAAAAAGAAATAGTCTAATATTTGCATGACATAAAGATGCAGAGCTATAAGGGGTCAAGTTCTTGTGCTATAGATGCATTAGCCTTCCTCAATTTTGTCTGGTTGCAGTCTCTGATAATTTGGGAGCTCTGTTCGATGATCAGTTTGGAGATATGTTCCATTAAGAATCACAAAGTGTGAGAATCAGAATAAACTTCAAAGTCACTTTCACCAACCCCGCATTTTACAGAGAATAAATGAGTGTCAGAGAAGTTAAATGATTTGTGCAATATGATCTAACTAGTTAGTTATAGAGTTGAGAATAGACTAGATCATAAATGATTTTGATCTTATGATTATCTTATGATACTTAGAATTGAATTATAAATAATTGTTCCAAAAATCACTCATGTTTAGTTTTTATTTGATAGAAATTTGGCATTTATTGCAACATCAATGAAAATTCTGTGAATATACAGAGTCAAAAGAGAAATAAATCTAATGCATTTTTTTTCTTAAGAAGTACAGTTGAATGTTAAAGAAAGATTACTGTCATTAGCTAATTTTGCAACTGTATAGGCCAAAGAAATCTATAACAACAGAACTTTGAAGCATGAATGATGTGGAAGAGTTATGGATATTAATTCAGTCTTTCTATGTGGTGTTCAGTGAAATATTAAGCTTTAGAGTCTGTGTGGGAGTGTATCTAAATATAGTTGTTATTTTGCATTTTTATTCTGCAGTTTCTCAGACATATTCATGGCAGAGAGGAGGGAAAAAACACGTCAGCCATAAAGCCATGATTCTCAGTAGAATGCGGAGAGGTCATTTCTTCACAGCCAAAGCACAGTATAGCTAGAAACAAACACTCTGCTTGGTTCTGTTCTGATTTGGTCTTCCCAGCTCTCCTATCTTTTCTGGGCTGATCTGGGTAGTTTCAAAAGTATATTTTTCCAGAGATACCAACTTTCATGAAAAATTCTTACAGTAACTAATTAGTTTGACTGTAAATTGCGAATTGGTCCACTCTCTATCAGTCCTGTCAACAACCTGAGATGCTGATAGGATGATAGAGATCGATATTAAAAGCTTTAGATTCAACATTGGAAACCTTTGACCCCAAAATTTATGCTTGACCCAAGAGTAAGTTCTGTTTGGCAGATACCCCATTTTAAAGTTTTAAAATTTTTACTGTTTTTAGGCAAATCTGTGTATTCTTTAGTTCATCATTCCTCATTGTCTTTCACAACACATTGGTTTTATTTGCCTGATACAACCACTGCTTAGATGAACCACATCTATCCAAAGTTGTATAGCATAGAGTCATAGAATTTCAAATATGGGAATAACTTGAGGTCATCCAAATTAAGCCTTGCTTTTTTTAGATAAATAAATGGGCCCAGAGCAATGAAGTGGTTTATAGAAGATGAGACATGAGTAAGAGAAAAGAGGAAACTAACATTTGTAGTGAGCCTGAAATATTCCAGGTAGAGAGCTGGACACAACTCACATCATCACATTTAATTCTGATATTTATCGATGAAAAAAAAATGATGCTTATGTTATATTTACACAGTTAAGGAAAAAAAGAAAAAAAAATGCAGACTTGAGAGTCAAATAGTGGTCAGTCTGACCTAAAACACATAGTCTTCCAAACAGATCCAAACTTCTGCTTCAGTTCTCATTGAGCTTTCAACCATATCCTGTTGCCAATTAGTTAGGCAGATGATTTGGAATAACTAATTATGCTTGCAGTCTTAAAAATGCATCCATCTGGTAAACTTGCCACATGTTTGCCTTGGATATTTTTGCTTAAAATGCAGGAACATTCCAGAAGGAATCCCAAACTGAAATGTATCTCCTTTCCTGTGTTCTCATCCTGTTTTCAAATATGCCATCTAAAGGTAGTAAAATATAATGATAAAAAGGTAGATATACCATTTTCATCTGGATTAGATTTCTCTGTGGCACTTATTAGCTTCTGGATTCAGGAGGTTATAGGGCTCCACTATTTGAAGGCTACATGGGAAGTTCCTCATTGCCTCATCTTCTTGATCATCTCAGCACATCTGGCTTCCTGGTGTACTTGGGTCCTATCGACCTAATATAAGTCTGAAGAATACCAAAGTCACTTGCTAACTCACAGCAGCAACAGTTTTTGCTTATACAAGTTTTCTCAGCGTTCACACAGAACCATAACAATTCCTGAGGCTTTTTTTTACCTAGGCCTCACACCATTTGATGATAGACAGCTTAACACAAAAAGAGGAAAGCAAATTTTAAAGACCTCTCCCTCTTTGTGTGTCTGTGTATGTTAGGAGGTTGTCAGGAAGAATGCTTAGCAAATGATTTATTAAACTTAAGACAAAAATGAAAGTCTACCAGCCAGTCATACTAGTCACCTTTGGAATGGATATTAGACTGACTTGTAATTTCCCTAAAGATATGTCTAGAAGGTTCATCAGAATCACTTATGAATCATACTTATTATTTAATACAATGGAGGAAAGATTTATTATCTGTTGGGTTTTGAAATATATCCAGTAAAAATTGATGCTAGTTGGACTAGACTTGTGAAAGGAGCTATTAATGGGAGACGAACTGGTCAGTAGAACCACACATACGAAGTGTATTATGAGGGTCTCAGGAGACAGATCAACCTGGATCACAGAACTCAAATATACAGCAGGAAATGTTTTTTAAGTAAAAAGCACTGGGGAGCTTGTTAGCTTAAACATAAATTTAAAACTCTTGACTGAAACTACTGAACATTCATGAATCCTTTTGGAAATGATAGCTTCACATCATTCTTTTCAGCTACACAGATGCAGAAGAGGGATACTTGTTCACAAATATGCATAATTATTTTGACACGTCATTGGTATTTTACTTCATGTAGTATATGTATATTTAATCCATAATGATGTATAAATCAAACTGTGATTTTAGTACAAGGAGTTTTAGAATACTTAATTTTGTAATATAAATAAGTGCACATACATACACACACACACACACCAAGTGATCCAAACTGCTTTGTAAATTAAGGCTTTTAGTGAGAGGCATCGATATCAGCCTCATTAGTAGGTAAATGTGGCACCTATGTAGTTAGTAGGTAAATGTGGCACCTATGTAGTACCAGTTTGGCCTATATCCTTTGTCCTATTCTGGCATTCATCTGATCTCTCTTATTCATGGTCATTAGCAACTGAGTTAGTGTTTTTCCCCTGGAGTCTGTGTCAGGCTTGGTGGAAAGCTGCTACTTGCTTCTGTTCTATAGAGTAAGAAGCTAAAGGAGAAATCCAAGAGGTGGGCTTGAGGAAACGTCAAATTTGTATCTGGGTAGATTTTCTAGGTGATTTCTCCTTCTGATGGAATTGGCAGAAAAGGCAATCTGGGTAAAGCCTAATTGGTTAGAAAACTGTGACACTGGGTAAATTAGATGATTAAAAGTGAATGGTGGAAGAGAGAGCTTAGAAAAAATTTTGAATTCATAAAGGGGTAGGCATGCAGCTTTTGGAGAAATATCTCCATCCTCAGAGTATCATGGGGGGAGCTGTTAAAGCCACTGGCCTGGCATGATGATTTATTCACAGTAGGGTAGGTCATTAGAAAAGTGAAGCATGCCACTAGATTAAGAATGGCAGATAGGTTTGTCTTAGCTGCCAAGTTTAGTTGATTTGTAGTGGCTGCCTGGAGAGATGTGGACAAAAGGACTCTAAGACCTTATCTAAACCCAGCAGTTGAGTGTCCTGTGATTGATTAGTGATGTCTGCATGGGCACAGAAATGTGAGTTATTGACATAGACCAGGTAATGTTTCTTTCATCTTTGTACCATGTATACTTCTGGAATTGGATAGTTGAATGGATCCACATCTGAGTAATGGAAGTTTAGCTCATCATTCAAACACCTTAATCAGTGACTAATAAAACTCCAGAATTTTTACAACTCTAACAATTGGTTGGTCCAAATAGTTCAAGATGATACAATAGGTTTCTTAAACATGATTTGGTGGTACAGGTGTGTGGTATTTAAGAGCACCAGGAACCTGATATTCAGCATTTTTCTTTAGTATGTACACAAAACCCAAGTTTGAAAATGTGGGCCTGGAATTTTGGGTCAGATTCAGATCAAAGAATACTAACATGAGGCAGATGTGTATTCTTTGAAAAGAATATATCAGTTATGAGAACATGAATATGCTGTGGGTAATAGTCCTATGAACTGGGCTTCAGCACATAGGCACAGATAGCTCCTCAGCAGAATTCCAAAAAGGCAAATGAGTATGATTTGTCGATTGTCAGTTTAGAGCACTAGGTAGGACAGCAAAGGTCTGCAATGGGGCATCACAATAGGGTCAGCCTAACAGGAAGGAGGACAAAACAATAAGCCTTGCTGTATTGGGGATTAAGCATGAGGAATGGACTTTGAGTCTGCTTTAAACAGTAGCACCAAAGCCTGGATTGGCCTGATGACTGGGATATAAATGAACCACTAAATAGGGAAATCAGGAGGCCTTGATATAAGAATATTTGATAAAGTCAGGACAGGGGAATAAAGAGAGAGCGTGGCGAACTTGATTTTCTTATATGTGAAGTTAGATAGTTGGCGTTTCAGTGTTTATCCATGTAACAGGTTTTCCCTCTTAAAATTCAGTGTTTGCTGGGAAATGTATTAGATTGTGAGCAGACATACCTTACTATGAATGAGTCTGTTAGATGCTTTCCTATGTATAGACTTTTTGCAAATGGCAAGAAAGCTCCTAGAAGCTGGGAAGAAAGACATAAAAGGACCAGCTTGGGCAAAATGAAAGCTGGAAGTAGGAGGATCCACGAAGACAGGGAAATAGATCTTTTATTTTTTTAATTTATATATATATATTTTTTACTATTTTTTATTTTACTATTTTTTTTCTATTTTTTTTTTTACTATTTTTTTAACACCTTTATTGGAATGTAATTGCTTTACATTGTTGTTAGTTTCTGTTGTATAACCAAGTGAATCAGCTATATGTATACATATACCTCATATCCCCTCCCTCTTGCGTCTCACTCCCACCCTCCCTATCCCACCCCTCTAGGTGGTCACAAAGCTCCGAGCTGGTCTCCCTGTGCTATGCAGCTGCTTCCCACTAGCTATCTATTTTACATTTGGTAGTGTATATATGTCCATGCCACTCTCTCACTTCATCCCAGCTTACCCATCCCCCTCCCTGTGCCCTCAAGTGCCTTCTCTACGTCTGTGTCTTTATTCCTGTCCTGCCCCTAGGTTCTTCAGAACCATTTTTTTTTTTAGATTCCATATATGTGTGTTAGCATATGGTGTTTTTTTCTCTTTCTGACTTACTTTACTCTGTATGACAGACTCTAGGTCCATCCACCTCACTACAAATAACTCAGTTTCATTTGATTTTATGGCTGAGTAATATTCCATTGTATATATGTGCCACATCTTCTTTATCCATTCATCTGTCAATGGACACTTAGGTTGCTTCCATGTACTGGCTATTGTAAATAGAGCTGCAATGAACATTGTGATACATGACTCTTTTTGAATTATGGTTTTCTCAGGGTATATGCCCAGTAGTGGGACTGCTGCATCATATGGTAGTTCTATTTTTAGTTTTTTAAGGAACCTCCATACTGTTCTCCATAGTGGATGTATCAATTTACATTCCCACCAAGAGTGCAAGAGGGTTCCCTTTTCTCCACACTCTCTCCAGCATTTATTGTTTGTAGAGTTTTTGATGATGGCCATTCTGACTGGTGTGAAGTGATACCTCATTTTAGTTTTGATTTGCATTTCTCTAATGATTAGTGATGTTGAGCATCCTTTCATGTGTTTGTTGGCCATCTGTATATCTTCTTTGGAGAAATGTCTATTTAGGTTTTCTGCCCATTTTTGGATTGGGTTGTTTGCTTTTTTGATATTGAGCTGCATGAGCTGCTTGATACTTTGGAGATTAATCCATTGTCAGTTGCTTCATTTGCAAATATTTTTTCCCATTCTGAGGGTTGTCTTTTCATCTTGTTTATGGCTTCCTTTGCTGTTCAAAAGCTTTTAAGTTACGTTAGGTCCTATTTGTTTATTTTTGTGTTTATTTCCATTTCCCTAGGAAGTGGGTCAAAAAGGATCTTGCTGTGATTTATGTCATAGAGTGTTCTGCCTATGTTTTCCTCTAAGAGTTTGATAGTGTCTGGCCTTACATTTAGGTCTTTAATCCATTTTGAGTTTATCTTTGTGTATGGTGTTAGAGAGTGTTCTATTTTCATTCTTTTATATGTAGCTGTCCAATTTTCCCAGCACCACTTACTGAAGAGGCTATCTTTTCTCCATTGTATAGTCTTGCCTTCTTACCAAAGATAAGGTGACCATATGTGCATGGGTTAATCTCTGGGCTTTCTGTCATGTTCCACTGATCTATATGTTTGTTTTTGTGCCAGTACCATACTGTCTTGATTACTGTAGCCTTGTCATATACTCTGAAGTCAGGGAGTCTGATTCCTCCAGCTCTGTTTTTCTTAAGATTGCTTTGGGGTCTTTTGTGTTTCCATACAAACTGAATTTTTTTTTCTAGTTCTGTGAAGATGCCATTGGTAGTTTGATATGGATTGCATTGAATCTGTAGATTGCTTTGGGTAGTATAGTCATTTTCACGGTGTTGATTCTTCCAATCCAAGAACATGGTATATCTCTCCATCTGTATGTATCATCTTTAATTTCTTTCATCAGTGTCTTATAGTTTTCTGCACACAGGTCTTTTGTCTCCTTAGGTAGTTTTATTCCTAGGTATTTTATTCTTTTTGTTGCAATGTTAAATGGGAGTGTTTCCTTAATTTCTCTTTCAGATTTTTCATCATTAGTGTATAGGAATGCAAAAGATTTCTCTGCATTAATTTTGTATCCTTCTACCTTACCAAATTGATTGATTAGCTCTAGTAGTTTTCTGGTAGCGTCTTTAGGATTCTCTATGTATAGTATCATGTCATCTGCAAACAGTGACCGTTTTACTTCTTTTCCGTTTTGGATTACTTTTATTTCTTTTTCTTCTCTGATTGCTGTGGCTAAAACTTCCAAAAGTCTGTTGAATAACAGTGGTGAGAGTGGGCAACCTTGTCTTGTTCCTGATCTTAGTGGAAATGGTTTCAGTTTTTCAACACTGAGAATGATGTTGGCTGTGGGTTTGTCATATATGGCCTTTATTATGTTGAGGTAAGTTCCCTCTATGCCTACTTTCTGGAGAGTTTTTATCATAAATGGATGTTGAATTTTGTCGAAAGCTTTTCTGCATCTATTGAGATTATCATATGGTTTTTATCTTTCAGTTGGTTAATATGGTATATCACATGATTCGTTTGTGTATATTGAAGAATCCTTACATTTCTAACATAAACCCCACTTGATTATGATCCTTTTAATGTGCTGTTGGATTCTGTTTGCTAGTATTTTGTTGAGGAATTTTGCATCTATGTTCATCAGTGGTATTGGCCTATAGTTTTCTTTCTTTGTGACATCTTTGCTTTTGGTATCAGGGTGATGGTGGCCTCGTGGAATGATTTGGGAGTGTTCCTCCCTCTGCTATATTTTGGAAGGTTTGAGAAGGATAGATGTTAGCTCTTCTCTAAATGTTTGATAGAATTCACCTGTGAAACCATCTGGTCCTGGGCTTTGTTTGTTGGAAGATTTTTAATCACACTCTCAATTTCAGTACTTGTGATTTGTCTGTTTATATTTTCTATTTCTTCATGGTTCAGTCTCAGAAGGTTGTGCTTTTCTGATTATTTGTCCATTTCTTCCAGGTTGTCCATTTTATTGGCATATACTTGCTTGTAGTAATCTCTCATGATTCTTTGTATTTCTGCAGTGTCAGTTGTTACTTCTCCTTTTTCATTGGTAATTCTGTTGATTTTAATCTTTTCCCTGTTTTTCTTGGTAGGTCTCGCTAGTGGTTTATCAGTTTTGTTTATCTTCTGAAAGAACCAGCTTTTAGCTTTACTGATCTTTGCTATCATTTCCTTCATTTCTTTTACATTTATTTCCGATCTGATTTCTATGATTTCTTTCCTTCCGCTAACTTTGGTGTTTTGTTTTTTTGTTCTTCTTTCTCTAAATGCTTTAGGTGTAAGGTAAGATTGTTTATTTGAGATTTTTCTTGTTTCTTGATGTAGGATTGTATTACTATATATTTCCCTCTAAGAACTGGTTTTGCTGCATCCTATAGGTGTTGGGTCATCGTGTTTTCATTGTCATTTGTTTCTAGGTATTTTTTGATTTCCTCTTTGGGTTCTTCAGTGATCTCTTGGTTATTTAGTAGTGTATTGTTTAGCCTCCATGTGTTGGTATTTTTTACTTTTTTTCCCCTGTAATTGATATCTAGTCTCATAGCGTTGTGGTCGGAAAAGATACTTGATACAATTTCAATTTTCTTAAATTTACCAGGGCTTGATTTGTGACCCATGATATGATCTATCCTAAAGAATGTTCCATGAGCACTTGAGAAGAAAGTGTATTTGGTTGTTTTTGGATGGAATGTCCTATAAATATCAATTAAGTCCATCTTGTTTAATATTTCATTTAAAGCTTTTGTTTCTTTATTTTCATTTTGGATGATCTGTCCATTGGTGAAAGTGGGGTGTTAAAGTCCCCTACTGTGATTGTGTTAATGTTGATTTCCCCTTTTATGGCTGTTAGCATTTGCCTTATGTATTGAGGTGCTCTTACGTTGGGTGCATAAATATTTACAATTGTTATATCTTCTTCTTGGATTGATCCCTTGATCATTTTGTAGTGTCCTTCTTTGTCTCATATAATAGTCTTTATTTTAAAGTCTATTTTGTCTGATATGAGAATTGCTACTCCAGCTTTCTTTTGATTTCCATTTGCATGGAATTCCTTTTTCCATCCCCTCACTTTCAGTCTGTATGTGTCCCTAGGTCTGAAGTGGGTCTCTTGTAGACAGCATATATACAGGTGTTGTTGTTGTATCCATTCAGCCACTCTGTGTCTTTTGGTTGGAGCATTTAATCCATTTACATTTAAGGTAATTATTGATATGTATGTTCCTATGACCATTTTCTTAATTGTTTTGGGTTTGTTATTATAAGTCTTTTCCTTCTCTTGTGTTTCCTGCCTAAAGAAATTCCTTTAGCAGTTGTTGTAAAGCTGGTTTGGTGGTGCTGAATTCTCTTAGCTTTTGCTTCTCTGTAAAGGTTTTAATTTCTCTATAGAATCTGAATGAAATCCTTGCTGGGTAAAGTAATCTTGGTTGTAGGTTTTTCCCTTTCATCACTTTAAGTATCTCCTTGCCACTCCCTTCTGGCTTGCAGAGTTTCTACTGAAAGATCACCTGTTAACCTTATGGGAATTCCCTTGTGTATTATTTGTTGCTTTTCCCTTGAGACTTTTCATATTTTTTTCTTTGTATTTAATTTTTGATAGTTTGATTAATATGTGTCTTGGCATGTTTCTCCCTGGATTTATCCTGCATGGGACTCTCCACTTCCTGGACGTGATTGACTGTTTCCTTTCCCATATTAGGGAAGTTTTGAACTAGAATCTCTTCAGATATTTTATCAGTCCCTTTTTTTTCTCTTCTTCTTCTGGGACCCACATAATTCGAATGTTGGTGCATTTAATGTTGTCCCAAAAGTCTCTGAGACTGTCCTCATTCTTTTCATTCTTTTTTCTTTTTTGTGCTCTGTGGTAGTTATTTCCACTATTTTACCTTCCAGGTCGCTTATCCATTCTTGTGCCTCAGTTTTTCTGCTATTGATTCCTTCTAGATAATTTTTCATTTCATTTATTGTGTTGTTCATCATTGTTTGCTCTTTAGTTCTTCTAGGTCCTTGTTAAATGTTTCTTGCTTTTTCTCTATTCTATTTCCAAGATTTTGTATCATCTTCACTATTATTACTCTGAATTCTTTTTCAGGTAGACTGCCTATTTCCTCTTCATTTGTCTGGCCTCTTGGGTTTTGACCTTGATCCTTCATCTGCTGCATATTTCTCTGTCATTTCATTTTGCTTAGCCTACTGTGTTTGGGGTCTCCTTTTTGCAGGTTACAAGTTCGTAGTTCCCGTTGTTTTTGGTATCTGCCCCCATTGGGTAAGGTTGGTTCAGTGGGTTGTGTAGGCTTCCTGGTGGAGGGGACTTGTGCCTATGTTCTGGTGGATGAGCCTGGATCTTGTCTTTCTGGGGGGCAGGACCACGTCTGATGTTATGTTTTGATGTGTCTGTGAACTTATTATGACTTTAGGCAGCCTCTCTGCTTATGGGTGGTGTTGTGTTCCTGTCTTGCTAGCTGTTTGGCATGGGGTGTCCAGCACTGGAGCTTGCTGTTCGTTGAGTGGAGCTGGGTCTTAACATTGAGGTGGAGATCTCTGGGAGAGCTCTCACCCATTGATATTACATGGGACCAAGAGATCTCTGCTGGTCCAATGTCCTGAACTCGGCTCTCCCTCCTCAGAGGCTCAGGCCTGACACCCAGCCAGAGCACCAAGACCCTGTCAGCCACACAGCCAGGTACATGGGGAGTTTCTTGCCTTTTGGGAATTCTGAGCTCTTCTGCCAGCATTCAGTAGGTGTTCTGTAGGAGTTGTCCCACATCTAGATGTATTTTTGATGTATCTGTGAGGAGGAAGGTGATCTCCATGTCTTACTCCTCCACTATCTTGAAGGTCCTCCCAGGAAATAGATCTTTGATAAATGAATTCTTGAACAAGGGACTTATTAGTGGATGCAGAAAACAGATAAAAGTTTTCCAGAATATTTAGTAGAAATGGTGATTGATGAAAATTATTCCTGGCATGATTCAAGTATCTCTAGGCCTTATTAGGTACCCCAGAGGCTGCTCTTGGGCTATGTTTAAAAGTAGTGCTACAAAGTAGTTCTGGTTTGTCTAGGACTTTCCTGCTTTTAGTAGTTAAGTTCTGTGTTCCAGGAATGCCCTCATTCCCAGACAAATAAGGATGATTGGTCACTCTCAGAGAGGTAAAATGTAGCTCTATTCTGGGGAAGGGGGAAGTAGGGCTTTTAGAAATTTTGGAATACCTGAAGTTGATCTTTGCTTGAAAAGCCTAGCAGCAATATCAGGGTCATCAGGTGTCAGTGAAAAAACCACTTTGTCCTGTTCTGTCCCATCTATTAGAAGGGGTGTGTGTGTGGGGGGGTGTTTATTTATGTGTAGGGGGACTTCGTTCCATTTTTCAAGGTCCTTTGTCTAGGCAAGCTAAATAGGCAACCTTTCTTTTTGGTTAGCAGCAAAATTAATATTTACAAAATCAGTGTACCAGCCTCCCTCAAGGAGTATCATGACTGAATTTGGTTTGGAGTAATTTAAGATGCACATCTGATACATGTTAATATACTAATACATGTTTTAGGGCTACTATTGTTTTTATTAGAGGTGCAGGAATCATTATTCATCATGCTCATTATTTTGTAAATATTGAATTAGATTTTTGGGTTTGATTATGATCACACTCTTCCATTTTGTATAATTAAAATTGTTTTTCAATATAAAAGAAGAATCCTATTAACCACCTCATATTTGACTTTACTTGTTTATATTTGGTAAGTTTCTCACCAGTATCCTGGCTTTGAAAGTTCATCAGAAATTTAAGTGATAAATCCAATTAGCAAAGAAAATCTCTACCAAATGTTGTTTGATAGAAGACAATAAATAATAGTGCTTGAATTAGAGTATAAGGAATGAGAACACAAAGCCAAAATTCACTTTAAGTCTTTAGGAAGAGGCACAGTAGCCATTTTGTTTTTCAAAATAGTTGAAGCAAATAATTTGGGAAATGAATTTCTCTAGCGTTTGGCATTTTGAGTTTAATTGTTATCAATAAATCCATATATTACTTGAAAGCTGCTGAAAAATTGACAGTTACGCACTAAATAAAAATAGATCAAGAATGTGGGGAGCTACATGTGGCATCATCAGTTTACTTTGAGATATCCCAAGTACTTTCAGTGATCAGTTCTCAGATTCTTTGAAATTATTTTAGTTTTGGTTAGTTAGTATATTTAAGTGAGCAGAAAAAGAGTTATATTTTAGTGTGGATGTATGCACTTATGTTTGGCTGTGCCTTTCCTTATTTACTTAGTAGAAGTGGGCAGATGTAGCCATGGACAAGATTAAAAAGATGTATTTTGGTGTGAATATTATGTGCTGAGTTTATTGACATGATGTCTTAGGCCAAAACCACATACTGGGTCAAATGCTAATATGTATCCTAGTGACTTTAAATTGTATACTGAAAACCCAAATTTCTCTATAAGTACCTCAGCGATCAAAAAGTTATGTGGGAGGTGAAGGATCAGAGGTGGAGAGAAAAGACCACGTATGGATCTGTCATATTTCCCTATTCCTATCAGAGAAACACTAGTTTTTATTATGGTAATTACTAACATTTTATTTAGCACAAAGTTTTGTGGTTAAAAAAGAAAAAATAAAGATTTCTACTGTAGAATAATGGGCCTTCAGACACAAGGTATTAGTTTAATCTTGACTTCCTAGCATTGTAGTACTTAAACAAGACATATTTCTCTAATCTTCTAGGAGATAAATAAAAGTAATAATACATGTCATATTTGAAAATTAATTATTTGCAAAATTTACTGAAAACAGTTTAAACTCTTCTTGCAGTTTACATACATCAGCTTACCTGTATTTCCAAACCTCTTATCTAATTGTTGCTAACCAGTCTTCAGCCAACGAGACACCCTGCCATTGCCAGCATTTTTCATATTCCCCCGTCTTTGAAATCTTCTCAGATGTGTGTCCTTAGAGGGGACTGGCATTTTGTTTTCCCTCCTTTCTATCCACCTTTCAAAATCCTGCACATCTTTTCAATTTGACCTTAAATATCATCCCTTTTCTGAAGCTTCTCTGATCACTCTACACGTGATATTTTCCTCCTCTGATAATCGTGCAGAATTTATAGGTCTCATGTGGTGTGTTTTTCTCTTTGCTCTATGTTATTTGCATTTGCATACTTTACTTTTCTAACCTACAATTGTAAGCAAGTTAAGGACCTTAAGGTAGGGACTTTAAGTAAGGACAAATTTGCATTAAAATGTTTTAGTCTGTCTCCTCTTGAAATTGTCAACAACTGTGAAAGATTTGAGGTTCTTACCTTACTTGCAAATTAGCCATTTAGGCTGTAACTTTCTGGCCAACGACATGAGATGCCTGATTCAGAGACAAGAGAGAGTTTACTCTAAAAATAGAACTACCATACAATCCAGCAATCCCACTACTGGACATATACCCTGAGAAAACCATAATTCAAAAAGCGTCATGTACCACAATGTTCATTGCAGCTCTACTTACAATAGCCAGGACATGGAAGCAACCTAAGTGTCCATTGACAGAAAAATGGATAAAGAAGATGTGGCACATGTATACAATGGAATATTACTCATCCATAAAAAGAAACGAAATTGAGTTATTTGTAATGAGGTAGATAGACCTAGAGTCTGTCATACAGAGTGAAGTAAGTCAGAAAGAGAAAAACAAATACTGTATGCTAACACAAATATATGGAATCTAAAAAAAAAATGGTTCTGAAGAAACTAAGGACAGGACAGGAATAAAGATGCAGATGTGGAGAATGGACTTGAGGACACGAGGAGGGGGAAGGGTAAGCTGGGATGAAGTGAGAGAGTGGCAGGACATATATACACTACCAAATGTAAAATAGATAGCTAGTGGGAAGCAGCCGCATAGCACAGGGAGATCAGCTTGGTGCTTTGTGACCACCTAGAGGGGTGGGATAGGGAGGGTGGGAGGGAGACGCAAGAGGGAGGAGACATGGGGATATATGTATATGTATAGCTGATTCACTTTGTTCTAAAGCAGAAGTTAACACACCATTGTGAAGCAATTATACTCCAATAAAAATGTTAAGAAAAAAAAAGAGTTTACTACTCAAAGTAATAGCAGTAGCAAGACCATCAGGATTTTCTTGTACATGTTCCCTAATTCCAAATTTCCCCAGGAAAAGGTAAGGCTCAGATGTATGGTGAACAGTCAGTTGTAATACAGGAGAGGAACCTTGAGCTTAGGGAACTTTATCTTTTATGTTGAATAGTAAGCATGCCATCCCATCACTCCTAAGGGAGCCACTATCTGTACTAATAGTTTGAAGCAAAGATACTCAGTGCCTCTGCTCATAAGACAAGACAAAGTATGAGAAGCCCAAGGAGGATTGTCTCACAAAACAAATATTCATTCAGTGAAGTATCTTGTGAACACCTCATATATGCCATAGTTCTAGGGACCAAGAAAGGTTACAAGGCAAACAGTAAGCCTTTGTTCTCAGAAATCTAACTGGAAAAAATATGAAATGGATGGGAGCTTTGGGATATCATATTAACAGTTCAGTGCATCTTTCTGAATGTAGGAATGATTTTTTTCTGTTTAATTTTAGCGTTGTATTATATTTTCCTCTGTGATGGTAACAACCCTCTTGTCTTATTAACTCCTACAGTTACATATTAAGAACACATTTTTAGAAAGTGTTATGCAATTTTTAACTACAGGGGTCATGTTTAGCAAGTAGTTAGTACAAATATTACTATACATTTCACTTTAAGTATTTAGATTTTGATCTGGGATATTTGATAAATTTATTTCACTTTATATATGAAAAAATGATTCTCATTATTGAATAAACTAATTAGTGACAAAAATCTGAGGAGCCAACTCTCTCCCCATTTTAGTAGGAAGTTGAACCTGCTTACTACTGCCATAACTGCTACTATTACTACTACTACTAATTTTAAAATTAAAACTTAAAAAAAATTCATTAAAAGGTATTGCTAATTGTTATTGCATACTGTCACAAAATAAAAGATTTAATTTTTTAATCTAAATTATGAACTTAGTATTCCATGTCAGAAGCAAAGCATCACAATTTATATTATCAACAGAAACACTGAAAATATCTTATTTCCCCATCAATATCTCTCCTTTGTAATGGTGAGACATGGAGCACGACTAATTTGACTGCTTCTCACAAAGTGATCTCACTTTGTTTCATAGATTCCTTTATTATGGCTGATTGTTAAGGGAGGTGTGATTGCATTTCAGGAAAACAATGCTGCTTCCCCAACAGAAGTATGACCTAGTCAGAGGGTTCAAAAGGTAAAAATCAGTTATTTTGTTTAGCCTGTACTGGGCTGTTCTCTGCTGTTTGAAAGTTTTGCAGGAAGCGAATTAATGTAATAGTTTTTACAGTCTGTATAGTATAAAATAGACTCAGATTAAGCTAGCAGACTTGTTATTTGACAGTTTATAAAATATTTTAGTATCTTTTTGGCAGTAGCAGTTTGAATGTTGGCAAATGTACACATTGCTTGCAGTTTCAAAACCTTGTAATGACTATTTTCCACTGTAAGAGCAGAGAGCTAAAATTTGGATAAACCACTTAGACTTGTGAACTCTGACATGCATGGCAACAATGTCTTTGTAAAAGAATTTTGTCAAGTATTGGAGCTCCTACTAATAGCACATCCATCTTTCTGCACACCATAAATCTTAAGAAAATTTCTATTACTCTGCAATTTGTCTGGCTTATGCTATTTATTAGCCATTTTATTCTGCTGCTTTAAGAAGTAATGTGATGTTCATTTTATTGCTGGTTCAATAAATTGTTAATTATAATGCAGTGATTGCAGCTGACGTGATTTAAAAGCCACATTAGCACTATAGCATTAAGTTTTAACTATTTTACCCTTCAATTCCCTGTTTATACAACAGTAAAAGGAAAATAGCCTCAGACTAATTTAAAAAATGAAGGTACTTCTATCTATTGATCACGTGACACATTAGAAACTTTCTTTTTTTAATAAAGGTTACACTTTAGTCTTGAAAAAGAGGGGGAAATGAATGAAGAATACACAGTTGAACACTTAAGAGAAGCGTATGATTCGAAGATAGGTAGAACATGAAGAAGTTAGCTATAGTATATTTATATCCTCGTAAGACATTTGGTCCTGCCCAAAACATCCATAAGATATTTGGTCCATGCCAAGAGGTCCTTGAAATTTGGTCCTGTCAAAAACATCCATGAGCATATTTTGTCCGTTCCAAGTGGTTTTTGACAGGACAAAAAGGACATTTTGGCATGAGCTAGATGTCTGCTATCTACTCCAAATGGTCGAACATAAAGCATCATGAGCAGCCCTGTTGTATTCCTCTTCAGGCTCAAACTAACCTAGAACTTTACTGCTTGCCTAAAATAATGAATCACAACCTCATATTCTACATCTTCAATGATTTGTTAAATCACATTCTCCTAAACATGGAAATTGTGGTATTTGCTATACCACACACATTATGTTCTTCTCAATGTAATTTCAGAGTGTAAATTCTGTCTTTTCATCTAAAGTATGGCTTTTACTCACTAGCTTCAGTTCACTGAAGTCAAGGATTTTGCTCCATGCTTGTTGGCCTCCCCTCGTCCCCACTACCTCACTCAGAATCCTACAAAATCCCAGGTATAATATCAACTCTTCAAATAAATATATGGGTTCCAGAGCCTTTCTCTAAGGCTTTATTTGTGCATTTTGAATCTTGGATGATCTATGATGTATTGACCATATTGAACATGCCATTAATGCCAGTAAATAAGCTTGACTTTCTTTGAGTTTTGGGATTCAGTTTGCAAAACAGGGAAAGGAACAAGGAGTTGGATGATTGAGTGTCTTTGTGCTTCCTCCCTATCCCCCCTCCCTTGACACTGTGGGCACCTGGGCAAATTGATTAACTCTTCTATGATTTGTGTTCAACATTGTGATGTTTTATTCAACAGCCGCATACAAAGGAAGTACCATGTGCCAGGCACTCTTCTAGGTGTGACTTGTGGATACCCTTGGAAAGATTACCTTCTAGTTGGGGTGGTAGGCAAGTAGATACCTAGATTCCTTTGATTTTTTCCCCCTGCAATTAAACATTGATCCAGACAATTTATAAATCATTATTCTGTGCTTTCTGTAGCATTGGGTTCTCTTTCTTTTTAGTGCCTTGTCATATTTTATATATATATATATATATATATATATAAAATAACGTGGATGCAATCTATGTGTTCTTGCTTAAATAGAGAATTAAATAATTATTTATAGGGCTCTAAAGTATTGGAGATAAAAAAAGGACATTTAAGGCCATTTAGTTTGTAACTCTACTATTAGGATAGTTTGAGATTTCAAATCATACAGCTCTTTTGGCCCTCCCTTCCAAAATTCTGATTCAATACCTTGGGGTGAGACCTTGGAGTCTGTATTATCTGAACTCTCCCTAGGTAAAAGCCATTGACCTAGCTCACCTCTTCCATTTTACTCCATAGAAAAACTGAGGCCCAGGTTAGGGTTTTCTTGTTCAGCATGTGGCAAGCCTTCCCCCTCTGGATCTTAGCGCTTGCCGTCCTCCCTGAATGGAAAGCTCTTCCCCTAGCTTGCCCGTGGACTGGCTTTTCCTTCTCCCTCAGATCTCACCTCCTCAGAGAGGCTTCCCACAAAGTGCTCCCTTCCATTCACTGCCTTTTTAAAAATTTGTCCAAATTGGTAATTACCTTGTTTAATTGTTGGTTAATATCTCTCCCCTACTGCAGTGTACACACTGCTAGGGCATAGCAGGCGACCGCACGACTGCACATACCTGTGGAAAGAATGAATGCATGCATGCATGCATGCTTGTGTGTTTTGCTCAAAGTGGGATAAATTGTTAACAGTGGTAGAGGTAAGACTATAGGCTTAGTGTCCTCGCCAACAAGGCCATGATGCCTCCCTTTCGCAATCTCCTGTTGTCTTTTACAGTTGCATGAGATTTTTTAAGTTGCTTGGTCCGAAGTGGTTATTTTTTAGTTGAGAAAATTGTGCCCCAGGCCACAGGGTTTGAATGTCTTGTATATATAATTAGTGGCTTAATTAGGAACAAGAACTTCGGTACTTTATCTGTTGATCCAGTGGTCTCTTTTATGTAATTTAGCCTGTGTTTTATATAAATATGTTGTTTTGGCAGAATTATTCAGATTTTCCCAATCACTTTTTTGAATATAAGGATATAGCTTTTGTCCATAGAGAAGATATGTCTAGTAACACTCTGTTTAATCATTTCTGTGCATATGTGGCTGTTGAAAAAAAGTCATCTGTCAACTTTTTTTTAGCTTTCAGCACATCTGTGGTCATGATCATACACTTGTGACCTGCAGATATAAAGCAATAGGTGCTTAGTCCTCTCTTTCTTTAAAAGAAGAAACTTCCCTGCAGCTCTGGATTGACAAAGTGAAATGGCATTTCTCTCTCAATAGTGCATTACTCTTTGTAAAATAATCAGTCTCTCTGAAGATTCTGCTAACTCTATATTACTTAACTGTAGATTCAATCTTAAAATTTCTTTTTCAGTAATCCATTTTGAGAAGTCAACCACCCATCTGATAATTTGAATTTTTTTTTTTTTTTTTTTTTTTTTTTTGTGGTACGCGGGCCTCTCACTGTTGTGGCCTCTCCCATTGCAGAGCATAGGCTCCGGACGCGCGGGCTCAGCTGCCATGGCTCACGGGCCTAGCCACTCCACGGCATGTGGGATCTTCCTGGACCGGGGCACGACCCCATGTCCCCCGCATCGGCAGGCGGCCTCTCAACCACTGTGCCACCAGGGAAGCCCGATAATTTGAATTTTTACGTTGATTTAGGAAGTCCTCCTTTTTACACAGTCTTTTAACAGTATCTTCAATATAAAAGCAATATTCATTTGTGTTTTTGCACCTCTGCTTAGGTTTTTCTGTTCCTCTTGGTCGTTACACTATTTCCAACTTCTTGTCTATGTAGCATTGGGAAAAGGAGGCAAGAAGAGTACGAAGAAGAAAAGAATTTCCTTTCCTTCATCCCTTGCTCACAACCCAAATCTGGGTTTTAGAATCTGTTTATTCATTTATGGTTCCACTTAACCTGGCTAGTATACTCCAGATCATGCAGCTGGCACGTTAAAACAAACCTCCAGGGTTAATATGTGTTAAGATTGTAGACATTTAATTCTAAAACTGGAGATAGTACACAGTGCAGGCAAGAAAGAACACTTCAAAATTCTTTCTTATACAACCATTTTTTATAAGGTGTTTGAATTATATTAGGACAAAATGTCTTAAATGACCAGAAATCTGCATAGACTCTTCTTTTATTTCATTAATCCATTTAAGGAGTTTTTAGCCATAGTGGTATGTCTCAGGGTGCTTTACTCAGATTCCGTATAGGTGGAACCCAATACCCATGTTTTTTAAAAGATTCCCAGTTGACACTAATCTCATTATTTTAGGGCATCATCCTGCAGCTTTACCAGATTAGAACCTTTGTTTCTCTCTTACATGTAATTTTAAAGAATCTTTAACTCCACGAACCATAGTCCTGTGTGCTACATAAACCCAGATCAAAATACATCCCTTTGGTTTTGTTTTTTGTTAAATAGTATTTATTTGTTTGTTTGTTTGTTTATGCCACACCGCCTGGCATGTAGGATCTTAGTTGCCAACCAGGTATTGAACCCGTGCCCCTTGGCAGTTGAAGCGTGGAGTCTTAACCACTGGACTGCCGGGGAAGCCCCAAAATACATCCGTTTGAAATGAGCTTGAGGAAGGGTATGGGCATTATTCAGTTAATGGATGTTCCCAAATCACTATGAACAGGCTTTATGTTTTCTAGCCTCCTGTAGCCGCACAAATGGCCATGACTGCTGGGGCGGAAGGCAGGTGTGTGTCAAAGCTATAATAGCCAGTGTCCTACTGCTGTTCATGTGATCTGTACAGAGTATTCACTATGATTTCTTCTTCTTTCTGGATTCTAATTTTATTTTTTCTGTTTGTGATTTCATCTCCTCTCCTAAGTGTGATGTTATCATTTAACTGATTCTGATCTCCAAATTCCCTCAAGTGTAATACTTCACCCCTCCTTCAAAATTGCTTACATTATTTTCAGTTAGTTAAGATAAATAACTCATTTGTTCTTATATAGGCCTCAGAATCCTAAACCTTGGTGGAAACCTCTTGTTATTATCAGCATTATCATGTTCTAATAGGAGCTATGACCGTATCTGGGGTAGATCAGGAAATACACTGGGTACATTATTGGCCTTACATGTTATCTAACTGAAGCCTTATATATATATATATTTTTTAGAATGATCATTTTGTTTTGCCTTATAGTTGACTGTGTCAGTTTCACTTGCTAGATTGTTACCTTAAAACCATTCACCATGCATTAGTTTTCTTTGTTTAATTGTAAGGTTTTTTTTCTAAGAAATGCAATTTGAGTTTCAAATTTTGGTTGTTAATAATTGCTATATATCATCTTGATAATTACCCCCAGGCTCTGCATGTCACCTCTGCATATGCTCAGAACCTAACCAGAACATTTCTTAGTTCTTCTGTTTACCTGGTAATAGGATTGTACCAGGATGCTATGGAAATCAGAGGGAAAGTTATTCACTCTTCACTTTTATGACATTTCAACTGAATGTCTCATAGTATCTCGACTTTAATGTGTTTGGCCCTGGAACTTTGATCTGTAATGTTCCCACTCTGAAATCTTTCTCTGCTTCCATAATCGGCACTAATATTCTCCCAGTTGCTCAAGCCAGAACTATAGTAGTCATTCTCAGTTGTTCCCTAACACCTCATATTCAGTCCACCACACAACTCTGTTTATTCTCCAAAGTATATCTAAATTCCAGGCATTTTTCCTTTTTTCAACATCCATAACCTTTTCTTTGATATCATCATCTCTTACCTGCTAACTAATTCCACTTAATTTCTTGCCCTTTCCTCATTCATAATCCATTTTCTTCCTGGTAACAAGAGTGATGTCTTAAGGTAATAAATAAGATTATGATACTACAATGCTCTGTACAAACTGGCCCCTCATTTCATTGCTCACTTCACGTTGAGTCATTTTCCCCACTTCTCAGTGCACATCAACAACATTTTCCCTTCTTCTGTTCTGAAAACACATTGACACTTTTGCCAGTTTAGATCCTAACAAATGCTGTCTCTTCTGCTTGAAATGTTTTCCTTTTTACTCTTTCTACAGGTAGCTGTTTTCAGTTGTTTAGGAAGATTTTGACTAATGTGCGTAGAATGGATTGTGTTGGCTGGCGGGGGAGGAGAAATGGTGGTGTTCTAGCTAAGGGTGGTATTAGCAGATAAGAAAATCACTGAACAAATTCAGAATAAATTCTAAAGCTAAAGTTGATAGGATTTGATAAGAATTAGTTACATAAGAGAGAAAGAAAAGTTTAAGGATGTTTCCTAATGTTTTGGCTAAAGTTGGTGATAACATTCACTGAGCAAGGAGAACTTGAAGGAAAAGATTTAGGCGATGCTAGTGGTAAAACAAAAGGAGCAAACTCGTTGTGAGGAAAATCAACATTGAATTTTGACCTGTTGAATGGGGGAGGTGTGGGTGATGGAGAATTCAAGAGTGAATCCCATGTCTGGCTGCAATAAGATACTGTGTCATGGAGGAAATATTGAGCCAAGGGACACTGGAAGAGGAGCAGTTCTGGGAGAAAGTGATCAATCAAGCAGCAGTGGAAACTTGGCACTGAAGAAAAAGGTTAAGGTTAGGACTGTAGGTTGGAGAACGTTCAGCTTATTGATAATAACTGAAGCCAAGGAAATAGGCAATCTTACCTAGAATGCAATGAAGCTTAGGATAAAACCAGAAGGGTTGAGTAGAGAGGAGCCTAGCAAACAAGACCTAAAATCAGGATCCAAGAATTACTAGGATAGTATGCTGATGTTGTGGAATAACGATTAAAACAAAAAGAGTTTTGAGAACATAGACTATAAATGGAATGAAGTCTTCCCTAAAGCAATTCCACCCTAGTTAGGTTTGGATAAATCACAATATAAGAGATGTGATGAAAGGGCTTTCTTTCCTATGATACATGGCAGATAAGCTGCTATTTATGGGCCACAGTGTTGATAAAATTTGTTTCCTTTAGTGGAAATGCCCTACAGATTCTGAATGGCATCCATATGGAAGCAAGGTATTGTGACTCTTAATAGGTCATAAAAATGTTCATTAAAAAATATTGGCTGCTTAAATGAAGTACCTTAAATAAAAAGACGGATTTGGGAGCCAGCTCTGTGTTAGATAGTGGGTTTAGATAATAACTCAAACTTCCTTTTCTTCAAGAGTTCAGTATAATGGGAAAAGCTAGCAGATAGCATCTCCATGAACCAACTAAAAATAAATTGTAATAACTTTTATAATAAAGTTATGAACAAATAGCTATCTAAATATATAGGAAAATAATTTTGTCTATGTTAGGGAAAAGCAATTTTGATAGTGGAAGTAATATTCTAGCTGGCATTCTACACACTGGCATATCTTCTTTTGTTTTAAAGTTTTGTTTAATTTACACAGATGTTCCTAAATTGTTTGGGGTAATAATTTCCTTGAGAATCTGTCAAAACATATACCCTCTCTCCATAGGAAATGGACATTTGCAGCCATTCACAAAATTTCCAATATATAAGGACTTCCCGGGCCAATTATGATATTACAAAAGTAAATGGAGACCTTCAATGTGTGGTTTTAATTTTTCATTAATTCTAGACTTTAAAGTCTAGAACATTGTGTAACAATGATAAAGTATGGTAGTTGGCAATATTCCTTTATCTACTTATAGAATCTCATCCCTATTGTTGTAAGTTATACATCACTTCAGACTAATATTCCAAAAGGTTCACTTTGATTATATCATGACATTCGTCTACTTTATTGCTATTAATACATGAAGTCTGAAATTCTACATCTTGCTTTTATAGCTCACCATAATTTTCCCCTTCCCTGTAATTCAAAGGTTATTAAATTTTGCTTGTCCTTATTCATTATCACCTTCATTATAATTCATCAAACTGTTATTGAGCCTGGCATTCCATGCCAGGCATTGTGCTGCTATTGGAAATTAAGTAGGAAATAAGACAGAAATTGTACCTGGGCTCAGAGAATATATTTTCCAGTTAATGATACACACACAGTATGTTCTTGAGGTAATTATGACAACTTGTTATTCTTCAAATCCCCTTGATTCTACTGTGTGACTCTATGCCTGAAATGAGTCCTAACATGGACCTTCTCCATGCCCTTCCTTACATGATTTCAAATTCTGAGCCTATTCAAGTTTCCTTTCACAATGTTTTAGGAAGTCTTCTTTAATTATCCTAGGTGGATCTAGGGCTTCTCTTCTTTACATCTTAGAGCTTTTTATACTATCAGATATTACTTATACCAATAACCACAGGACAAGTCAATGTTTTATAATTTTCCCAAAGTTTATAATATTATAATGTGTAATTATAATATTTTGAGAGGTAAGAATGGCATTTTGTACTCCATTACAATAACTATTCTTGGGCATTAAGCCAAAATATAAATTAATGAATTTGTGAACATGAGATAGTCATAGCTGTCATTTTCAAAATCTTGGTCCATAAAAATTGCCACTAGAGGGCTTCCCTGGTGGCGCAGTGGTTGAGAATCTGCCTGCTAATACAGGGGACACGGGTTCGAGCCCTGGTCTGGGAGGATCCCAGATGCCGCGGAGCAACTGGGCCCGTGAGCCACGACTACTGAGCCTGCGCGTCTGGAGCCTGTGCTCCGCAACAAGAGAGGCCGCGATAGTGAGAGGCCCGTGCACCGCAATGAAGAGTGGCCCCCGCTCACCGCAACTGGTGAAAGCTCTCGCACAGAAGCAAAGACCCAACACAGCCAAAAATAATAAATAAATAAATTTATTTTAAAAGACAGAAATTTCCACTAGAAAATGAGTTGTTTGAGTAGAGACAGCATGGCATCCACTTCCATACTATCCACATTACCTTGTACAGGTGCTAAGTAAATATTGACTGAATGGTTGAATGAATGAATGAACACTTTACTCTTTAAAAGATTGTAGACTGTTAATTTCTGCTTAACTAGATTCCACCCGATGCTTCTATGAGAAAAAATATTCTCCTTTTTCGAACTTCTTGTTCCATTCATCATAACTTTTTGATGTTTTTAAAGTAATCCTTCCAAATATGTTTCTTCCTTCTTCCCTTCTTAGTTTATGAAGACCAGAGGAGTGGAATGGTGGAAGCTGTTTCCCTCCCAGTTTTAATTTAAGCCTGAGGCAAAAAAAAAAAAACAAACCAAAAAAACACAAAATAACAAAAAACCTCTTGGTCCAGCTGCAATCCAATCTGGTATCTCTAATATTTGTAATAAAACGCTTACCACAAAGTAGTCTATTTTATGGGAAAAGTGAGTCGTGTGTCTACTCCCCTGGATCTTTTTATGCTCCCTCATGCTGCCCTGTTCTGTTCTTGACATTGCACAGGATGAGACATGGAATGTAAAGGAAGAATCCAGCTATTTCTTTAGAGTGCTAATATGCTTTCTGTAGAAACGTATATCATTATTATAATTCACTTTTTTTAGTATGTTTGTAAAGGAACAAATTGCTCTATTGTCTTGATGTGTCCTTTTTTGACAAGAAGATTGTGTATTTTTCTTTTCCCTATTTCCCCTGTCAATAAATTGCCCAGCTTGGCATATTTTCAATAGGAAATTTGTTTGGAGAAATATCTGGAAATTTGATGGTTATTGGAATTTCTTCAGTATACAAAATGTGGAAAGGAAGTTTCCAAGAATGGACTGCTATAAGATTCCTGATCCTCCCCTTCTCTTATGCTAAAAGGAAAAAGCACAGTCTTGAAGAGGTGCAGCCCTGCCAGGCATGTCATTGTTCTGTTGGGAGAAACTAACTCGTTCAAAAGTAGAAAATAAAATTGGTATTAATTCTGAAAAATCTGTAAAGTTGCCCTTCAGCCCTTGGCTAAGAAACCTATTCCTGAGATAATTAAGTAACATTGTTATTTTTTCTGTGTTTTCTTCTGCCTAAAGTTAGAAACTAGACACACATGGAGAGTTGTGGGGCAAATGAAACAAGCATGAGATTGGTTAAATGTAGGTAAGGATAATGTATGCCTAAGGATGGTAAAAGTGAAAGGCATCTGTTTATTCATAACAATATATGAGGGAAGCAGTATTAGGTAGAAGCCAAGAGTTCTAGAATCAGACTACCAGGGTTCACATTTTGGTTCTACTTGTTATTGAATTATCATGGACACTTACTTAACCTGTTTGCACCTCAGTTTCTTCTCCAGTGAAAGGCAATACTACTATCTAACTCATAAGTTTATATTAAGGATTAAATGAGAAGCTCTTTGAACAAGAGCTCTATGAAGCTCTTGATGAACAACGTTCATCAAGGCCAATGTGTTGAATGACTCCAAGGGTCACCATGAATATTTTATTTAGGTAGACGATATAATACATAGAATAAAATGTAAATAAGTGTTTCCTGGAACTGTGAAACATGGCAGTCCTAAAAGCATTTAGCAAAATGCCTCGCATACAGTTTTGAGAAATTAGGGCATAATTTAAAAGCTAGTAATAGCCATAAGTATTATTCTTACCTACATACTGTGAACCAGAAAATGTACTAGATGTCAGGGATACAGTGATTAATAAGACAAATGCAGTTCCTGTTCTCATAGGGCTTATAGTTTAGCAGGGAAGACCCATAATTTCAAAAGCAACAGCATAAAATGTAAGCTCTCCAGTAGGAGCTTTGAGAGCAAGTAAGATAAGTCGGGCGTGATATACCTGCTGATAAAATAACTTCTAATTCTGTATTGCTGTATTCTTTAGATATAAATAAGGCTATAATGAACAACATTCATAACAAGTTTAGAGCCATAAAAATATTTTAGTTAAACATATTTATTTTACAAAACGAAGGAGAAAAGGACCAGAAGTGACCTATCCAGTAGTGCACAGTTGACAGAGGCATAACACTGTTCTTTCTGTAGAAGTAAAATGATTACTTATTGTTTATAATCAATGTTTGTAAGCATTTATGATTGGAAATTTCATACTCCTTATACTTCATTGCATTAAAGGCAAAACGTTAAAAAGATTTCCCAATTTTCTAGAAACTAATGCTCTTCTTAGGTAAACAAAGATGACAGAGGGAGAGCTATTCAGAACTATAAGAGTTAAATAAGTCATGGAATAGACACATGCATAATTTGATTACTATGAATTAAAAGTTATGCCCTAAAATATTATATTCTTTTAAAATTACCTTGAGGAAAAGGTAGATACAATTGGCATATTACTCATAATAGTAAGTCAAACATTAACAGGAACAATAATTAACATCTTATCCTACTTCACTGTAAGAAAGGAAGAGAGCAAGAGTGAGAGAGAGAAAGAATAAATGTTACCCAGGCCAAGCTCACACTGCTCGCTGCATGATAGGCCAATAAATTGAGAGTTGATGGGGTAAGGAATAGCGGCTTTACTTGGAAAGCCAGCAGACCAAGAAGAAGGTGAACTAGTGTCCCAAAGAAACATTTGCCCAGGGTTTGGATGCTAGTTTTTTTTTATGGAACAAAGAGGGGGAAGTGAGGAGGAGGTAAAGTAAAAAAGGAGAGAAGTTGTCACAAATATTCCTGGTTCTGGCCAGACTCCAGAGGAGATGGGTTATTTTCTTTTTCCTGCAGCCATTCACAGGTGGGCCTGGTCAGGATGTTTCCTGTGAGCTAAACAAAGGTATTTTAGCTGAATGCTCAGGCTTAGGAGGCAAGGTTCCTAGAAATGGGCCATTTTGTATGCTTTAAGCTATAGGCAACATACCTTTAGTGATTAACTTGTAGCAAAAGCAGCAGAATACAAATATTAAAGTAAAAGAAATAGATCCAATATGGAGTCAAATTTGTTCTTCCTTATTATAGAAGAAGGAGAAAAAAAGAATGAGAAGGAGGAGGAGAGAGTGGAGGCGGAGGTTACATATACCATTTAATTCATACACTTATCAAAATATAGAATTTTTTTATCAACCAGAAAAATGCCTTTTGTGTTTTCTGGTCAGTCCATTCCAAGCCCCCAAAAGAGGCAACCAGTTTAACATTTCATCAGTAGGTTAATGTTTTTGTCTTTTCTAAATAGTTCTGACAACTTTCTAGGTCATCTAGATCATCATATAATAGTTAATCTATTTCTAGGTCATCAAATAAATGAAACCATATTGTTTTTGCTCTCTGTCTTCTTTTACTCAGCATAACATTTTTGAGTTTCATCTATGGTGTTTCATGTTTCGCCAATTTATTTCTTTTTTTGCTGAATATATATCACAAATGTTTTATTTCTTCTGTTGAGGGACATTTGAGTTGTTTCTTGTTTGGGGCCTTTATAAATAAACTACTAGTATGAGCATTCTTTACAATATTTTTGTGAACATATGTTTTCCTTTATCTTGGGGAGCCACATAATGGAATTGCTAGGATAAGTGTATGATTTACTTTACAAGATGCCATACAAATTTCCAAAGAGTTTGTGTTATTTTATGCTCCCAATTCTCACCAACATTTGGTGTGGTGAAACTCTTTTTAATTTTAGCTATTCTAGTGTGAGTGTAATAAAATCTCCTGGTTTTAATTTGCATATCCCTGATGACTAATGATATTCAGCACTATTTCTTGTGACCAGTTATATATATATATTATTTTATGAACTGTCTGTTCATGTTTTTGCCTTCTTAATAATATTCTCCCATGTCTCCCCTCCCATCTTTTGTCTTATCACATTATACATTTTCCTTCTTATTTTGTTTTAAACCTCATAGGGTAGTGTTATTTTTGCTCTCAACAGCCAATTAGCTTTGAAAGAACTTAAGAAACTACAGGGGAAAATATTTATCTTTCAACTTAGCCATCTATTTGTGCTTTTCATCTCTTTGTGTTTTCTAAGACTTCTGTCTGGAATTATTTCTCTTCTGTCTAAATCCCTACTTTTAGCATTTCTTACTGTGTTCGTCTGCCCGTGACCCATGGTTTTGTTTTTTGTTTAGATAATTATTCTTATTTGAAGTGTTTATTTTTTTGTCAAATTTAGATATTTAGAGTAATTTTTTTTTTTCAGCACTGTAAAGTTGCCATTCTGTTATCATCTAGCTTGCATTGTCTCTGAGGAAAAGTCTTTGGTTTTCTTACTGTTGTTCCCCTGTAAGATATGTGTCTTTTATTCACTGTCTGCTTTTATGATTTTTTTTTTGGATTTCATGTTTTCTTTTAATTGATGTATAGTAAATATACAATATTATATAAGTTTCAGGTGTACAACATAGTGATTCACAATCTTTAAAGGTTATACTCCATTTATAGTTATAAAATATTGGCCATATTCCCTGTGTTGTACAATATATGCTTGTAGCTTATTTATTTTATACATAGTAGTTTGTACCTCCCACTCCCCCCATATTAACCCTCCCCCTTCCCTCCCCCCACTGATAACCACTAGTTTGTTGTCTATATCTGTGAGTGTATTTCTTTTTTGTTATGTTCACTAGTTTGTTTTAATTTTTAGACAAATACTATATCATATCACTTATATGTGGAATCTAAAAAATAAAACAATCTAGTGAATGTTAAAAAAAGGTTTTTCTTCCTTCTTATTGATTTTCAAAAATTTGTTTGGTATATTATTCTTTGTGATTATCCCAGTTACATTCATTAAGATTTTTGGGTTTATAGTTTTTATCATATCTAAAACATTTTCAAGTATTATTTTTTTAAATATGTTTTATTCCTTAACTCTTTTTCTCCTCTCCTCTAGTACTTCAATTACATGGGTTTTTAACCTGGTTTTCATTGCTAATTTCTTTCAGCCTCTCTGTTTTCTTCTCCTAAGTTTGGATAGTTTCTTTTTTCTTTTACTTAAATGTACCCACTTTTTATTCTGCGATCAAACTTGATGTTAAGCTGATCCAATGACATTTTCATTACAGATATTTTAGTGTGAAATTTTAGAATTTCCATTCTATTCCTTGTTAAAGTTTATGTTTCTCTATTGCTATTTGTGATTTTTCTCTCTATTATGTTAGTATTTAACTTTAAATCCTTGCATATATTTATAACAATTATTTTAAAACCCTTATGTTCTAATTTTGTCATCTCTGACATTTACAGTTGGCTTTTATTGATTGATTTTTCTACCTGGTTGTCATATTTTCCTGTCCTTTTTATATCTAGTAACTTTTGATTTGATGTTGGTTATTATAGATTCTATATTATCATGTCTGGATTGTCTTCCTTAATGAAGTGTTGAATGTTATTACAGCGTATAGTAAACTTACTTGCAGATTAGCCTGATCCTTTTGAAACCTTTTTTTTTCTTTATTATAGTTCATCCAGACTAGCCTTTCTCTTTGGACTAAATTGCCCTGCTGCTTCTAGGATGTGACATTTCTAGGATCTCTACCGAAGGTCCAGAGTGCGTAAGAAGGTCTCTCCCTTTGGCCTTTGGAACTAAATGTTTCCAAGCATGTGTGAATTCATTATTTATTCAGCTCATGATGTCCTAGAAGTTGTTCATTCTCCGGTGGCATTTCTTTCACCAGTAATGATTCTTTGGTTGGTCTTGTGGAATTTTACCCTGAACATTCAAGGCTTAGTAGTTAGCCAAAGTTGTAAGGGCAGCCTCTGCAGATTTCTGGAGTTCCTTTTCTCCAGAGCTCCCTTCTCTGAAGTACACTGCACCACAAAACCCAGCCACCTCAGTAACCTCAAACTCTGATCTCTATGTCTTCTCACCTCCTGGATACTAATGTGCCCTGTTGGCTTTTCTTATTCTCTATTCCATGGGCCAGAAAGTGTCACCACGCAAAAAGCTAGGGCAATTGTGGGGCTCCCCCTAATGATTTCCCTTCTCTAAGAAATCATAATCCTGCACTGCCCGCTAATGAAACTCTTATAATTATTTCATATGTTTTGTCCAATTATGTAGTTTATGGCAGGAGGGCTACTCCTTCATGGCTGAGAGTAGAAAATAAAATAGATTGAGTGCTAATGGTTTTGATTTGACTGTTGGAAAAAAGACATGTTTTCTTTTCCTTCTTCTCTTCCTCCCTTCCCTCCCTTTCTTCCTTCCTTCCTTCCTTCCTTCTCTGGATTTGAACCTAGTATATTATAGGCCTAGAGGTGTTATTATCCATCTTTCTGCCACATTAAGTTTGAGAATGATACATCACGGAAGAAGTCAGAACCAAAAAATGAAAGAAGTCAGTGACCTGATGATTTCATTAAACCCAGTTCTACTTGCCTTAGATTATCTGGTCTAATAAATCGCTGCCTATCTCAGTCATATTTTAGTCTGTTCAGTTTACTTGCAACCCAAAGAATCTTGATATATCTTATAAAGGACAATGTTTTTGACTAGTGCCCCACGTAAGATTTTACCACTTCAATTAATATCAATTGAGTAGGTATCATAGGTCAAATGCTGTGACAGTAATTAGAGTAAGTTACGATACTAGGCTAGGTGGATCATTTGATTTGATCCAGTGTGGTAATTTGTATCATTTGGATTTATAATAATAAGTTATTCAACTATTAATAAGCTTTATTTTCTAAAATTGATGGTTATAAACTAATTAGGAAAGCAAAGACTTTAATGCAGTTTGATATTATATATCCATTTGAGGTAATTTCTAATGTATTTTCTAATCAAATTTAAAATCTTAATATATTATTTTATCTTAGATTAGCATCAGCAAAGGAAATGAACTCTTACATTGAGGTATAAAAATTGACACTTGTAACATCAATTATTATTTGGTTCATTATTAAAAATTTAGCTTGATATGTGTATATGTATATATGTATGTATGTATACACATAATATATTTACTATATAGAATATGTACTTTAACATATGTAGTATGTTTGTATAGAATTTCCACATCCATTTCCAGAAGTTTCTTGTTAATGGGTAGATAAGAGCTGCAATGCAGATATTGCAAGTAGAAAACAATGAGAATCTAAAAAGTCTTTGGTACAACATGTCTTTGTTCTTGTATAGATGTAGTTTTGAAGGATGCACTTAAAACTACTATATTTAATCCTTAGAATCAATCTACCTATAACATGAATCTGATCTAGAAATGGATATAAGCAATGAACTTTTCACGGTAAATATGATACTAGGGGAAAAATTTAGAAATTCTGAGTACAGTTTTAAGAATCTTAGTTGCCTAGAGTGAGTGTTCAAAAGAATAAAAAAAAAGAAAAAAAGAAAAAAAGAGAGGCAGGCCAAAGACAAGAACAGACTAGGCTTCACTAGAAATGAAAAATATCTTATTCAGTAGAAACATATTCAATACATCTTCTATGAAAGGCACAAGAAGCAGAAATTGTTTATTGAAATACATATGAATATAAATTATGTATTAGAAAGCTACCAAAAATTGTTTATGTGGCGAACACTTCATTATCCTTCGATTTTCTGTTTAGTTATTTACTTCTTACAATTCCTAGCTAAGGTGCTTTCTTAGGCACACACAGATGACATATGCCATTATCTGACACTAAATTTTTAACATTGACTTACTATTTACTCCTTTATTAAAAGAATCTACAAAACAACTTACATTTTTCCCCTTTATTTAGAACCAGTAATTAATTGCCCTTTCCCCTGAAATTATAATGTGAGAGAAAAAGCAACCCATCACAACAGATTTGTAGATTTTTACTATTAAAAAATCAAAAAACATAGGAAATATTAAAATATGAAAATCAGCCACCTGATAAGTTTAACATGGAAAATAATTGAGAAAACTTCATTACTATAGCATATTCATTATACAAAAATGCAGACTTACGTGAGCATATGTTGAAATGATCACCTTTATGTAAACACCTTATGTTTTTTTATGCCTACCAGAGAATGGGGATAGACGCTTTGTGGGGATAATTAGGCATCAAAAAGTTTTATGGTTTATGCAGTGATTTTCTGTAGGAATTGTGAACTCAACTTGTGTTTCTTTCCTTTAAAACTAGAAGTCTTTAATTTATCCAGTCAGTGGATATTTGAATGCCCACTCTACGTAAGATGCTACAAATAAAGCAGCATAATGCCTCCCCTCGTGGAAATTCAGTCTAGTGTGAGAGATTCTCACTAAAAAAATATGAAGAGACAAAAAGTAATTACAACCTATGGCAAGAGCTATGATAAAAATAAATAAGGTTGAATAATATTTTATTGTATGTATATACTACTCTTTCTTTATCCATTCATTCATCAATGGACACTTAGGTTTTTTCTACCTCTTGGCTAGTGTGAATACAACTGCGGTGGCTGTGGGGAGTACTAATATCTCTTTGAGAGCCTGATTTCAGATCTTTTGGGTAAATATCCAGAAGTGGGAGTGCTGGATCATAAGGCAGTCTATTTTTTAGTTTTTGAGGAACTCACGTATTGTTTAAAAATCCTGCTACATGCAATAACATGGATGAAACTTGAGGACATTATACTAAATGAAATAATCCAGTCACAGAAAGTGGGATAAATATTGCATTTATTCCACTTGCATGAGGTATCTAAAATAGTCAAACTCATAGAAGCAGAGAGTAGAATGGTGGTTGCCAGAGGCTGGGGTAGGGGGAAATGGGGAGTTGCTAACCAGTGGGTATAAAGTTTCAGTTATGCAAGATGAGTAAGTTCTAGAGATCTACTGTACAACATCGGGCCCATAGATGACAGCACTGTATTGTACACTGAACTATCTGTTATGATCTATGTTAACTGTTTTGATCCCAATAAAAATAATTTTTTAAAAGTTGAAAAAAAAATTTTTAAATAGGGTGTTTGATAATAAGGTGATCAGGGAAGGCCTTAATAATAAAATGATGTTAACTAAGACTTGCAAGGTAAGAAACTACCTGAAGGACAAAAATTGAGGGGAAGAGTGTTCTGGCAGAGGAAATACCATTTGCAAAGGCCCGTGACTGTGTTTGTGTTAATTTGTGGTCCCTAGAAGCTGACCTTGAGAAGAGGGTTAATGTGCAAGTGATTTATTAAGGAAATGCTCCTAGGAGAACCCAGTATGGTAATGACAGGGGCAGGAAAGGAAAAGGAAGAAGCCAAACAAGGGTGGGAGAATTAGGAATTCTCACTTAATGGCTTCTAAAAAGAGTAGGATAGCAGTGATCCTGGGGAAGGGAGCTTGAGAGAGTTAAAGCTCTGAATTTGCTTGTGGCAAATGGGAGAAGAGGTTGACCAAAGGGAAACAGCGAGACTTGCAGGCAACTCTGGAGGTCAGCTGAGTGTGAGACTGCACACATGCAGTGAACACGTCTCCATGACTGAGTCCTCCAATGAGCTGACCCACAGCTCACTCTTCTCCAGGGTACATGGACACTTCCCAGTCATGTATACCATCATCCTTCCAATTTCCTCTGCTTGAAACTTCCTTGCTGAGTTCCACTTTATTAGAAGCAGGCTTGGTTTCTCATGCCTCCGAAGTCAAATAAACTAACTGAATAAACAATCTATGTTAGCAGATTAATGAAAGCAGGATAGAAGTATTTCTTCTTCGCCAATGGACTGCTGGAGATAATATATTACAAGTTGTCTACTTTACAGCTGCCTATGTTTAAAACACCCCGAAACTAATACATTAAGGGAAAAGATGCAGTATAGATGGAGATAATCTGTTCTCCATTTTCAGTCAGTGTTAATACTTATTCTCTGGGGAGTTGAGGTTTCTGGTCTGTTGTGTAAGAAATGGCAAAAGCAGAGAAGCACAACACTACACTTCGGTGGCCACTTTCCCTTAATGAGTTTAATTGCCTCTTATAACAGAAAACATTTTGGGAAAACAGCACTTGTTTCTCTTTGCAGATCATCGTGGAAATTCACAAGAGTACAGTGAGCAAGTTAGTCATGAGCAGTTCTGAAGGACATACTGGCACCTATATGATGCCAGACATCTGGAGGCAAATTTTCATATGAAAGGTGGATGAGGCTTTATATTGTGGAAACATAATGCCAAACATCTGGATATTTGGAAATCAACTCATTGCCTAGCTTTGTGAGGTTGATAGAAATATTTTGTCTTCAGTAGATATAGTCACAGACTCTTTACCCTTAAAATGGATATTGTGATTTATTCTGATGTTTTCTCTAATACATTTTGAAACTGCGCAACACAGACAATACTGTTAGATCGCTCTTTCTCAAACTTTAAAAGTGCCTTAGAATCAGCTGGAGAACTTGTTCATCCGTATTCTGATTCAGAGCCCCCTGATCCCTGATTCTGCATTTCTAACAGGCTCCCTGGAGATCGTGGTGTTGCTGGTCCTCAGATCACTTACTGAGTTGCAAGGCTCTAGACCTACGCTGTCCAATATGGTATCCACTTGCCACATGTGGCTATTTCAATGAAATTCGTTCAACTAAATAAGATTAGCAAATCCGTTCCTCAGTTCCACTAGCCACCTTTCAAGTGTTCAGTAGCCAGATAGAGACCATGTAAATATAGAACATGTCCACTGTTGCAGAAAGCCCTATCGGAGAGTGCTGCTCTAAAAGTATTTTTCAGTAACTTTTTCCACTCACAAAAACTTAGATTTTGCCTGTAATTATATCCTATTTAAAATCACAGAAGAACTCCTACAAAAGTAGAATTCAAGGTTGAATACAAGAGATCACAGTTCTGAGGTCTAGCACTTTACTTGGAAAACTTTTTTTTTTTGCGGTACGCGGGCCTCTCCCTGCTGTGGCCCCTCCCGCTGCAGAGCGCAGGCTCCGGACGCGCAGGCTCAGCGGCCACGGCTCACGGGCCCAGCCGCTCCGCGGCACGTGGAATCTTCCCGGACCGGGGCAGGAACCCGCGTCCCCCGCATCGGCAGGCAGACTCTCAACCACTGTGCCACCAGGGAAGCCCTGAAAACATTTTTAGTAGCCATGGACACTGAGGTTTGCCTGAATTAGAATAGGTATTTTTTGAAAGTGTTGCAAAATTCAACTAGTATATTTAAATATAATACATCAGAGTGAAAGCTCTGGTATACTTCTGTCCTGATTTATCTTTTGTACTTTTCCTTTGTTTATTTTTTTAAATTAATTAATTAACTTACTTTTGGCTGCGTTGGGTCTTCGTTGCTACGTGTGGGCTTTCTCTAGTTGTGGTGAGCAGGGGCTGCTCTTCATTGTGGTGCATGGGCTTCTCATTGCAGTGGCTTCTCTTGTTGCAGAGCATGGCCTCTAGGCATGTGGGCTTCAGTAGTTGTGGCATGCGGGCTCTAGAGCGCAGGCTCAGTTGCTCCGCAGCATGTGGGATCTTCCTGGACAAGGGCTCGAACCTGTGTCCCCTACATTATCAGGTGGATTCTTAACCACTGCACCACCAGGGAAGTCCCTGTACTTTTCCTTTGATTTACATCACTACCACTTGTTCTTTTTTTAATTATTGTTATTGTTGTTTTGCTTCTATTAGGTGCTTGTATACATACCTGTTAATATTGCTCTACTTAGATTCCCAGGCACGAACAGGCCCCCAAATAAATAAACAAATGCAAACTTATGTAATGAGATAATTAATGAGGTATCTAGATTTTACACATAAAGCCAGATTACAAGTCTCTGGCCTGGCTCCTTCCACCTCTATGAGTATCACAGGGTCTCTCCAAGGCTCAGTTTCTTCATCTGTGGAGCATAGATGATTCACAAAGATTAAATGAAATAACAAATGTAAATGTCTCTCTAATACTGAATCATATGTACCACATCTTTATCCATTCCTCTTGATGGACATTTAGGTTGCTTCCATGTCTGGCTATTGTAAATAGTGCTGCAATGAACACTGGGGTATTATATTACACATACCTTAGTGGCCTTTTATTTCTCTGTTCTCTCACTCTCTGCTTCCACAGACAATGTGTTGTAAAGTTTCAGTGCAACTTAACCTCCCACCTAAGGTAAGCTTTTTAGGTACGAACTCAGTTGGTCTAAATTTTGCTTGTAAGTATATCCACAGAAGAACCCCTGAAAGTGGATTTCAGGGTGGTATATGCTATAGAAGATCACAGTTTTTTGAGATCTAGCACAAATTAAATGGTAGCCCTGATCACCATTTATATAAATGCACACTGATTATCTTTTTTTTTTTTTTTTTTTTTTTGAGGTACGCGGCCCTCTCAGTGTTGTGGCTTCTCCCGTTGCGGAGCACAGGCTCCGGACGCGCAGGCGCATTGGCCATGGCTCACGGGCTCAGCCGCTCTGCGGCATGTGGGATCCCCCCAGCCCGGGTCACGAACCTGTGTCCCCTGCATCGGCAGGCGGACTCTCAACCACTGCGCCACCAGGGAAGCCCACACTGACTATCTTTTAAACAGATCCTCATGAACATTATTATCAAAATATAGCAGTCCATGTAGAATGATCAGTTGACAATTCATACTTTCTGAAAATTATTTTCAGTGCCAACTAAAAGTTTTTCATGAAACGTGAATGAGTTTGAAACATTATTCATTCTTAAGATTCAAACAACTTTTTGTTGAAATATTAGAAAACTTCTGTTTAAGATGTTATGACCTTTCTCCCTTCCCTCCCAGTTTTGATTTTTGATTTGATTTTTTTTTGTGGTATTTGCATTAGCATGAAATCTTTATGTTAGGTGTTTAACATGTGAAGGACACTAATGATCTAAAAATATGACAGGGCTTCCCTGGTGGCACAGTGGTTGAGAGTCCGCCTGCCGATGCAGGGGACACAGGTTCGTGACCTGGTTTGGGAAGATCCCACATGCCGCGGAGCGGCTAGGCCTGTGAGACATGGCCGCTGAGCCTGCGCGTCTGGAGCCTGTGCTCCGCAACGGGAGAGGCCACAACAGTGAGAGGCCGTGTACCACAAAAAAAAAAAAAAAAAAAGACAGGGATTTTAAATAGATTAATTTGTCTATTTCTCAAGGCTGCTTGAAAGACCCTTTTATAGCTCTTAACTTTCCTTCTAGACTTGCCTCAAGCTTTGATCAGAAGATGAGTTTGGATACAATCCTATCTTATTCTTTTAACCAATACTGGTGAAACTTGGGACATTCAACCCAATACATTTAAATATTACACACAGAGAAAGTGGTATAGGTTTTTACAAAATCTGGAATTTCCTCAAGTATATGTAATCTTTAATCCAAACAGCAGTGAAGTTTATCTTCCAGGAGGTGGTTTGGTCATTTTAACCCAAGCAATTAGTGGATTGAGTTAAAATCCAAGCCTGAAGGTGGTGACTGCATTGGTTCCCATGGAACTAAGTGTGGCCCTTGGTACAAGAAGCTGGTGATGGATACAAGTCATGTAAGATTCACCATCCCACAAGCAGGAGTTTGAGCCCAGAGATCCTTGAGTGTAATCTGAGACTGAATATAGGTCATAGGATAGATCTCTGTACACAGGACAAAAAGGAGGATGAGGAATCTGAAAGCAGGTTGAGGGAGCATGGGCTTCAGATGAACCCTGATTCTCTGATGTTGGAAATCACTGAAACTGAGGTGCTAGAGATGGAGAATGAACTAGCCTCTTCTTCCAACCTAAGAACACATTTTATTTTCTAAAAAATCATCTTCTTAGCACATATCACCTTGTTCTTATCTCCATTCCACTGATACTGCTGTGGTTAGTATAGCTCAACTCTGATTCAGCTGCACAAACAGATTTTGGGAGTTGACTTTTCAGTGCCATCTCCTACTATGTTTAAGTACCAGATCTTGGTAAACAGTGCTTCCATGTCTAGTTGTACCTGAGTGAATGTGGTGCTCACCTGTCCTGTTTCCTAAGAGTGGAGGAGTGATAGCCAGATTCAGGCATTTAAGATGAGACATCATGCTAAGGGGTGGAGGAGTGAAGTCAGCTTAAATGGGGGAACCAAGGCAGAAGGGCTTGCTTCACAGTGGGTAGACATATTCAGGATCCTTGGTAAGTGAATTTGGGGTGATGGATTGCAAAATAAATAGGTAGGCAGGCAGGTAGAAAGACAGGCAGATATAAAATCCTGAAGGCTAGCACAGGGCTTTTAGAAATTCTTAAGTAAAATTAGAATCACAACAGGCTCTTAATGACAGGTCCCTGAATTTCTAAGAGGAAAAGGTACACAATTATAGTACAAGTCTGCTTCCCAGTTCGCTTTGAAGTATGGAAGCTGAAGATCCTGCACGAGATTTCCAATTTTCAGAAGGTTGGGTTTGTAGCAGCTGCAGCGGAGTTCCCTGCTTTCTCTAGCTGCTTATTCACTCTTAACAAATTGATTTTTAGTAGTTGAGCAGGGTGAGTAAAAACATAAGGTTAAAAAAAAAATCTAGTGAGTATTTTTTCATGTAATCTAATATTAAAATTCTATAAATTCTCAAGAAAAATTATAGCAACTGTAGAAGTTTAGGCAGCCACCTATTAATGAAAAATGAAGAACTGCATACAATGTAATGTGGTTAATAATTTACACATTTCGAATTAGGGTCTGGCAGAAAAACCTAATGGAACTATATAAATGATGGTTTCATTTATTTTAAATTAAATTATTTTTAGATTTATGTTTTGACATTTTATTGACATTAGATTTTTTTGTCTTAGTTGTTGACATTACATAGTTCTCCTAATGCCCCCCCAAAAGGATCAGAGTGGAGAATTTATTATTAAGAATACATTTTGGAGACCATGACCCTTTTAAAAGTTATATAATCCCTTCATTTTGAAAAAAACACCTTTTGAATGGCATTTATGATCTTTACTGCAAAAGTTAGAATTATTTAGATACAAATGCATTTCTCCATGCCCCTCACTTGTAGTTGTTAATACAGGATTAGGGTAATCATGTGACTCATTCTTCAAACTTGGACCCTTTGGGAATGATAGAAAATGCATTGCTGGGACAGATGGCATAAACTGGGACTGTCCTGGCAACTGGGCCATATGGGTACCCTCTTTAGTAGATTGTTTTTGAATACACATCAACAGGCTGAATGCTTGAGTATTTAATCTTGTTTGCTGCTCATTTCAGGAGTAAGGGAGAAAGGGAGAAAGTTGTGAAAGGAAAAAGAAGCATTTGAAAAGCGACTAACCTGATTTCTAAAGAAGTGGCTGGCTTGCTCGTTTGTAACAAAGATAAGATAGTGTTTCTCCACATCAGAATGACAAACAGTTCCCATTAAAAGTTCAAGTCTGCACACTTTTTATAGACCTACGAAACTATGACGACTGAGACTTAGAACCAAAGGGTCTGCCTTTTTATACACTCCCCAGGTGCTACTCTGCACACTTAAGTGCTAGCTAAAGTAGAAGACAGGAATTTGTCCAACCAAGAATATGTCTGAATCAGAATCTGACTCCTTATATCACATAGTCAATCAAGTTAAAAATTTTACTACAGTGCACAAACATGTGAACAATGAAAATCCAGCTAGATTTAATGTGAAAATTTCCGACATACTTCATTTTTGTTTCTGGATGATGAGTTTAGTAAGTTTGCATGCTTTCCTTTTGCCACTGAAGGGAAGGGTAAATTGAATGAAGTCTTGCTGTTAAGAAGGATACCCTTCATCCTACTTAGTCTTGTTCTCTCCCCACCTCATCTGGCCCTTAAGCTAGGCTAGCCAAGATCCTGGCTGCTCTGCCTTTAGAAAACCACAGCATCCACTCGACTTCAAGGTAAATTGTCCAGGATTCTTCTTAATTTTCTCAATCTGATTTTGAGAAGGATTTACTGTCTGAAATAACAGTGAATGCCCAAGATTGATGCCAAAGCATACAGGGAGTGTCCAGAGTAGCAAGTAAGAGTTCACTTGGGGATGGGTAAAAAGAAAAGCAGGCCAGTAACAGAGGTACAAAAATTACATTTAGCCCTTGAATGCTTCCACAGTTGCTAGTTAAATCAATAGCTATGTTCTCCCTTCATGGCATTCTTGCAGGCTTCTCCAAAGAACTCTAGGAAGAGTGGGATTATTAGTACTCTTGAGCACAACTGCACAAAATAGAGAACAATAGAAACCCATCGTCTTCACTGTAGCCTCCAGTTCCAGGTGTCTGGTTTCTCATGCTGTCCTTTATTACATGTTCTTCTCAGCTCTTTTATTCAAGCCTTTATTAGACAGACACTGTGTTAAAAAACTGACAGTGATGCAAAGAATTATATGCTGTGGCTGCTCCCTTGAAAGATCTTGCAATCTGGTTCATGCTGAAGGATTAGATACACATAAACATATTTAGACAGTCCTACACAAGCAATTAACCCTACCTAGCACTGTGATAAAGAAAATCAGTATAGAAAAAGTGGTCCAAACCAGATAGGATTTTGCTTTGGGGCTTCTAAAGAGTGAGAATTCCTTCCAACTGAGTTGCCTGAAGAAGATCTCAAAGAGGAAAAGGACCACAAACAGCTTTGAAAGACTGGTATAATTTAGAAAGATGAAGTGGAATTTAATTAGAGCATATTTTAGCTGTAATAAGAGTTCTATCCTCAAAGAAAAGAGTTTAAACCTAGTAGAATATCAAGAATTTACCACCGGGAGATTATTTGAGAGATCATGCAGCCTTTCCTATCTCCCAAACAGTCTCCCTAGGTGTGTATTTCCTGTGCTTAGATATCGAGTTACCCCTATCTGGATTTTGAGATCAAGAGCCTCTTATGATGTATACTCCTTCCTGTGTGTCTACTACAGTTAGCATGGCATCTTCCATGTAGCGGGGAAATATTCATAGTCAGAATAGATCTATAATGATCTACGATGAAAAAGTTTCTCAAATGTTGATGTACATATGAACTACATGGAATCTTATAAGAATGCAAATTGTGATAGGTGTAGGGTGGGGCCTACAGGCCTACAGGTTTTTCTAACAAGTTGCCGAGTGAACCAGATGCTGCTGGGCCACAGATCACACTTTGAATAGAAAATTCCCACACTGTAATTCAAAACACTGACTCTTAATGGTGTTATTATTCAACTTTTCACTTATGTAGTTCCCTGTTCCCCAATTAGCATTTAAGTTCATTATGAAAGAGCCCATTCCTTATGTTGGTCCCTTCCTCTCAAAAAGAAAATCATTTAGTCTGGTGTTAAGTGATGTAAAATTATCTCACCTGTATGAGAAATATCACCTATCAAAAAAGAAACTAATAATTTCAAAAGAGTAAATATGAAAACAAGTTTGACAAATCAACCAGTTATCAGAACTCAGTGCTGCTTTAAATTCTGATAGACTTTTAATTATAATTCATGTATTCTAATTTCTGTGTTTTCCAGATAATGACCTCTCTTTTTTATTAAGATAAGTCAAATTAGTAATATATCACACACACATACACACACACACAAAATGATTGGTTCAAAGCAATTTCGCCATCTCTATATATTTTAAAGAGAAGACCCAAGGATCCTCACCCAAAGGTCTATCTATGCTTAGTTTACACTTAATTCTAATGAGATTGGTTTTACTTTCCAAGATCGCATTAATTTAGTCTAATAACTACAAAGAGAGGAGATACTTTTATCTGCTGCAGAAATGGCAATGAAAACTAAAAGCTTTCAATATGATGAGAAGGAAGAGATGGGAAAATAAGCTAAGAAAAGCAGGCTCTCAAATCTTTAAAGCTGAGCAGCTCAGTGTGATTTTAGGTAGAGGCACATGGCCCTTCATAGCCCACAGGCCCTGAGGTCTTCATGCTAATGTAGCTCCGTTAAATAATTGGCATTATTAATACGAACCTGGGGCACCAATACAAGATTGAAATGTATTTCAATATTTTTTCAGAGAAAATAGGAGATTTGTGGTGAAAGTCTGTGGCTTAGTGTTCACATAGTTTAAATTACCATTAAGAAGATAAGTGAATTTTATATTTTGGTGTGATTTTAATTTCAAATGCTTATTTTTGTTTTATGCTTAAAAGATATACATTCCATTATCCAGAATTTGTCATTATGAAAAACATAGGTTTTGATAAAATGCTAGTAAGTACTGGCTAAAGAAATTAAAGCAATTTATTTTTTTCATATTGGACTAGCTCTCTTTAAAGGCAGTCATCTCTGTTTGTTAGACAGGATTTATGAATCATTTACCAAAATATCATATGGTTTACAGAACTTAATTTGATATCATTTATACTAAATGGTACATACACCATGTACAATATAATCTAGAAGTTTTTCAATGAAAAAAAATCAAACCTTAGGAAAAGAGACAATACAAGTGAAGTGCCTTGAACACTATTATTTCACATTCATCCCTACAGTAATATCAAATTAAAGTACAATTATTCTCATTTTGCAGTTAGCAAGCACATTTCCTCGTAGACCTTTGTCTTTCACTCTTCTTAATGTAAAACTTGATATACCCAAAATACATATTCCTTTTAAGGAATTGCTTCTAAGGATCTATTGCATAAAGCAAATTACAATGATATGCCTAAGAAAATCGAATATTGAGGTAATTAAACAGATTCTTAAATATAATTTGGGGAACAGAAGTTACCCAAATTATTATGACTTCTATGTAACATCAATTTTTAAACGAAACCTTCATGACAGCACAGAGTGAAAAGTTCAACCTTCTTTTAACATATTTTCTGTACTATCAACCCATTTATCCTCAATTTGTACTTTGGTTCTCTCCAGTGTGCTGCATATTCTGAGTCCCAACCCTTCTCCCTGCGGGTGCTCAACATGAATCTAATGATGATACTTACAGTGATTGCCTTGTGGGGGGGAAAAAGTGTTAATTTGTTCTGACATCCCCAGATCTGAATCTAATGAAATGAAAATGTAGACTAGAGTGGGTTAAGCTCTCTGGTGCTTTCCTTCTCAGAACTAGGGTAGTTCCCTTTTGCATGATTGAAATCATGCCTATATCATCCCCTTAATGTCTGTAGTACAGTGCTTAATGGCTTCATCAGGATATATCACTTTCTTTAGCACAGAGCTGCCAGTGGAGCACAAATCATTTAAAGAGAGAAATTGTTAGAGAAAGATAGGCTGCAGTAGCTGAAGAATCACAGATAAAAGTAAAGAACATAGAGAGAAGCCTATAGTATTTGGAAAATTAAGAAAAATTCCGTGAAAGCATGTTAAAAGTTTTAAGGTTGAAATGGGAAACATAGGGAAATCTTTATATGACTACATTGATACCAATTTATAGGTAGCATTTATTACTAACAAAAAACCCTCTATATTTTACTTTATTTATCTTTATTATTATCTGTTATCACCACTAAATATTATACAAGCCCTGTGCAGCTGGAAATTTTTGTTTGTATCCCTAAAGAATCAGATCAAGATCACAGCAAATACTATTTGATAAGTAAAATGAATAAAGAGAATTCTGAAATCTGTATAAAGAGAAAAAAAGGAAAAAATTATTATGATTAACCCATAAAATAAAAATTCATATCCTAAAAGGGTATGTTAAATGTCCTGTCTTTCCCAGAGCTGCAGGGAATTTGTAATAGATTACTTTTTATTTGTTCCTGAATATTTTCAATGTTTTTATGTCCTATTTGATAATGCACAAGTTATCCTACCTGTTTGTCACATCCTCATGAATCTGCCCACATCTGAGATAAAATCAAGGTCATAAATAAAAACCAAGTGTCAACATTTTTGAAATAATGAAAATAAAAATTTCCAGGACATGTTCAAATGCATTTATGGATGTCTGCAGGGCACTTATCTTTTCATAAACAAACTAGATTAATATAGATTATAATTGAAGGCTTTGGACAGCCAATTGGCACAAGAGGGAATAGAAGTTGAAGCACAGAGAAAGACTTTGTATAAAAAATAGTAAAGATACAGACTTAACTCATAACCAAATAATCCACTTAAAATACCCACCCCTCTCACTGCAATTTCTTGCTCCGGAAATTGCTGAGCATCTGCTATAGATGATGGTCCCTTAGAACAGTAAGTGCTAAATTATTCATTCTGTTTTGAGAGTGATGCTTTTTGGAGCTCCTTTTGGGAAGCCGGCATATGAGGAGTTTGGGGCTGCAGGAAGAGGGTTAAGCATTGGAGCTCTGTACTGCTTGGAATTTTTTTGTTTTCCTTAATGATGTGAGATTCCAAAGTTTGCTTATACAGTGTTTGAGCTGAAAAACAATGTTGTATAAAAATTCACAAGAGAAATATTCGTGACAAGTTTAGAAGGCTATCTTCAGATCCATAAATGCTTAATATATATTGGTTATTTTGTAAATATTTTGTAAAATGTAGTTCTGAGACATATGCCAGATTTTCTAGGGATAATCAATTATTTGTTACCCAAATACAAGCTTATAATATATTATTAGGTTTGAAATACACATTGAAAAATAAGCAGTAATCAGCACCTTCGACATAAAGTTCTATGCACAATAAGAAGCCATTGGTTTTCTCCATAGTTTCTTATATTAATTAAAGTCAATCAACCTTTATTTTGTACCTCTATGTGTCAGACCAAGAGGACTCCATATAATTCATTCATAATTCATTCCTTTACTCAATAAATCAACATGATAAATGCTTCTTATTTTTCCAGAGTAGAGTTTACAAAGGTAACTCACAAGTTAACAAGACCCAAGACTCCAAGGAGCTGCCCAGGTAGTGGGAAAACATAGCCCTTATTGTTTATATAAAACTATAGACAAGTGGGTACAGTATGATTGGAAAAGGGCAGTAATCTAAATTTGTCAAAACCACTATTATAGAGAACAAAGAGAGATAAAACTAATTTTGCTTGTGAGATATCATGAAGGCTTTCCAAAATAGAAAATCTTTTATACTTCAGTTATCTTGGAGGGATGAATAGGGCTTATCACCTACAAAGAAAAGGGAGCAATATATTTAGTGAAATGGAAGAGCAAATGGTGGCTCTGGTCCGTAGGGTATTCCCAAGACGAAGATGAGAGAGAAACTACATGGAGTCTTCTATATTTCAATTTTACTTGGCAGATTACGGAAAGGCATTGTGAAAAGAATAAAAATCTGGGAAACATTTCTGATGACTCATTCACAGGAAGTATATCATGGGTGCTGAGGTGATGATTGAAATTGTGACGTGGATGGGTGACAGGAAAAGATAAATCAGAGATGGGACTGGGACAAACTGATAATCGAGTGAAAAGGGGACAAAGAGGAGAGTGTTTCTGAAATGTTTTGCTGACTGAGAAAATGGTACTTCCAACAACTGAGATGCAGACTAGAGAGAGAAGAGCAGGTTTGGGGAGTGACAATCTGACCATTACTGCGCTTTAGGATATGACAATTTTGAGGTGCCTTCTGACATTTAGAGATGATAGCTGGAAATAAGGAGCTAAAGATCATAAGAGATGTGGTGTTAGGAGAGAGATGTTTGTATTGGGGACGTAGGCCTTTACTGGTAATGGAAATCATGGAAATATATGAGATTTTCTGGGAGTAAATGCAGAATGAGTAAAAAACAGGATTAAGAAATTCTAAAAGACTGGTAGAAATTTTCAGGAATATTAACATTAAAGAAGTGGAGATGGGAAAGCATCCAGAGAAGAATGTTAAAATGATAAAGGATATGTGAAAAATAAAGGAAAATTTATTGAGCATCTAGTATTTGTGAATATACATATTCTCATTTAACCTAAACATCAATCATTTCTACAGAGCAAAGTTCAATATTCTTATTTTACTCATAAGAAAAGTATGTCTCAGAGTGGATCAGCAATATGGCCAATATCAATTAACCAGAAAATGTTGGAATTGATATTTAAGTGTATCTTGATGATCCCCAAACCCATACTTTAGTATTCCAAATTAGAAGTCAGTTTGACAGTCAGTGAGCTAAAATTGGTGTCAAGGATAAGAATTTTATATCATTTATTTCTAACTCTGGAAACTTTATTTTACCTCTACATCATTAGATAAAAAACAGGCAATATTGTAAAACCTTTTGAACAATTAACAACAGATTTCTATAGATATTAAAACAAAAATTGGCCAAAATATTTAAGGTGTCAGTTCAGAAACATTTTTAGATATATCATTCATCTTTCAGTTGATACTTTTCTCACTTATCTCTCTCTTTAGCTTTGGAAACTTCCAGACTTTTCTCCTGCAAATATTTCACCTGAACAAATATAAGATTTTACTAGTAACACATTGGAAAAAAATAATAGGGCTTATAAATCTTCCTAAGGCTTAATTGTATATTCAAAAGAAATGGTAATAGCAACATTACCTAATGGTGTTTAATACATATATTATAATGTTTTTGCTTTTATTGTAAATTATTAATAGGTGACAATGAAGTTTACCTTATAATGTCTCCATCAGGTATGGCTTCTACACAGTCCTACTTTATACTTAAGCTCTTTTCATAAAGTTATGATGGATCTCACTTGCAGACATTCTTGTCATAGTTCTTACTAAGTCAAAATTTTTTACATGACAATATTTGTCAAAATTGCCTAAATGAAACTATGTGCAATATTATCAGGGTTTTTTTTCTTGGAGTATATATATACTTACATGCAAAGTATTTTCTTTTTTTACTATTTGAATAAGAGAAAATATTTTTGCGAAGGATAAAGAGTTACTTTGGGACTTTTGTATCCTGTTTTGCTAAAAAATGAACTTGCTTATAACCTAAGTGCTTGTTAGGACTTCAGTTTCTACATCTTCACAAGGATTATTGAGGAAAATAAAGATGCTTATACAATTTGTAAGTGATCCTTGGGATAAAGCAATGGGTGCTTTATAAATGCAGCATAGACTAGGAATAGAATTAATGGCTGGTGAACACAATTGGCATCTTCCTCCAATTTTTTACTGAATTATGATGTTACAATCATTCCAATTTCAAATGGCCCTGATTTCAGACACAAAAGATGATGTCAAGAAACAACTAAGTAGCAGGGCAGATGAAGTCTTAATAGCTAAAGAGGCTGCTGTGATGCAAATCATTTTTGCAAGGGATGGTAAATATTTCTGAAGTCAACAATTGAATCGAAAATACACTGTCAATAAAAGGCAGATAAAATAAACACGGAAATCATATGCAGTCCTAGGAGAATTGTTTTTGAATAAAATGCTTTTCAAAGTCTTCACAAAGTTGTCAGAAGCTCTTTTAAAAATCAAGTAAATGCATTTGGAGCAATTGTTTGAGACAAGACTGGTTGGTAAACGATTCTGAAACTCCATCCAGCTGTTAATTTTACATAGCTATTCACAAAGTATGCAAGTTTTACAAATAATACTTTCAAAACACTGTAACATGATAGGGTTCTTGTAAAGCGTTATGATTCTCTGCATATTTAAATAGTTGCCCCCTTAACTTAAATGTTTCATTTATGGTGCATTTTTTTTCCATACATTGATCGACATGATCGTATAATGTTCACTGCCTATTGCTAGTGAATAATAGAGTGTTTATTAATAAAAATAGCCATTATGAAAATTTTGTCAGGACACTGAATTGATCGAGAGTTCCTCTTTAAAAAAAGAAAAAGAAAAAAAAAAACAACCCTGGTTTTAAATAGAACATTGAAATTGGATTAGGGAAATCTATCAGATAACCTCAAAAGAGACCAATTTTGGATTCTAAAGAGTAGAGAAGAAAGAGTAAAACAGGGAAAATAATACAACTAAGTCCCTACCTTTTTAGAGCGTAATTTCTGGTAGAGGAGACAGATCAAAATAAAGTAAAAAAAAGAAAACATGCATCAAAAATTAAGGTAGGGGCTTCCCTGGTGGCGCAGTGGTTGAGAGTCCGCCTGCCGATGCAGGGGACACGGGTTTGTGCCCCGGTCCGGGAGGATCCCACAGGCCTTGGAGTGGCTGGGCCCGTGAGCCATGGCCGCTGAGCCTGCGCGTCCCGAGCCTGTGCTCCGCAACGGGAGAGGCCATGACAGTGAGAGGCCCAGGTACCGGAAAAAAAAAAATAAAAAAAAAATTAAGGTAGATTAAAAATTATGGAAACCAAGAACTGGTCGTCAAGAGTTAGAGATGGTGTGGGGGGATATTGAGGGGGTAGGTGTGACTGTAAGGGGGTATCATAAGGGAGATCTTTGTGGTGATGGAATAGTTCTGTATCTTGATAGCAGTGGTGGTTACATGACTCTGTACTTGTAATAGAGTGGCATAGAAATATGTACACATTGTATCAGTGCCACGGTTTTGATATTTTACTGTAGTTATATAAGATGTAACCACTGAAAGAAAGTGGGTAAAGGACACATGGTGACTCTCTGCACCTTTCACAACTCCCTGTGAATTTATAATCATTCAAAATAAAAAGTTAAAAAATAATGTGGATTAACTGATGGACAGACTGATAGATATTTGATAAAGAATATATATCGAGATGTTAGCAATTGTAAGGTGGCTGCAAGTTATAATAAATGCTGTGAAGGGAACAAAGACAGAGAATAACAGGGGAATTCAATGCAGACTCCTTTGAAGAAGTGACTTCAAGGTAAAAAGGGAACTAGTGCTGCAAGAGTCCAGCTCATTTTAGATTGTGGGACCAGCACGTTCAAATAGGGGAATAATTAATTGTTTCTGAAGATAGTAAGAATACAAACATGGTTGGAACGTAGTGAGTGAAGGGTAGATTGGAAAAATAAGCAGATGCCTGATAATATAGGGCAATTGTCAGCAAACTTTTCCTGTAAAGAGCCAAATAGTAAATATTTCAGTCTTAGTGAAGACCTAGGGTCTCTGTCGCAACTACTCAATCAACGTATATAGTGGAAGGCAGTCCTAGACAATACACACATAAGCACAGCTGTGTTCCAATAAAATTTTATTTACAAAATGAGACAACAAGCTAGATTTGTCCAGGGGACTGTAGTTTGATGACTTCTGAGGTAGAGCTGTAAAGTTAGACATTTGAATTTTATTTTGATGCCAAAGAGAACTAATCGAGTGGTTTCAAGCAGGAGAATTAAGGTCACCTTTGATACTTTGTGAAAAATAGAAGGTGGGGATGCAAAATATGAAATAGTAATTTAAGTGAGGATGAAAGGTGATTAAAGGAAATTCATTTGAAAAAGTTTTAGAAAATTTCCATATTTTTCTTAAATGCTCACACATTTCCTATGAATACTATGTGTACCCTAACACAGGTACAACATAATAATCCGTCAGATGGAGTAGTATACAGGCAGACCTCAGAGATATTGTGGGTTCAGTTCCAGACCACCACAATTAAGTGAATATCACAATAAAGCAAGTCACACAAGTTTTTTGGTTTCCCAGTGCATGTAACAGTTATGTTTACACTGTACCATAGTGTTAATAAGTGTTCAATAGCATTATGTATAAAAATAATGTATATACCTTAAATAAAATAAAGAAATACTTTATTGCTAAAAAATGCTAACCATCATCTGAGCCTTCAGTGAGTCATAATCTTTCGGCTGGTGGAGAGTTTTAAATACGAAAGAATTACCAAAATGTGACACAGAGACAAACAGTGAACAAATGGTGTTGGAAAAAATGGCACCAATAGACTTATTCGACTCAGGGTTGCCACTAACCTTCAGTTTGTAAAACAAAACAAAACAAAACAAACGACAATAACTGAGAAGTACAATAAAACAAGGTCTGCCTGTAGTGGTAATGTGGATGGTGTCTGAAGTAAAACTACCTGTATTCAAAGCGTGGAGCCAGGTACCACCTGTGTCACCACACAGTTCATTGGCCTCTCTGTACCAATTTGTATTATTGAAAACGTCCAGAAAGTATCTTTGTCCTTTGTCGTTGTAATACATTTTCGAATATGATAACCCTAGAAGCAGGACTTCTGTCAGATATTTGTGTAACTTACATGTTTTTCTTGCCATTTAACAAAATGTTGGCTTTTGGCTTTCCATGACTATGCTTCACTATCTGTGTGTACTCGATCTCTGATATTTTCCTCTTTCACATTTTCTATAAGTTTTCTAGGTCAATGATTATTTTTAAAGTCTGAAAAAGCTCTGTGGGAATACATTGAATGTGTGGATGGCTAAAAAAATAATTTCAACACAGAATATACAATTTAAAGAATGATTAGCTAATTGAGTTTCTTTTAGGATCACATAGAAATATATACCTAATATAGAAAAATTTTTATGTGTTTATTACTAGAACCCCCAAACGCATGATAAACCATTCTTTCATTATATTAGGTACAGTAAATTGGCTTTAGACCTGTCCTATTTCTTTCTGATTTGCCTTTCTTGCTATACATTCTTGAAAGATAGAATCTGCATCTCCCAGCCTCTCTCTCGGCTATGGTCTGAATATGATCAGGTCCTTTCAAACAAAGCACTCCCATGAGATTTTATTTGTAACTGAGTACAGTGGGAATATCCATTTGTTTGGCTCATATGATTTGACTCCGGAGCCAACAGCATCATTAGAAGCTTTGTGATCCTTAGGTTACAGCTTAGGTAGCCTGTTCCTGGAGCCACAAGTTGAAGCTGAAATATTTGATTCTCCAGGTTCCTCATCGTGGTAGAATTTCCACTCTCCATGGGGATCACTTTAGTCCCAGTGTTGTGGGAATCATTTCCATACTCTCAGCATATAGCCTGCTCTTCTATTCCTTCTACTTATTTTGTAAGTATTCAATTGGCTGGATCTTAAGTGCTTTTCTGAATAAAATACCTGCAGTATCTATATCATCTGAAGGCGAACTTTGGTTGATATAGTATTTAATACACATGTGGTTGCAGATAAAAGCTCCTCAAGGATAGGGATTTGGAGTTGGTTAGCTGGCCTGGTTGGGTCATGGCATGTGCAACTTACTGCTCACCAGGTCCTATCAACATGGTGTCACATAGTAGATTGATATGATGCCTTAGTGAGACATTTCTGTGCCATAGGGTGGGAGGTAAGCCCTATGAAAATTAAGGAGCATGCCACTTTTGTGAGATTTCTTGCATCTAGTGGGCTAGGTCCTATTGGAATTCCTGCCACAGAGAGAAAAATAAATTGCTGAACCTCACACATTCTACCTCAAAGAAAGAAGTATAGCACTTGGTGGATTTGGAGGAGACATTTTGTATCAGCTTTACAGCTGTCATCTTTGAGAAAAGCACAGACTAAGGAAGGTTATCTAACTGACCTAGGCTGCAGTTCAAATAGGTCTGCCCTTTAGCCTTTATGGTATATCAGAACACAGGCCTAGATAAGAAAACACATTTTATGTGTAAGATTGATTGGGCTATGAATGCCCAGATAGCTGGTAAAACATTATTTTTAGGTGTATCTGTGAGGATGTTTCCAGAAGAGATTAGCATTTGAATTGGTAGACTGAGTTAAAAAATAAATCACTTTTTTCAGTGTGTGTAAATAGCTGCAGGAGATCCATGGTCAATACAAATGATGGAGGAAAATTGAAAAGAATGTTAAGACAAAATTTAACAGGGTGTGAAACCATTAAGGATAGTGTGAGCTTGCAGGGCCTCGTCCTCCCGGAGTCAGATCGCTTGGGAATGCCGACCAAAGAGAGGAGTAAACTCCATCGAAGGCTGTATGTAATCTGAATCAGCATCCAATATATAGTGTTCTTTCTCCAGTAGCCCAGATTCATGGGTCCAGGAATTAAGGGGTGGAAATAAGAGTGGCCCCACTCACTATTACCGCTAATGATCCACTAGTACAAGTTTTGCTCTCTGTTGCCTCAAATGTATGGTTTGTTGGCTCAGAAGTCTTAGTGCTGAGAGAGGAGTTCTTCCACCCGGAGACACAGCAATGATTCCATTGAACTGAAAATTAAGACTGCCACCCGGCCACTTTGGGCTTCTCATGCCTCCGAATCAGTAGACTGAGTAAAGAAGTGCACTGTCACTAATGCGGGTGGGCATCATCCAATCCACTGAGGGCCTGAATGGAACAAAAAGGTAAAGAAAGAGTGAATTCGCTCTCTCTGTTTGAGCTGAGCCATCCACCTTCAGACTCAGACTAAATTACACCACTGATTTTCCTGGTCTCTAGCTTGCAGACAGCAGATTGTGGGACTTCCATAATCGCAGGAACCAATTCCTATAATAAATCTTCTCTTATCTGTATCTATATCATCTATATCTATGTGATCTGTATCTATCTCCTATTGGTTCTGTTTCTCGAGGGAACTCTTACTGATGCACTCTCCTAGAGCACGTATCCAGTTCCATACTATAGTTGTTATATCTCGTTGGCTTCGCGTCTAATTCCAGTTACCAAGGTGCCAGGAATCTTCCATAACATTTAGTACTAAGACTACAGTGACCAATCAGTCCTGCTGCTCAGTACCATCCTGGTTTTGTCTGGCATCCTGGTAAGTCCCTCAGTCTTGGGAATACTGGGATAGTCACTCTACTTCACACACATTCAATGCCTAAAAGAGGTCTAGAAAATGTGTGTTAAATATATTGCTTCAAACATGTTTGAACATAAAACTGGTAATGCAGCACCGTTGTGTTTTTTTCAACTTATAGATTAATACATTTTATTCTTCCTCCTACCCCAGCATAGGAACCCAAATAATTACCCCAAACATGCCAGAAGGCTACCCACAGAAATTCCCTATATTTACATAGAAGACAAGATGATTTAACCATGTGCAACAAATACTCCTTCTTTCCCCCAAAGCATTTCTTGCAGAATCTAACTTTATTGCAAACACACTTTATTTTTATTAACATGGACCTTATCTAGATTCTGAAACACAAGCTGGATAAAAAGTACACTTAGAATTTTGCTATTTTCAAATTAAAAATAAGTTCCCCTAAGATAGTTTTGTCAATTGCTTCTTATAAGAAATATGACACTAAAGACTGTAGTTTTCTTTTTTTTTTTAATTTGTATGTCAGAGTTTTTTTCTAATTATAAAAATAAGCTCATTACTCTGTTTGGTCTATTGAATTATCCAGATATCTTACTTTCAAATATTGTACAATCTTATGTTCAATTTTGAGCTAGTATTGCTGTAGATTTTACAACAAATCTCACAAAAACATGCATTGATAAACAGTACTGGGGATTCCATTCATATGTCACAAGCCATTTGTTTTTCAGTTGCCTGGTTTTATCACTTTTTAATGATTTGTCACGTGTCCTAAAAGACCATGAAATTAATCTTATGTAGGTTCACTAAATTAGCCTGTAAATAATGTAACAAATCATTAAATTGAAAAGCAAACTCAGAGCATTTAAAAATAAATCTATCATATTGCATTAAAAACCCTAAAGTGTGAATGGCAGCAAAGTGCAGCAAGAACGGAAGCCATTTCCCATTTTAGAAAGGGAAAATAATAAGCATGAAGTACGTGGACTCCCTGAGATTGAGCAGGGGAAATTTTGTTGTTGGTTAAAGCTCAAGCCTTAACTTTGGCTTAGAGAATAAGGGATTTTAATCGTTGCATGGGGAAAGCAAGGGCTCACTGGTGTCTCCCAGTCTTAGACCGTACTCCATCTAACTTCATTCTTGTCCCGAGTTCTGAGAGGCAATTCTCATTGGTATTTTGTTTGAATGGTGATATATGTGTGTATGTATGTTCTACTCCATTGATGCACTTTTTCCCAAGACACCGTAATTTCTTTGTGGAAAATTTTGTGTACAACTAAATATTTACTTGACCAGTAGTCTTTGTTTAGGCCAGGGTTTCTCAACCTCGGCAACTAGTGACATTTTGGGTGAGATAATTCGTTGATGTGAGGGCTGTCCTGTGCACTGTAGGATATTTAGCAGCATCTCTAGCCTCTACCCACTAGATTCTATTAGTACTTTATAGTAGTGACAACCAAAAAATCTCCAACATTGCCATGTTTTTGAGCAAGGGGGGAGGGAGTGGCAAAATCATACCTGGTTCAGCACCACTGGTTTATAACACTTGCAATGTTATATTTTTGAAAATACAGTTGACCCTTCAACAATGTGGGCATTAGGGGTGCTGACCCTCTGCACGTAGTTGAAAATCCATGAATAACTGTACAGTCAGCTCTCCCTTCTGGACTGTGATTCTGCATCTTCAGATTCAACCAATCGCAGATCGTGTAATACTGTAGTACATAATTAGTGGAAAAACCCCACATATAAGTAGACCCTTGCAGTTCAAACTCCTGTTGTTCAAGGGTCAACTGTGTATGCTATAATTGGACTGATTTACTTTTCTCTATATTTAAAAAAATATTACAGAGTTACCTGTGGGAAGCTGTCATAAATACAACCACATCATCCTTTCAAATTATTTAGAAATGTTAGACGTGGTCCTCATACAATTTTGATTATTGATCTAGTATCTAGTTTTTATGGTCCGGCTGGTAAAATACAGTGTTCAGATGCTACAGTATTCAGATGCTACAGTATTCAGTAATTATTTAGTGTTTACCCTAACTAGGACAGTCTTTCTAGCATGAATATATTTTGGACCATTAAAGGCAAAACTGTGTGGATTTCCCACAAATCCCTGAATTCCTTAGACTCTGTTGTGAAGTGATCATCTATGAGTTTGTCTAGATACTTAATGATGTATTCTAAATTGTTTTCAACTTATTTTAAGGATTCCACTTTTTCCTCTTTGCAGCATGTTATAAACTTTTAAGAGAAAGTTTATTTTTCCGTCTAGTTGCTTTCCACAGTCTGTTTCAAAACCATAAATTTTACCATTCAAAAGTTGCGATGGCCTGACTTATTACAGAGCTTTGAACTGATTTTTAAAACAATCTGAGCATATGGAGCTGAAAGAAAAGATCATGGTTTCATCCACACCTCCCTCTAAATGTTTAATGTTACATTTATTCATATTTAAAGTGCTATCTGTATGTATTGTGGAAAAGGAAGTGGAAATCAAATGTTAGTTTCTTGGTGTAATATCTTCATAATCTCTTGGATGACAAGATAGGTCTGAAAAAGAGAGTTGCCAATTGGATAACTCCTTTACAGTACCCTACAAAGGTTTCATTTTGTCCTTATTCTGATCTCAAGAAACAAGGCATCTATAATTTCTGTATCATCTCTGAATATAAATAAAATGAGAAAAAAATTTCTGTACCTAAGAAGTAATCTCAGTTATGGGAATAACTTACTTGACTTGCTTTTTTAAAGATGTAATGAGGCTGGATTTGGTCTTTTGAGAACTCGAGTAATACAGTATGTACAGTGAAGTTTTTATAATTTCCGTGATATTCAGTATCTTGACTCACATAATTAAACCAACGATTTGTTATCTTACAAAAGTTACCTTCATGTATTCACGTTTAAAACCATTGTTTTAAATCAGATTCATGTAATTATAAAAAAGAATTGGTTAACTACCCTATAGGTTGTTAAAGTAAACATGCCTAAATCAAACATTGACACTAATTGACACAATTTTATTGACAGAAAAAGCACTAAGATTTACAGTGCTTTGAAGCATATTACTAATTACCTGTCATATCAGGGTGACTGGGAAACATTCACATATTCAAAACTGGTAGCAAAAAAGCCAGTCCACAATAAACCTATAAATTTTCTCAATGAGAAAAAATATATATATATATACATATGTATAAATATGTAATGTATAAATACATATAATGTGTGTACATATGAAATGCGTATATATTTATATGTAACTATATAGTTATATATCATGTATATACATACATAAATGTGTGTATCTATTGTTCTGTATCTATCTACATCTATATCATTGATGTGACATATCATTGATGTGGAGGGTAGGGGAGAGTGGTCCACAAGAGTAGAGATTCTCGTATAGCATTCATTAATCAAGAGTTTTCTTTAACTTTGGTTAACTTTGGTTTTAGAGATCCTCAGAGTAAAAGTTCCCTTGATCGTTATAACTTGAAGAAGCGCTGCATGAAATATGTATGTCTATCTATCTATCTGTCTAAATATCTATATCTATGTATCCTTTCCTTTCCTCTTTAATTGACAACTTTTAGTATCTTAGAAAACTGTTTTTTTGCAGAGCAAACTGGGGGAAAGTGATTACTTCTATCCTTGATAGATTAGAATATCATAATATTTTCTATTAGTTTGTATGGATTAAGATAGTCTTGAATTTGGAATCAAAATACCTGGATTTTAGTTCTCTATTTTCAACACGATTGACTTTCTGAGACTCGTAATTTTTTGTAAGGATGTCTAGGAAATGAGATACTATTTGTGAAAACCCTTTATAATCTTAACTGTGCTTTACTGGTGTTCATTCTTTTTATTAGCTATTATCAAGCTCAGTCTAAGAACCTCTAAAATGTTACCTACATCACTCAGATTTCTTAAACGATATAATGACACATTCCTTAATTCCCTTCTGTTAATGCTTTGGCTTCCCTCTTGCAAAATACCAAGAAATGGTTAAATGTTCTAGTTCCTAAGAGGTTGAACACTTCTACAAACAACAGTCAGAATAGGGAAAAAAGAAAATTAACGGTTTTCGGCTAATGACTCATATTAGACCTCTTTGGTGGTCTAAAGCAATGGATTACATCTTTTATCATTTCTTCCATCTGCCTGTCACAGGACTACTGGGGTGATTGCTAGTTTTGTTGTTAAAAATGTCACCCCCATTTTTTCAGAATCTTTAAAAGTAAACACAGGAAAAGTGGTATATACCTGTCATTTAGATCAAATAAAACAAAGGTTGATGGAAACACATTTCTTGTTTGAAGAGGCTCCCCTGCTGATTTTGTTTATCAGGAAATGGCAAGTTTTTGTTCCTAATGGACTGAAATTTAGATAAAATCTGACCCTGGAAATAAAAGCAGCCATTATGACAAAATAAAATTATATACTTTGGAGGAGAAATTGAATTAGAATGCTGACTTTCTTTGGTTAAATTCTTTTACATAAGGAAATGAGCAAGAGAGAGAAAACTGTTGGATAAAGTGAGCTTTTTAAAAATCAATAATTGCTTCTAATTTACTTTTAAAAACTTTATTCCAGACTTCATAGAGTATCATGAATTATACTGAAATTTGTATATTTCCTTTATACAAGAGTTTAACCAAAGCCAAGAGGGCAAACTGATTTGCATTTTGGTAGTTCTTTTTAGCAAAGAGAATTCTCAAAAGAACCAGTATTTTGATTTCTTAAGTCTAATCATTCTTTAAAAACTGGAGTCAGCCTCCCACTAGCTAGCTATTTTACATTTGGTAGTGTATATATGTCCATGCCACTAGCACAGGGAGATCAGATTGGTTCTTTGTGTCCACCTAGAGGGGTGGGATAGGGAGGGTGGGAGGGAGACACAAGAGGGAGGAGATATGGGGATATATGTATATGCATAGCTGACTCACTTTGTTATAAAGCAGAAACTAACACACCATTGTAAAGCAATTATACTCCAATAAAGATGTTAATAAATAAATAAATATTTTTTAAAACCCCAAAAAACTGGAGTCATTAAAAGATCAAACAGCATTGGCAAAAACAGACTTGAAAAATGAAGAAAATAGTACAGCTCTTATAGGATTACATTTGATTTCAACTAAAATTCATCTGATAGGACAAAAAAATAGGCTCTGACATTCGTATAATTTCAGAAAGAGTTTTCCTTAAAAGTTTGATGCTGAGTCTCTCAGAATCATTGCCTCCTCTTCTTAGTCTGCTTGTTTTGACAAAATTTATTTTAATTTTAGTCATGTTCAGAAGAATAGTTCTGAATTGACAAAATTTAATACAGTGAGACAATTTTTATATTAAAACACTTTACATTTAATACATTTTGAAAAAAATCAAAGTGTATGTCTGCACTTTGAATAGGTATGTTTGTCCCTTAGAAAATAAATGTATGATAGTTGTCATGAAGAATATAGGAATAATAAAGTCATGGAGTTCTGCAGTTATTGGAGAGCGTAAAAGAATGTCTAGTCCAAAGCCTTCCTTTTTTGAATAAATAACTAATATTTGGCCACAATAAATTATTTATCTAAGGCTACCTTTATAATTTGGCACAGATTAGAATAGAGTCAACAGCATGTAGTGGAAAGAAACAGTCTGTGTAGTAGGACAGGTCTGAAAACTAAGCCCATCTCCTCTATTTATTAGCTATGCCAATTTGGACACAATGCTCACCTCCTCAGAGTCTCAGCCTCCTTTTACAGTACAATAGTCCCCACCTTATGTGCAGGGGATACCTTCCAAGACCCCCAGTGGAAGCTTGAAACTTTGGATAGTACCAAACCATATATATACTAGGTTTTTTCCTATTCATGCATACCTAAGGTAAAGTTTAATTCATAAATTAGGCACAATAAGAGTTTAACAACAATAGCTAATAATAAAATAGAACAATTATAACAATACGCTACAATAAAAGTTATGTGAACGTTGTCTCTCTCAAAATACCTTGTACCGATTTAATGCCTTTTCCATCTTAACTAAGCACTTATGATGCACTGTGGCCATAACTTGTGCGGTTTGAGGTACAATAGCAAAACTAGCAAAATTTCTTTTTCCCTTCTTCACAATTTCACAGATAGGAGGTTTGTTCTTACCAAGGATTTAGCCACCTCACCATACAGTTTAATTTTCTTATTAGGTCGAGAACTTTCACTTTTTCACTTAGAGGAAGCACTTTATGGCTTTTCTTTGGCATATCCGAATTGCTGGATCTCTGTTCTTGTGCTTTCCGGCCAGTATTAAGTAAAATAAGGGTGACTTGAACACAGGCACTGCGATACCACAACAGTGGATCTGAAAACTGAGAAGGCTACTAAATGACTAATGTGCAGGAAACACTGGCCAAAAAGGTAATTCATGTCCAGGGCGAGAAGGAGTGGGATGGTATGAGATTTCATCACACTACTCAGAATGGCATACAATTTAAAATTTATGAATTTTTTATTTCTGAAATTTTCCATTCAATATTTTTGGATCACAGTTGACCATGGGTACCTCAAACTGTGGAAAGTGAAATAATGGATATAGGGGGACTACTGTATTTTCCCATGAGTTTGTGTTGAGGATTTGATGAGATAATGTTTTAAAAATTACCTGGAGTGTATTAGATGTTCAATGGAGTCATTAAACAAATATTCATGGAGTAAATAAAATGTATCAGGCTTTGTTCTAGGTGGTGAGGGTGTTGCAAGAAAAAAGTATTAATTTTGCTTTTATTCTTATGGAACTTCTTGTAATTTGGATGATCCAAGACAAAACAATAAAGATAGACAATTTGAGAACCAGAAAAGTACTGGGAATACTATGGAACTAGATGTAGTGATAGTAAGAATATAGGGGCAGGGAGGCTACTTTCCATGTGGTGGTCAGGAAGATGTCTCTCAGTGGAGATTCATGCATGGGATGCAAATGGTAAAAAGTATTAATTGAATTTGAGTTGGGCATGGATTGGAATAAGGTACAATGGTAGCCATTAGTATTTTCATAGACTTTAGATCTATACATTCCCAGAACAGTGTTGTCTATCATTGCATTAAGCCCTTATAAAAGAAGTATTTGGAAGTATAATGGAAGTATTTGTGCATTCAGTACTTGTTTCAGATTTGTTTTTTTCTTTTGAGATAAATCAGGCAGTGAAATTAGAAAAATAGCATTCTGATTACCTGTAAATTCACTTATATTTAATTACTATAGTTAGATGAATAAGATTTGATGTTGTGGGTAGTAAAGTACTTTTGAGTCCTCATCTGAAAAGACATATCCTCTAGGAGGATGGATTACAAAATATATTTACATAAAGTCACTACAAAAAGGTATTTATATAATACACTGAGTATTTCAAAGGCAAGGAGTATTAAAACACCATTCAGTTTCTCCCTTTTTTATTTTCAATTATTTAATTGACACAGTGTATCTGTGACTTGCTTAGGCAAATCCAAAAACCACCTACATGATATCTGAAGAGTCCAAAGTAAACTCCCACTGTGGAATTTGAGAGTGTTTAGAATCAGGTATTTTTGGACCCCAGCCCATATCATTTTTGGAGTTCATGCCCCCAACCTGTTCTACTCCTATATCCTAAGGGATCTAGTGATTCATAATCTTTGGTATGTTTCCAAGGGTTGCATCTGGCCCTGCAGGAATCTTCAAATCCTTATTTTTGCATGGCAGAGAGAGAAGACTGCTAAATAGGGTTATCCTGCAGAGGAAATGGCTTGAGAAACAAGGAAACTGATTATACCCCATTGTTTCCTGCAGAGAGGAAGTTACACAATTCTGGGAGAACAGGCAATCTTTGTTCTACCACAGTGAAGGATTCAAAATTATGATTTGTTTTCTCCAAGGATTTTTGTTTACAAAATGCAGGAGAAAAAAGACAAACACTCCAAACTCCATGGAATATATTCCATCTGCTTTAGAGGAAGTAGAGAGCTGAATATACTTATAGTCTACAGGACTGAGTGTTTACTAACACAAGGAAAAAGTTTCCTCACCTCTGTGACCAGAGTTGTGTGATGATTTTAATCTATAGCTTATAAATTCCTTAGGATCCACAGAAAACACCACAGCTAATCCAATTAGCTAATGCCTAAAATGCTTTCCCTGTGAATTCCGCTGGTTTCGAAAGTACTTTCTGAAAACCCAATTTTTCATCTACTTGTGTATCAGTCAATTCTTGTGTGCATCCAAACTGGATATGCTCAGATTGCTTCAAAATGGACCGTTTTTTCTCCCCACTCTGACTCACATGACCCATTCTTAATGATTAGATTCCTAGGGCCAACATTCTAAAGGGCCACCCTTCTGTGTGTGCAGTTAACACATTTTCAAATGCCAGTTGGCATATGTGCCTTCCTGTGGGGTAGTTAGGCATATAAATATAGTAATTGCATATGCAAATTTCCCAGCCCCCCAAAGTTGGGATGTTTCAGAATTCTATCCCAGAGTAGTCTCTCAACATTTTGGGGGAAATTCCCTTCATTTAAAGCCAAGACTCATGGTGGGATTCCAACTAATGTTTATCTGTGACAACTTTTGTGACTTTTGTATTTTTATATTTCAGAATTTTAAACGAATTCCAATTTAAAAATGTGTACTTTTCTCCATCCTCCACATTGAAAATCTTTCAGTATAAGACACAGGGAGTGGGGACGTAGCTAAGGGGTAGTTGTACTCAGTGATCAGGATTTGTGTGAGGTGTGTGCTCTTAAGATAAGGAATTGCTGTAGAAGCTAAGTAATTCTGCAGTGAGTGTCAAGAGACCAGAGTTCACATCTCAGCTCTGTCACTAACTGTATGACCTTGAACAAGACACCCTAATCTCTCTGAGTTACAGTTTTCTTATTGTTATAGGGGGAGTTTTGTGGTTGTCTTGTTTTGTTTTACATTATCTTGCAGTCCCCTTACACTTTAAAAAATTCTATAGACTATAAAAATAAAGGTCAAGTTTTTCAGTCATTTTTCTTTAAACACAGAGGGCTGAGATTTCCTGGTGGCATATCAGCATGTCTTCTAAGTGGCTGAGGTACTGAGGCTCTTCTGGTATTTCAAATGCTCTTTCATTCAAGCATCATCTCATAATCCCTGGATTCTATCCATTTTCTCTTCTTTGAGGCTTTACTCCTTTGGTTTTTTTACCCATTTGGTTGTCCTAGAGAAGAACCTTCATATAAAGTTTTGGTGAGTCAGTTGGTAACTGTGCTTGGGGGTCACGTACACACCTGTACCTGACAGGACCTTAAGAACTATTTAGTCCCAATTTGTTATTTCGCAGAAAGATAAATAAGGGCTCAATTAACTAGTTAATTTAATTATCTTTCTCTTTTATTGGTTGACTTGTTCTTATCTCAGAAGGCAGCTACTTCTATGGCTCATATTTCTTTTAGTGGGTTTGAGTTTTTCCCAGTGTTTATTTTTATTATTTCAGCATTAATACAAATTTTTAGTCATTTTGTCTTATTATGCCTCCTTCATCACCATTAGTTTCACAAAGTTAGTCCATCCTGTATCAGAGCTGCCTAAATATACTGTCTTTGCCAAGATTATAGCCTGTATCATAAATGTATGTGTAATATTAATGCAGAAACTGTTATTTTAATATACATAAATTTTTGTTGCTTTAAGCAGTCGTATCTCTCATGGTTAATAGGCCATCCAAATTTACCATTGAAAAATACTTTTTTTTTTTTTTTTTTTTTTGCGGTACGCGGGCCTCTCACTGTTGTGGCCTCTCCCGTTGAACACAGGCTCCGGACGCGCAGGCTCAGTGGCCATGGCTCACGGACCCAGCCACTCCGTGGCATGTGGGATCTTCCCGGACCGGGGCACGAACCTGTGTCCCCTGCATCAGCAGGCGGACTCTCAACCACTGTGCCACCAGGGAAGCCCCTGAAAAATACTTTAAAATTTTTACTTCTAAATTTTTACTTTTAAAAATATATTCAAGATATTAGACACCTCTACTTCGAACATTCAAGGAATATTAACATTAATGTCACTCTAGAGTTTTGTCCTTTGTCCTGATATAACATGCTGCTATGATATATTCTTACTGAATGTGGAAAACCCACGCCAAAGTAGCTGTTTCTGTCATATTTGTTTAAAACTAATGCCATCTAATCCAAGGTGTTCTATTGCAAACCATCTCCAGCTAACTCTGGTGAATAAAGGGGTTTACTAGTGGGTAATCTGAAAGATACACATTGTGGAAAGTGTTGCCAGGACTCACAGCAGCATCCCCTCTTTGGGGTCACAAGGTCTTAACCTCTCTCTGCAAATCAGTTTCATTCTCCTTTTTCCCAAATATTTTTCTCTGCAGTCTCATAATCTCGATTTATATGAGGAATATTTTGTCATGATTTTACACAGAACGTCTTAGATGCTCAAGTCCTCCACTTTCTCCCTGTTTCATCATTGCACTTTCCTGCTTGCTTTCTCCACTTACATTACCCTGGACTCCTTGCTGATGATATTCCTGGAAAATGCCAGCCTGACTTTTATTGTTGGGAGTTCCTTCTGCCTGAAGCTCTTTCCATTATATATTTGCTTGGATAAAACTTTCTTATATCTTTCAAAGTCTTTGTTCTTGTGTCATCTTGCCAGATTAAAACTGTGACTCACCTCATCCCCACCCCAGCAATCATGTTACCCCTTATTCAGTTTGTATTTTCTTTGTTTCATAGGATTTATCACTTTCTCATGTATATTGCATCATGTCTTATTTATTAAGTTTATGGTTTATTATCTGTATCGCCCCTAGATCATAAGCTCCTAAGGGTTGGATCTTCACCTCTTTTATATGCTGATGTGTCCCATTTGCTTCAAAGAGTGCCTAGCACAGAGCAGGCTCTCAACAAACGTTTGCTGAGTTAATGAATAAATGATGCCGTCTCTCTGTTTAACTCCACACGACCTTAGAAGTCCTGAACAGGACTGTCATCTCCGTTTAAGTTATCAATTAAAAAAATACAATTCACTCTGCCTAGCCGGTAAAACTTTCTTTCCTTAAGTGTCCACTCGTGATCAAATCTGTTGAGGCCAAAATAACTGAATTCCCTAGCCCAGCTCCCATGCAGAAGGTGCTGAGGGCAAGGACATATCCTCTGAGAAGCAGGTTGTGAGGAACTGAGGACTTCCCTCCTGCTGCCATTCCTCTTATGTCAAATATCTGTTATATTAATATACTTCCACAAAAAAAAGATCATATTTGACCTAAGATATTAAGACAGGGATGAAGATTCATCAAATGAGTGCTTTATTTTAATGATAGAGCCAAAATAGATAGTCCATGAAAGAACCTGAAATGATTTAGTTGCAGTAATATGTCTATTATATTGAATTCATTCCTAAAAATGTTCTAAACATCTTCAAAGAATATTCACTTGGAAATAGAGAACTCTAGGTTCTAACCTTTGTTTCACCCCATTGTGTGACCTTGTACAAGTCCTCCTTTCACTTTGCTGGCTTTCAGTTCTTCATATGTAAAATGTGAGTGTTAGACTAGGTGATGTTATCATTCTACATGAATCTATGATTTATACCATTCCTACGAAAGGAGAATATAATTGGTTCAGGCAATTTTATGACCTATAATTTGTTAGATATCTATTTCCAAAATGAGAGTTGTCATCCATCATCACCATTTTATTATATGATAAAATAAAGTATAGCAATGGTATCACTTGGATAACTGGTCAAATACTAATTTCAGTGGTGATATCCATACTGTTCTGATACTTATGCAGTTGGCTTTGATAAAGTTGACATTGACCACAATTAACTGAACAAATGCATATAGAGTGAAATGGAAAAGGATATAAGCATAGAAAAAAGAGATACATATATTCTTAATTTTTCTTTAATAATATTTCATCCAACGTGGCTTCTTAATATAAATATCAATGAATATATATTGCTTCTCCAGCTAGATTATAATATTTCTTAGACTTCTGACTTTACGACGTCTCCCTCAAGTGTGTCATTCACTGAAGATATTAATAAGATTAGTGATGGAATAATATTCCATGAATTAATCGTAACTCCCAATGTGCTTTTGCTATTCCCGGATCCTTAATTGTTGTTAAAAATATTATTTGTGTATATCTTTGACATTCTTTTATTCAGTCTTCCAGTGAATATTTATTAAGGCCTAAGTGCTAAACATTGGGAAACTACATGAATAACACAAAATTCTTACCTTCAGAGAATTTGCATTCCAGTAGATAGGTCTGAATGGTAAACAAATATCAACTCTAGACATACCTAAACAAATTTCTAGGAACAGTAAAGGGGGGATGGATGATTAAACTTTTCCTTAACCATATGCCAAACATAGGAGATGATGCTTTCTCAGAGTCAACCCTATAGATCAAAGAAGCAAGGACTGGCTGGCTAATCAAGGCAGAGGGAAGGGTTGTTTGGAAGTGATGACAGGAAGCAGGCTCAGTGCTCAGCATTTCAATGCATGGAGTTTATATGTGTGCATGACAGGGTTGTGCGAAAGGGTGGGAGGCATGCAGTGACAAGGGAGGCGTTAGCAGAGGGCTTACAATGATTTTGCAGAAGGGAAATTCTAATCAGTGGATTAGCTTCTTCAGATTTACATTTTTTAAATATCACTTCGTCAGGGTGTTAAGAGTACCCACTTAGAGCACTCACCCACCTCTTAAGGACACTGATGAACCCAAGCTTTGTTCACTAAAATGCTAGCTGAAACCAGTGTGCTTTTTGTTAAACACCAGAGAATGCAAGAGTTCTGAATAATCCCATCTCCATCACCCTGCCATCCCTATGCATTCACATGGTATGCTTAACTATTTAAATTGATTGTGTTAGATGGTCTCTGTTTCTTAAGACTAATAAATCATTATCACTGTAATTATTAATAGAGTTTAGTAACTATTTATAAAGCTTTAAAGTATATAAGGTATATCATTTTCATCACGATGCCTATTATGTCTCATAATATGAAAAAAGCTTAAAAACCTTTCTATTATTTTTTAATTGAAGTTTAGTGGATTTACAATGCTGTGCCAATCTCTGCTGTGCAGCAAAGTGACTGAGTCTTACACATATATATATACATTCTTTTTTTAATATTCTTTTCCATTATGGTTTATCCCAGGAGATTGGATATAGTTCGCTGTGCTGTACAATAAGACCTTGCTGTTTAACCATTCTAAATGTAATAGTTTGCATCTACCAACCCCAGCTTTGCAGTCTGTCACTCTCCCTCCCCCACTTCCCCTTGGCAACCACAAATCTGATCTCTATGTCTGTGAGTCTGTTTCCGAAAAACCTTTCTATTATCTTATTACTAGAATTCCTACTCTTGATTCTCTCTTACCGATGGTGTCAGTAACAGAGTGATTACCTCTTACCTTATGTGATTCAAGTTGCAGAACAAAAGTGAAAAAGAGGCAGACCTACCACTCACCTGAAAAAGCTCCAAAGGAGTTCTGGGTACCACTCAGGGGAAGGTAGGGGAAATACCTTAGCTGCACACGCTAGTAAATTCAAAATCCAACACATTTTCTTCTTTTTCACCATTCTGGTTATTTCCTTCATGTGGCTACTAAAAAAGCAGGCTAGCTTTAAAATTTAAGAAGTATTTTGTGAAACCTCCTGCAGGTGACTGTAACGTGTATCTAAAAATGAGACCAATCCCTGTGCCAGTTCAATGGGTCTCTGTCTCTCAACCTGAATAAAACTTCTAGCCCCTCTAAAAAGCAAACATGCAAGGAAAAATCAGGTACATTTCACACCACATTTTTTTTTTTGGCTCAGTGACATTCAGTAATTGCTAGTGATGATAACGATGATGATGTTCTTGATGATGGTGATAGTGATGATGGCAATTATGACGAAGATGATATTGCCATCGTAATGGCAAAAGTTGACCTTTCTACTTCATTTTGGGCATATATCTTTTTCAAAATACAATTTAGTGAGCCCCCATGAGCATGCTTAAACAATCATACAGCTAATTATGATAACCTTTCTTTTTGAACCATAATCGTAGCTGGAACAACATAGTGCTAAAATACCAGTTGAAGGCTTCCAACTTTTAAACCCAGTGTATATTATCTCAGGTTACTATTTTTGATGATTTCTTAATTTGCACCTGCCATAAATGGGGCACACAAAGTCAAGGTAATATTTCCTGCGAGACCAAATATTTCCCACTGAGTGCGTTTTCCACCCAGAGTTATGTGTGTTATGGCTGTGTGTGCACTTGCATGTTGGTTTTAGTTTGGTAATTCTTTTTACATCTTTATTTCCCTCCTATTGATTCCCTCTACTTATTGGAATCAAACCCTCTTAACAGACATGGGACCTCCCACGGAGCCTGGAGTGGTTTGACAAAAAACATCGCAGCTTGTTGTTCAATAGGGCTTTGCCAAGCCAACACAGCTCTAATTGCATCTTTCCACTGGTTTACCCCAACCACTCCCCTCCCCACACTGCCTCTCCCTTCTTCCCAATAGTCTTTTGTGTGTACTGAAAAAATATTATAATGAGTACTGTATGTTTACAGTGAGTTTCAGTGGATTTGGTAGCCAAAAATATGTAGATTTTTTTATTAGCAGTAGCTCTCCAATGGAGATAATATTTATGGAATGAGCTTGCTTGTTTGTACTTTCGAAGATAAATAAAATGAATAATATCCAAACATGATAATCAACAAGTCAGTTTCCAAGTACATTGGCATTTAGCATGAATGCTTGTTACATACTTATTCTGTAAAGAGTAAAGGATAGGCATTAGTACCAACTCCCTGGGGAATGGTATTTTCAGCATTATTTCAATATGAACAATTTTCTCTTGTTTATAGCAGGTATAATAAAACCATAGGAGGAAAATGAAGAATTACAAATGCATGTAAAGTTTTTATCAAATCCTTCTGGCATGAGAATAGTTTTGTATGTTTTTTGTTTCCTGTCATTTAATCCTCTGAGTAATAGAATATATTTGAAGGTGAATTCTTTAGCATTTCTCTTATCTTCTGCATTCTCCAGAAGCTTTGAGTATTTGTTCATTACTTAATCTGTTTTTGTTGCTTTCTTGAGAAGGACACATGATGTCTGCCCCCTCCTGATTTTTCAGATGCATACATACATGTGTGTTCAAATTCGCTAAGATAGAATGAGGATTTTAGGTTACTGATTTCCTAGGTCTTGAACTTTGATGAGAGTCAAGTACCCTGAGCTTCTGTGTGTGGCATGTGGAAAACAGTTACTGCTCAAGAAGTCTGTCCTAGTTGAGGATCCAGACTCTACCACTTCTCAGCTGGATGACCTTCAGAATATCATAAGCCTTTATAAACTGCAATGTATGCATTTGTAAAATGGGAATATGCCACCTCTGACTGTAGTGAGGCTTGATGGAGATGATGTAAGTGGAGCAGCTTTCACATAGCGAGCTCTATACACACAGTAGATCTCTCTACTCATCAACCCTTCATCCATGGTTGCTTGAAAGAGGTTGCACATGACCTTGTACTGATGATGTCAGTGTTATCATCACAGGTAATATTTAAAGTCTTTTGATGTTCTATCCCTAGGTAAGTTATTGTACAAAGCAGTTTGCCATGGTGTGCTGGTAAATCTTTAACAAGAGGCTATGGGGAAGCGGGTGGAGGATGGGTGCTCTGTTTTGCAATGTTAGCTGATTTTTGTCATGTAAATGCACCCACCTCAGTCAATTACAAGCTATTAATGTGACATCACTGAACACAGAGCTGGTAAGTGGTTCCTAGTAGCATATCATTTTACAGCATTTCCACCATACAGATAAAATACACTTAAATAATCTCAAGAATATAGATAATAGTGAAATGTAGTAAAATAATTAGGAATTGATGAATTGTATTTATTACTTTTGTTTTTAATATAATTTATTTAAGTAAATGTTTATGTAATCAGTTAGTTAATAATGGTGGTATCTAAAAATTGGCTTACAAAATTCCTGAAAATTTCGGTTTCTACTCTCACAAGCCAGCACAAGCAGAATTCACCGTACCTCTGCCTATTTACCGGCAAGTTCCTAGTCCTTTGAGGTTAACTATATGCGATAGAATTAAAGCCAAGCATCCCTCTAAGGAGAGAGTGCACTGATGCAAAAGCTAAGTAAATCATTTACGTGTACAAACAGTTAAGGAAATGTAAGTGGCGTGGTGTTAAGAATTGAAAGTTTGTGTGTAGATACAATGACCCCCGTGGGAAATCACTACCTCTCAACTAATTAGTTGAGGACAGATCCCACTGGCCAGAGTGCATCCCCAGTGAACTGGCCTTCTTGAGAAGACCCTTATGGAATATTCTGACCACGCCGCCCTGGAAGAATCCAAGGGAAGAGTGTATAGCCCACTTGTTTAAACTGATCTGTCTCCAAGGGGTTATGTCTTAGGATAGTGGCTCTTGAAGATGGTATTTTAATTTGTTGTTTTAATGAATTTAATTTTTCTTGTTGTATATATCTCTGAAAGTTATTTTGCTTGTTTTATCTGTTTGTTTGGCCTTAAAATTGTGCTTGCATGTGTATTTATCATGCAGGTTATACCTATTTATAGATCAATAAAGGCAACCTAACTAAGCAAATTAATTTTTTTTAAATACATATCAACGTGAATAAATCTTGTTTTGGTGTACAAGAAGTAAGTACTGATTAAGGGCATTTAAACAATTCCACTTCTCAGAGGATGGAGTGTTAGTTTTCATTATCTAATTCTTCTGAGACATTTTCCTGTACCATATTGGACACTCAAACCACCTGTCTTCCATGATGATGTTGCTTAATCCCTTAGAAAGGTAATGTATCTTTTTCTGGGCGTGAGTTTCACCTCCCAGGGTTTCAAAGTATGTCCAGGCCAAGATAATTGATGACCTTATTACCGCTATTTGAGCTCTGCTGGTGGCATGCTGAGACTTATTTCCTTCAGGCAGAAAACCTAATGACCCTCCCCTTCTATCCTGAATGCAGTGGAGACTTAAAACTCTGTAAATCATAATAATAAAAAAATAGTTACAAAACGATTCTCTAGAAAAGAAATATACATTTGCATATACCCATTTGCTGGACTGGTAAACTGTGTCAGAGGAGATCACTTGAATAAGATTCTGAAGCTTGATTTTCATATTCTGCTCCAAATATTTGTACAACATTACTTTTTGCTCTAATTATGAGAGAATATATTCCCAAATTCTCTTTAATTTTAATTACTTGTTAATTGTTTCTCACATTCTTAACCTTGGTTTGGTTGGGTGGCAAGTCAGAATGCTTTTTTAATTCGGTTCTTATTTTCACTGTGAGACGAAAACAAACTGTTTTTCCTTTCTACATGTTCTGAATTTCTTTAAAGTACACAGAGCTCCCTTCAGTTAAATCTAAGAAAAAACATCTACACCAAATTTCCATTATTTTACTGAATCCTTCTGATCACAGCTGCAATGACTATGTTTTTACTAGATTTTATTAGGTTAGAGATGACAAACTATTTTATAGAATAGAAGATATTTTATTTTTTAATCTCAAGGAATCTTTGAGATTATCTAGTACCTTGTTCTCAATATGTATGGGATAAAATTGAGACTCATAAGAGGTTCAACATTCCAGCCAAGATCATAAAACTTTTTAGTATAAAAATCTGGAATTGCACAAATCTCTTCACACCATCCTCCTTCACATTGCTCAAGCCTCCAATTTCTTCCCTTCACAGAATCTTCACAGGGACTGTTCCTTTTGACTGGAGTACTCCTTCCCCTGGCTGCTTCTCATACTCAAGTCCTATCTGGAGGAGACTACTCCATTGTTCTACATCTCTGTCCCTTATATTTTTCCTTGACAATACTAATCACAATATCTGATTGCTTTCCTTTGCATTTGCTTGTTTAGCTCTTTATTTTCTTACCATATCCACTCTAAGCTTCATGTCTACTAGGCCAATGTCTGGTTAGTTCATAACCCCATATCAAGCTTCCCTCATAGTACAACAAATAATTGTTAAGTGAATGAAGGAATGAATAAATGAAAGAAAGGAAGGAAAGAGGAAGGGAAGAAGGAAGGAAGGAAGGGTGGGAGGGAGGATGGAAGGAAGGAGGGAAGGAAGGAAGGAAATCATAACTTTCATCAAATTACTGGTTAAGAATTTATTGGATACATTCCTACATGGAAGTAGGGGATGTCTAGGGAGAGTTTGTTAAATGATTACTTTTAAACTGTTTGATTTCAGTCATATAATTGCCTACAATAAAGATGGTAATGCCTGGCAGATGCAATGCCTCTTTCTCTCTCTCCACCAAGGGCAGGCATTCCTAACCTATTAATAAGAGATTTTGTTCCCAAACACAGACTTGAACCAGAGTCTGTCTCAAAACAGAACTCTAGGCAGTCATTCTAAATGGATCTATGAAAGCTATTTGACATTTTTGATCTATGTGATATTACTGAATAGTTTTGTTTGTTGACTTTATTTTTGTTTTCTGTCTTTTCGTTTTTAGTAAGATGATCAACTATAATGCAGACAGAAAGATCTGGAGATTTTTACATCTGGATGTCTTTGATAATTGTCATTAAATGATATAAATGAAACGTATTGAATGAATAACCATGAGTTTTAGAGACACGCATATTCCTAATCACTTATTTATTCTGTTCATGTACACATTCTTCTATGGGTGGGAAGAAAGAAAACTCTAATGCAGGCAAGCGTAAATGAATTTTAGACAGTTCAAAATTATAGTACCCCGAATCTGTTTATAAAACACATTTGCACGTGTGCAATCAGGCTGAATTATAAATCTATGGTACTTTGCTCTTTTATACCTCTGATTTCCTGAATAAGCAAAAATCTTGGGTATTTCTCCTGTGGTGCCTTACTTCCCCTTTTGACAGCGAGCAACCTCTGTAAGATTTGTGCTTCCTCTTCCCTCTTCCAAACCCCTAGTAGAATTCAAGGAAGTGTCCTAGAATCCAGCTTTCTAAGAGTAGTACTGCATTTGCCATACCACGCTTCCTACTAAAACAGTTTTGGGAGGTACTGCTGTCTTCCTGACAATTTGTTCTTTCTTTAAATAATACCATTCTGTCATATGATCCATCCCTAGAAGGTTATTTAATCTTTTTCTTTAGTTCCCTATTTCTTTATTGTTTCTCACTGTTAAATGTATCATATGTACAAAAGAATATATATAGCATAGCCCTGCAGCATAATATTTAGAATAAACATACAAATGAATAAATGAAAATAAATAAATGAGTTAATATGTACCCAGTACCCAGATGCATATACAGAAAATTACCAAGACTTGCGAAGAACTCTATTTGTCCCTCTTCCATCCCAGTTACCATTATTCTGCATTTGTGTTAATCAGTACCCTGCGTCCTTCATAATTTTGTTAGATATATGTGTGTTCAAACACAACAAAAATTGTTACTTTTTAATCAGCTTTATGAAGGTATAATTTACATATAATAGAAGCCTCTCAATTTATGTTTATACTTTGTTGAATTTTGATTAGTATATTCAATATGTCTCTATGTCAAGATGTAGAATTTATCCTTAACCATGAAAAGTTCCCCTGAGCCTCTTTGCCAATAATCTTCTGCCTCCACCATAGACCCCAGCAACCTTTGATCAACTTTCTGTCATTTTAGTTTTGCTGTATCTAGAATATCATATGCATGGACTAATACAGTATATAGTCTTCCATGTCTGACTTCTTTTGTTTAACATAACACTAATGAGATTCATCCATTTGTGTTTATCGGTAGCTCATTTTTGAAAGTGTTCAGTAGTATTCCATTGTGTGAATATACTGTAATTCATTTTTCCATTTTCCATTCAGTTGGCAGCCTCTTTGGTTGTTGCAGCTGTTTGGCTATCATGTATAAAAATGCTGTGACCATTTGCATACTATTTTTTGTAGGGACATATGTTTTTATTCCTCTTGGGTAAATAACTCAGAGTGGGTTTGATGAGTAGCTTGGTAAATATATGATTAACATTAAAAAAATTGAAACTGTAAAATTGTTTTCCAAAAGGACTATACCACTTTTCCTTCCCATCAACAATGTGAGTGTATCAGTAACTCCAAATTCTTGCCAGCAGTTAGTATGATCTTAGTAGTCTTTTTTTTTTTAAAGACATCAATTGTACTCGAACATTTGTTACTTTTTTTTTTCTTTTTTTAATTAATTTATTTATTTATGGATGTCTTGGGTCTTCGTTTCTGTGCGAGGGCTTTCTCTAGTTGTGGCAAGCAGGGGCCACTCTTCATCGTGGTGTGCGGGCCTCTCACTATCGCGGCCTCTCTTGTTGTGGAGCACAGGCTCCAGACGCGCAGGCTCAGTAGTTGTGGCTCACGGGCCTAGTTGCTCCGCGGCATGTGGGATCCTCCCAGACCAGGGCTCGAACCCGTGTCCCCTGCAATAGCAGGCAGATTCTCAACCACTGCGCCACCAGGGAAGCTCTTAGTAGTCTTTTTTATTTTGACCATTCTAGTGACTTTGTGATGTTATCTAATTGAGAATTTTATTTGCATTTTACCAACCTGAAATGATATTAAGCATATTTTATGATGTTTATGTACAATTTATATATCTGCTTTATAAATTTTACATCTTTTGCACATTTTATTTTTAGTCATGTTGTTTGTCTTTTTATTACTGAGTTTTAAGAGTTCTTTATATATTCTGGAAAGAAGTCACTTATCAGATATGTGTTCTGCAAATATTTTCCCCCAGTCTTTTTCTTGCCTTTTCATGTTCTAAATAATACCTTTCAAAGAGTAGAATTTTTTACTTTTGAGAAAGTCCTATTTGACTTTTTTCTTTTATGGTTAATATTCTATATCTTATCTTAGAAATATTTGCTTTCTTTAAGGTCATAAGATATTCTTCCCTGTTTTCTTTCAGAAGTTATATAAGTTTAGCATTTTGGTTTAGATCTAAATATGATCCATTTTGAGGAAATTCTTTTACATGGATCAAAGTAAGTGTCAATATTTATTTCCTTTTTTATATGAATATTCAGGTCTTCCATGCACCCTTAATTTTCCTTTTTTTTTGAATTTACTATCATTTCTCCATTGAATTACCTGGCTTCTTTAGTTAGAAATCTATATCTAGACTCTCTCTTCTGCTTCAGTGATTTATATGTTTATCTTTATACCAATACCACCTTAGCTTGATTATTGTAGCTTTATAGTAAATCTGTAAATCAAATACTCCAAATTTATTCTTCTTTACTGAAATTGTTTTGACTGCTCTAGATTTTGCATTTTCTTGCTAATTTTAGAATAAGCTTTTCAATTTCTACCAAAAGATCCTATATGGATATGATTGGAATTGTATTGAATCTAAGATTGATTTTTTTATGTTAGTAAGATATACAATCATAAACTTCGTCATTTTAACCATTTTATGTGTACAGTGCAGTGACATTAAGTACATTCACGTTGTTGTGCAACCAGCACCACCATCCAGAACTTTTTCATCTTCCCAAACTGAAACTCTGTACCCATTTAACAATAACTCTCCATTCTTTCCACTTCCAGTCTTTGGCAGCCACCATTCTACTTTCTGTCTCTATAAATTTGACTATTCTAAGTACCTCATATAAGTGGATTTATGCAGTTTTTGTACTTTTGTGTCAGACTTATTTCACTTAGAATAATGTCTGAGGATTCATCCGTGTTATAGAATATGTCAGAATTTCATTCTTTTCAAGGCAGAATAATATTCCATTGTATGTATAAATCACATTTTATTTATCTATTCATCTGTTGATGAACTTTTGGGTTGTTTCCACCTTCTGACTGTTACGAATAATGATACTATTAGCCTGGGTGTACAGATACTTGCTTCAGTTCTTGCTTTCCATTCTTTTGGGTGTGTGCCCAGAAATTGCTGGATTGAATGGTAATTCTGTGTTTAACATTTTGAGGAACTGTCATGTTGCTTTACATAGTGACTACATCGTTTTACTTTCCCACTAGCAATGCAGAAGGGCTGCAATTTCTCCACATCCTTGCTATGCTTATTTCCTATTTTTCTCTTTTTTTAATAGCACAAAATATTTTTTTTCTTTTTCAGTAAAATTTTTATTTTAGATCAGTTTTAGATTAACAGAAACATTGCAAAGATAGTACAGAGTTTCCACAGGCCTCAAACTCAGTTTCCCCTAGTATTAACATCTTACTTTAGTACAGTACATTTGTTGTAATTAATAAACCACTATTGATATCTTGTACTTAATGACCTTTTTTTTTTGTTACAGGATCCCATTCGGGATACCACATTACATTTAGTTTACATGGCTTCTTAAGCTCCTTTTAGGTGTGACAGTTTCTCAGGCTTTCCTAGTTTTTAATGATCTTAACAATTTTGAGGAGTAATGGACAGGTATTATGTAGATGGTATCTCATTTGGGATGGGTCTGTTGTTTTTCTCATAATTAGACTAGGAATATATGGTTTTGGGAAGGAAGACCACAGCGGTAAGTATCATTTTCATCACATCATCTATTGTTTTACACTCTTATTCTAATAAACTATACTGATATTTTTTGGATTCCTGCAATAAAACCTGATTTGTTATTATATATTACGCTTTTAAATATGTATTTCTGGATTTGATTATGAAAATTAGGTTACAAATATTTGCACCTATATTCATGAGGAATATTGATCTGTAATTTCCTTTCTTTGTGAAGTCTGCCCGAATTTAGAATAAGGGTATTGATGGTCTCATAAAATCAGTTTTGAAGTGTTCTCATTTCTGTTTTCTGGAAGAATTTGTGTAGAATTACTATTATCACTTCCTTTTATCTTTGGTAGAATTCACCAGTGTAGCCATCTAAGCCAGGTAGTTTCTTTGTAATAAGGTTTATAACCAGAAATTCAATTTCATTAATATACATAGGGCTATTCAAATTATTTGTGTCTTCTTTAGTCAGGTTTGATCATTTGTGTCTTTCAAGGAGTTTCCATTTCATATAAGTTATCACATTTATTGTATAAAAATTTTACGCTAGTTTCTTAGTATCATTTGCAATTCTGCAGAATCTGAAGTGATGTCAAATCTTTCGTTCCTGATGTTTTGTTGTCTCTCTTTTCTTTCTTCTTAATTTTAATTTATCCATCTGTCTAGAGGTTTATCAATTTTGCTGATCTCCTGACATATTCAGACTTCTGTTTCATTGATTTTTTTGTCCTATTTTTTTGTTTTCAGTTGTGTTAATTTCTATGCTTACCTTTATTACTTTCTTCCCTCTGCTTATTTGCTTTTGATATGCTCTTCCTTTCCTAATTTCTTGAGATGGAAGCTCATGTCATTGCTATAAGGCAGTTTTGTTTTTTATAAAAGCATTGTATTATGAGCTAAAATGTCTTCCCGCTACCATCCCTGTGAAATTAATACGTTTAAGTCCTAACCCCCAGTACTTCAGAATGTGACTGTGTTTTAAGATAGGGCCTTTAACGTAGTTACTAAGATAAAATGAAATCATAAGGTGGTTCCTAATCCAATATGACTGGTGTTCTTATAAGAAGAGGAAGTTTGGACATAGTCCCTGCGATACTATGATTTATACTAAGAATGTACATTTGGTTTTCATCCCTGTTCCTGGCACAGAGATCTTAAAAACCTTGGAATTTCCTGAGATGAGAGCAATAAAGGTGTCTTTCATTGTTAGTGAGATGACTTTTGGAAAACACATAAGGTTGGAGGCTGGCTGGTTGCTAGGGGAGCCAACCATGTGATTAGAGGGTTGGCACTGTCAGTCCCACACCCTTGACCTCCAGGGAGGGGAAAGGGGCTGGAGATTGAGTTTAATCACCAATGGTCAAAGATATAATCAATCATGCCTATGTAATGAAGCCTCCATAAAATCCCCAAAAGATGAGGTTCACAGAACTTATGGGTTGGTGGGTTCATGGCGATTCTGAGAGAGTGATACACTCAGAAAGAGCATAGAAGCTCCTCACCCTTTCCTCATACCTTGCCCTACGCATCTTTTCCAACTAGCTGTTCCTGAGATATATTCATTTATAGCAAACTGGTAATCTAGTAAGCAAAATGCTTCTCTGAGCTCTATGAGCCAATCTAGCAAATTAGTCAAACTCATGGAGAGGGTTGTTGGAAATTCTGAAGCCAGTCTTTCAGAAGAACAGGTGACAACCTGAACTTGTGATTAGTGTTTAGGGATGGGGAGGAGTCTTGTGGGATTGAGCCCTTAACTTGTGGGATCTGACACTAACTCTCTAGATAGTGTTGGAATTGAGTTGAATTGTAGGACACCTAGCTGGTGTTCAAGAATTGCTTGGTGGTATGGAAAAAACACACATTGTAATTGGTGCCAGAAAGGAGGACAAGCACAGAGAAAGTAGTACGTGAACATAAAAATGGCCATCCGCAAGCCAAGGAGAGAGACCTCCTTGAAACAATCCTGCCAACCCTTTGATCTCAGACCTCTAGCCTCCAGAACTGTGAGAAAATGAGTATCTGTTGTTTAAGCCACCCAGTCTGTGGTACTTAAGGCAGACCTAGCAAACTAATTATTTGTTATATTGTGTTTTCATTTTCATTTAGTTTAAAATATTTAATTTTCTTTTCAGTTTTTCCTTGACCCATGATTTTTTGGTTTGTTTAGAAGTGTGTTATACAATTGCCATATATTTGTGGGTTGTCTTGATATCAAGTTGTTTTTGTTTGCTTGTTTTTGGTGTGTTTAAAGGAGCATACATTATATTCCTTACTTCGTGGCCCAGAATATGGTTTATTTTGTCAGTATTTTATGTTTACTTGTTAATGTTGTGTATTCTGCTGAGTCTAGTGCTCTACAATGTCAACTAGGTCAAATTGGTTGATATATTGTACAAGTTTTCTCTATTAATACTTTATTTTTGACAACATGTTCTACCAATTACTGGGAAAGAAGTGTTGAGATCTTAAATCATATTTGTTAATGTACTTCTTTTGTTAGTTCTGTCAGTTTTAGCTTCATGATTTTAATTCTGATATTAGGTACATAAACATGTAGAATTATTATGCCTTTTTGATTAATTGACCTCTTTTTCATTATAATGGGTCCTTCTTTATTTTTGTTAATATTTTTTACTTGAAGCTTACTTTTCTAATGTTACTAAAGACTTTTCAACTTTCTTTTGTTTAGTAGTTGTGTGGTATGCAGTTTCCAAGCTATTATTTTTTTAATATTGTTTTTATATTTAAATGTCTTTGTATACATTTTGTAAAAACTTTGTTTATAGCTGAGTCACTTTTTTATACAATCTGAAAATTTCTGTTCTTTATTTGGAATGTTTAAATCATTTCACTAATGCAAATGTTGATATGGTTGCATTTAAATCTACCATTTTGCCATTTGCTTTCTCTGTATAAAATATGTTCTTTCTTCTTTTTCCTTCTTTTCCTGCCTCCTTTTAGATTATTTTAATGTTTTATAATCACATGTTATCTCCACTATTGGATTATTATCTATGCCTCTCCTTGTGATTCTAGTAGATCTAACAAGACAAATTCTTAACTTTTAGTTTATTTTAACTATTATACCACTTCACACAGAGTGTGAGAACTTTTAACAGTATACCTCTCTTTTATCTCTCTTATCCTTTGTGCTTTTTGGTCATATAATTTACCTCTAGATGTTATAAAATTCAAAATACCTTGCTATGTTGTTGTTGTTGTTTTTTTAATTTAACTAGTTGACTATCTTTCACAGAGGTTAAAATGAGAGAAAAATTTTTGCATGTGTTACCACTTATTTACCATGTGTGGTCCCCATTGTTGCTTTATGTAGATCCAGATTTCCATCTGGTATCATTTTCCTTTTGCCTGAAGAATTTCCTTTAACATTTCTTGTAGTTCAGTTAGCTGGTGGTAAATTCTCTCAGCTTTTATTTTCTGAAAAAGACTTCCTTCACTTTTGATAGTTTGCTAAGTATAGATGTCCAGGTTGACTGTTGTCCATTCCACCCTCCCCCCAATATTTAAGACGTTACTCCATTACCTTTAGACAAACATAGTTTCAGAAAACACATCTGCTGTTATTTTTTATCTTTGTCCTGTGTGCTTAATGTGTCTTTGTTCTCTGGATGCTTTTAAGATTTACTCTTTGTCATTGGTATATAGGAATTTGATTTTGATATGCCTTTAGGTGTTTTTCTTTGTTTATTCTACATGAGTTTTGATGAGATTTTTGGGTGTGTGGGTTTATAGTTTTTGTCAAATTTGGAAAAATTTTGATGATTATTTCTTCAAATATCTTTGGTTTTCCATCCTTCCTCCTGAACCACAGTTACTCATGTATTAGGTGACTTTATTTTGGTTTCTATGGTTCTCAGAAACATGCTTCCCTGCCATGACCATATCCTTATCTCTAGAATCTGTGAATACGTTCCTTGCATAGTAAAAGGGATTTTCCAGATGTGACCGTGTTAAGGACATTGAGATGGAAATATTGTCCTGGATTATCTGAGTGGGCCCAGTACCACATAGTCCTTTAAAGCAGAGAAACTTTTCTGACTGTGATCACAAAAAAGAGATGTGACCATTAGAGCAGTGGTCCCCAACCTTTTTGGCACCAGGGACCTGTTTCGTGGAAGACAATTTTTCCACAGACCAGGGCAGGGGGATGGGGGATGGTTTCAGGATGATTCAAGTGCATTACATTTATCGTGCACTTTATTCCTATTATTATTTCATTGTAATATGTAATGAAATAATTATACAACTCACCATTATGCAGAATCAGTGGGAGCCCTGATCTTGTTTTCACTTGCCACTCACTGATAGGGTTTCGATATGAGTCTGCAAGCAATTGATTTATTATGGGCTCTGTGCAGTCAAACCTCTCTGCTAATGATAATCTGTATTTGAAATCTGTGTGTCAGAGGGATATGAAATGAGGATTCAAGCCACTGTTACTGGTTTAAAAATGGAAGAAAGAAGCTATGAGCCAGGGAATGTGGGGAGCCTCTAGAAACTGTAAAAGGCAAGTAAATAGATTCTACTCTAGAACCTTTGGAAGGAGTGTAGTCCTGCCTACACCTTGATTGTAGCCCAGTAAGACCTATGTTGGACTTCTAACCCACAGAATTGTAATATAACAAATTTGTGTTGTTTAAGCCACTAAGTTTGTGGTAATTTGTATGGAAGCAATAGAAAACCGGTGCAGTCCCGCAGATTTCTAGTGCACCATTTATCATTTTTCAGCGTTTGTTTTTCTCTGTGCTTTATTCTGAATAATTTTGATTACTGTGTCTTTAAGTTCAAATTTACTCTTCATTCCTTCTGCAGTGTCTAATTATCTGTTAATCCCAACAAATGTATTTTCCGTTTAATATATTTATTTTCATCCTAGAAGTTCCAGTTGAATGTTTGTATCTTCATTCACTCTCCTCATTATATCCGTGTTGTTCTTAACATCCTAGTATAACTTTTATGATGGTTAAGATTCTTGTCTCCTAACTCTATCCTCTTCCTAAATTCCAGGTCTGTTTCTATTAAATTTTTTTCCTGCTTCTTCATATGCTTAGAAATAATTTTTGGATGCCAGACATTCTAAAATTTAATTTGTCCAATGCTGAAGTTCATAATACTTCTTTAAAGAGTGTTAGACTTTGTTCTGGCATGCTGTTAAGTTACTAACAGATCAATTTCATCCTTTTGAGCCTTCTTTTGAAGATTTATTAGATAAAAGGCAGTACAACATTTATTCTAGGGCTAATTTAGCCACTAGTGGAAAACTCTTCTGAAGATTCTAACCAATGTTTAATTTTTTTCAATGAGGTTTTAACAATCCTGTCTAGTGATAACTTGAAGTATTCCTAGTTTGTTTTTTTTGGTTTTTTGTTTGTTTGTTTGTTGCTAAGAATCATTAGGTTTACCCCAATCTTGTGAGGTATTATGCCATGCATGTCCAGATTAGTTCAGAGCCAGAGACACTCAGTGAGACCCTACTGATCATACTGTTTGTATTCTTCTGCTATTTCTCTTTGCTCAGTATTAAATTTAGAGATTCAAAGGTGTTGTGGCATTAACTATCCTCATTTGTTCTCTTCTCTATAATATTATACTGTATGAATATGTAAACAGTTATCTATTATCCTCTTGTTCACTCCTCATACTTTGCTGTTACAAAAAGGTCTCTACTAACATTCTTAAATATGTCTCCTAGTAATCTGAGCAAGAATTTCTTTAAGATATATTCTTTGAAGTATATTGAATAGAACCAAGAATACAGTTCTTCCACTTTACTAAGTATTGCAAATTGTTTTCCAAAGTGGTAGTCTCAATTTATACTTCCACTTGCAGTGCATAAAATTTGGTCTGATTTAAAATTTTGACAATGTGATGATTTGAAATAGTTTGTTATTGAAGTTTTAACTTGCCTATCTCTGATTACTAAGGACATTAAGCATCTTTTCACATATTTACTGATTATTTTTTATTCTTCTTCTGTGAAATGTCTTTTTATATTTTTGCCATTTTTTCTAATGGGTAGAATCTTTTTCTTATTAACATGGAAAAATACCCTGAATACTAACCATTATTGTTTGGTATTCCAAATATCTTCTCATTTTTTTTTAAATCTACTTATATAAATCTTGATAAATAGAAATGTGTAATTTTATTAAAGTACAATCTATACAAATTTAGCTCTATAGTTTTGGGGCTTTTGGTCTTCCTTGAGAAATTATTCCTTAGCTCAAGGTCATAAGTATATGATATATCTAAATATTTTCAAATGGTACTTTTACATTTTAGGTTTTGGTTCATCTGAAATAGCATTTTATAAGGTAGAAGTTCATTTGTGTTTTTACATTTTCCATCATTTCCAGCCATGATCTGCAATTGCAACCTTATTACATAAGTGTGTGCATATAAACACATGTATATGCACATATATACACAGATATACATATGCACGTATACATATATAGTGCATGGTTTATATATTAGCTCTTTTGTGCAGTCTTCTAAACCTGTATTAATATTGAACTCTTAATTAACTCTTAATTAATTTCTGGAACCCTAACTCTTGAAACCTAAGTCAAGCTTTCCTTTTTTAAGAGTGTCTTGGTTACTCTTGTGGTTTTCTCTTGTATATTAAACTTAGAAAAACATCTATAAAGCTAAAAAAAAAAACAAACTCTTGAATTTTCTCTGAAATTGTACATGATCCATAGGTTAAAGTAGGGAAAATTGATGTTTTTATAATGAGCATTCCTATCCAATGTATTCTATTCCTTAATATGTTTCATTATTGTTATTGTTATTTACATTAAAAATATGTGATATCTTTCATGAAATTTTGTACAAATTACATTATAGGCCTTCAAACTATTATAAATAGTAACTGGAGTAGTTATTAGGTTCAGCTACATGTGACAGAAAATCCAAAATAATATTTCTAAATAAGATATAAATGTATTTCTTTCACATGTAAAGAAGTCTGGAGATAAATTTTTCCAGAACTTAGTTCTCATTATCACAAAATTTTATCCTCATGGTCCAAAATGACTGCTAGAACTCCAGCCTTTAGGTCACATACCAGGCAGTAGGAAGGAGACCAAATTGAAGAAAGATAACTTTTTTTCCTTTTAAGGCCACTGCTCAGAAGTTGCACAAGACACAAGAGCTGCCGATTATATCTCATTAAATGAAACTTGGTCAAGGGTGACTAGGAAATATAATCTCTGTCCAGAAAGCTACATGACCAACTAAGAATAATGCTTTCCATTGCTACTATAGACTGAATGTTTTTGACACCTCACAATTCCTATTTTGAAATCTCAACCCTCAAAACGTTGGTATTAGGAGATGGGCCTTTTAAAGATGATTAGGTCATGAGGGTGGAGTCCCCATGAATGGGACTTTTATATGATGCCCCAGAGAGGTCCCTTGCTCCTTCTACCATGTGAGGTCACAGCAAGAAGTCAGCTGTCTATGGACCAGGAAATGGGCCCTCACCAGACATCAAAGCTGCTGGTGCCTTGATCTTGGACTTCCTAGCCTCCAGAACTGTGAGAGCTGAATATCTGGTGTTTCCAAGCCACCCTGTCCATAGTATTTTGTTATAGCTGCCCAAAGGGACTAAAAGAATTACTAAAAAAAGAAGAGACAGTAGTGTAAACCCAATAGTACTTGTTCCTTAATTTTTCTTTTAATTGAACCATCTAAGTGTTGGAGAATTGTTATACATACCCTAGGAACAGCACCCAGCCAACGACTGATGGAAATAAGACTATAAATGCTAGGTTCCCTTGCCCCATGGGTGGATAACTCCAAGGTGCACATTACATCGACCCCCAGATTTCCTCAGCAAAAGAAACAACTTGCTTGATAATGCCTACTTTAGTGACTGCCTTCTCTTCCCTATATCACTTTTGCTCTCTCCTGGGATTAAGTTCAAAATAAGCTTCTCTCTTTCTCTCAGAGAGACATATATGTCTATATGCATATATATATTAAATTTGTACAAAGTACATTATAGGTCTTCAAACTGTGAACAGTAACTGTAATGGTTCTATATGTCTATGTGTATATATATATATATATTATATATATATAATTTTTCTATGGGAAAAGTAATCTTTAAAGCTTAATTTTAGAGAAAAGAATAACAACATTAAGAATCATTACTTTAGGAGGTGTCTACACCCTAAGTGGGTTTAAAGAAAATTTCTTTTTTTTTTTTTTTTCAGTTCACATTTTTTCAGATGAATTCATTATGATTTTCACATAGATCAGATACAGGCCCACCTCAGCGGCTTTCTAGTGGATAATTAATTTCTTAGTAGAGTGCTCGAAACAAAAGGACAGTAACGTTCAGAGGATCTTAGTAATAATGGCCAGAGTGATGCTGGTGATTTAGAGCCAAGAGCGTTCTGCTCATTAGGGTACTCATAGCAGAACACAGCCATCTTTTCCCATGAGCCTGTTTTTGTAGGTCCCTGGCTTCTCCTGTGGCTTTGTTAAACACAGTAATCTTAAATGGGTTTATTGACTTTTCCAATCCACATTAGCATGTGTCTATTGTAAATAGCAGGTAGTAGGGACTTGCAGCCTTCTGTGATGGGCAACTCTTACTAAAATCAGTAATAGAGCAGTGGAAGTAAAATCACAGAGGGGTAGAAAGCAAGCACACTGAAATATTAAAAAGTCCAGCTGTGAAAAGCTTTCCAGGGTGTTTTTTTCCATATCAAAATGTGTTTTAAACACTTTTTGAGTATTATTATAATTAACTATAGTCGCTTTGTAAGCAGTTCCTTTTGTAAGTGAAAAACCTACCATCACTTAGAGGGTACTCGTTTTTGACATTGAGCTCTTAAGTGGATAATTATATTTATTGAGAGGTGATGCTCACTTGACCACTTGGTATTTTGGTTTAGGCCAAGGGGAAACAAGGCAGGTGAAGTGTTTTTATTTATAAGGAAACAGATATTGCTATTGTGACTCCATTTCTCAGGAGCAGTTTGTTAACTAAATCTGTTTCCAGCAACTACAATGTTCTTCTCTTCCTTGTTCTTGGAAAATTAAAGGCTTCTACCTTAGAAAAGTGAGTGATACATTATCCACTCGCTCTAAATTGAACCCATTTGGAGCTATTTGCATCTTGTAGAACCTACAGCTGAGTGCTGTGCTCAGAGGTGTAATGAGAGGTTGTCACAACACACTGGAGGTGGCCCCGTAACAAAATGATCCCCTGTCAATCCCCTCACAGGAAATGCTTTGGCAACCTGTAATTCGGCCCCAGTATTAACATCCTGCCTGGGTTTTGTTAAATGGCACCTTCTAGGAAGTAGAGCTGGGGAACTTGTGTTTAATAATGTTTTAAGAGGAATATTTGATGGAAGTTTTAGAAAGCATCACATGGGGTTAACAGTGATTTGTCATTTGCTTCTAATTAAAGGACCTAATCTCTTATCACTGAAGCAGTCGTTTTTTTATACTAAAGGCACAGATGTGAATGGAAACATATTAATGAGATGTCATACTACATAGTCATTTAGTGTTTTGTTTAACTTAAACATAGCAGAAAATGTGTGTCTAAGTAGACACATGTAATGACGTCCTGATAGAATTATAATTTCCTGCATTTGCATAATCTTCGGTAAAATTCAAACTAGGTTCACCTTGCATTGCTAATTTCAGTTCCCAAATCTGCCTTTTTAGAAAATTAAGGCTAGACCTAAGTACTAAAGAAGCAGAAAGGGCTTATTGTTAGTTTCCTTCAAATTAAAACTGGAATTGTAATTTAAATGTTTGAGTGCCAGGTGTTTTAAAAAGTGACAGGAACCATTCAAATTGGCAGAAAGTTGCATTTCCTGAAGCTATTTAAAATCTTCTATGCGAAATCATCCCAGGAGCTTGGCAGGTCTTTGGTCTGAGCTACAGCTGAAATGTGACTTCTGGGCCTGGGAAACTGTGATTGATCAAGGGCCCTGGTGTGTCCAGGTCCAAAATTCCATGAGCTATAACTTCCAAGAGTCAGGTAATTAGGCAATGAGAGAAGCAGCAGGAACAACCATATTTAACTACCCCCCTGACGTATACCACGTGACTCCATTCGCCCAGCAAGACAGCTCTGGATGTGAGTTAAAATCAGGTAATCTCAAAATAGTTTAGGGATGTGGAAAGACATTGAAATTGAATACCTCAGACATTGACAATGAATACCTCAGATTATTAGTGTGGTTGCCAGTAGGAAAACCAAATTATTCTAAGGCCTGTTTAAAAGGTATTTCAGAAAATATCTTCCAAGTTCTGTCAACATGGCATATTGTGCTTCAGGGATCCCATTCATTTAGTGAAAAAAAGAATTTGTTGAACCTTACCATCAGCCAGACATTGCTAGGAACAAAATGATGAGTTTCTCTACTCTCATACATAACAATAAATTTTTTTACATGAGTAAGTAACTTTCTACTAATACAAATAAAATGAAAGTTGTTTTTTCAGAAAGATGAGAAACAATCAATGCGATGGACTTTTTTTTTCCTTTTTACAAACGCTGTCATCCCTTTAATTGTTCTTAAGCTCAGCTAGGGTTAAACATCATAGTAGCTTTAAATGTCTCACTTGGCTACACACAGGTACTTACCCATGCCCAGTTAGATACAAAATAACCTAGCAGATTAAAAGGGAATAGATTTTACAGTTTAAAAAGGCAAACTATATATGAAGTGCAGACTATAGTTGGATTAATTTTGTAAAAGGTGATAGCCAGCAAGGATAATTCAGGTATTCAAATGAGTAGTTATGAAATTTCACCGCACAGAAATTGTACATAGAAACTTATAAATGTAGATTCTTCTGCCTGATCCTAAGGGATTTTAATTCAGAAATTTTGAGTCTTGACTGGAATTCGGCCTTTTCCACAGGCTCCAAAGATTATTATGAGTTAGCACATGACCAGACTTGAAATACTCTGTTTGGTTATCAATTTTCATATTAAAGTTGTTTGGGGCAAACTCACTGTAAACTTTAATATTACTGACAAAGATGGTTTTTTATTCATATATAGAGAATGAGAGCTAATATGTGTTCTTTTTCATTTATTTTAATACATTAAGTAGAGTTTAAGTTCACATTTGTAATTCCCAGAAGGCAGATAAAAATTTTTTTGGTGATTTTCCTATACATTCTGCCATTTTATTTTCTACAGGCAAGCCCTAGCAAACGTACTATCTCCATGGGACAAAGGTGCTACTCAATATCAGAAAAAAAAATTAACTTGGAAACCAAAAGCAATCAACTTTGTGATTGACAGTTGTGGCAGATTTTCTTGATCCTTTTGAATTTTTAAATTTATTCTTTGAATTTTAATGAAAGCCAATGGTATCTTAGGTATACTTGTGGAAGCATCATATTTTTAATTTATTTTTAAATTATTTTTATTTTAAATTAAAATTGTTATTGATATAATTGTAAATTCACATACATTTGCAAGAAATTAAACAGAAAGATCCTGAATATGTTTCACCCAGTGGTAACGTCTTACAAAATTATAGTAACACACTGTAACCAGGATATAGATATCGGTACAATCCACTGGTTTTCAGATTTCCCTGATTTTGCTTGTGTTTATTTGTGTGTGTGCATTTTTTAATGGTATCCCATTATTACACATTTTTTCATGTTTGACACTTTGTACTACTTTTCTGTCTTTTGAATTAAAATTAGACAAGAGAATATAAACTAACTTAACACATGAGAAACCACCACTCAACTCTAATAATAAGGTTGAAATTCATTTGTGTATCCCTTCTCCTTCCTCTCCCCTCGGAGGTAAACACCATCCCACATTCAATATTTTAATATTTAACTACATATATAGTTAGAAATAAGCAATACATGTTAAAGTTTTGCACGTGTCAAACTCTAAACAAATGGTCATAAAGTACCTATGGTATTCTGAATGTAAGCATAGCCTAGTGTATGTATGTACCTTGAGTTGAGCCTTGAGGTTATTTCCATTTTACCATGATTACAACTGAGGCTTCAATGGACATTCCAATACATGGGTAGATGTTGGGGAGTTTCTCTGAATGTATGAATGGTAGTGGACTTGTCAGATGATAGGGTAAGGGCGTCTTCAACTTTCCTGAATATTAGTAAATAGTTCTCGATACTGGCTGTATATTTACACTCAATAGAAGTGTACTGGAGTTCTGGTTTGTCTACATCATTGCATTGTCTAACTTTTAAATTCTTTCTCAATGAGATAGGCTCTGTACTTTTCAATTAGAAAACTACAATTCCCACATTTATAAAATGAAAAGAATAATAATACCTATTTCACAGGTTGTGATGAATTCTAAATGTGAAAATACATATGAAAGCACTTAGCACACTGCCTGACACCCAAAAGAAGTTCATATGTTTTATATCAAAATGTGAAAAAGTGCAAAGTGTTCTGCTTTAAACTCAGTTGATCAGGATGTCTTCTTAGGTGATATGTTTGGTGATGCTTAATTATAACCCCTTGCATTGGGGTTGATGCATGGGGTTGATGCATGATATTTAATGACAGCAGGCTCATGCAATATAGCACTGATTCTGACTGTTCTTGGAGCCTAAGCGAACAATACTCCTCCAACCCCCCAAAAGTCTATGACCTAGTCCTACCTTAGGAGACATGAGACTGTCAGAATTATAAAAATGCTAAGACCCTGTGAGCATCTAGAAGAGGTGGTCCTCTAACAGGAGACTGCAGGCAGATGGATGGAAAGACAAGGATAAATGAATGAGTTACAATGTTACCTTGAGATTCTAGAATCCTCTCACATCCTGAGGACATGCCAAGGGCTAAGCTTCTGGGGGCAAATTAGGTTTGATCTCCAGCCACATTTTTGGCTATCCAGGATTGCCTTTGTTGTCCTTAGCAGAGTGTGTGTCCACTGAAGAGAGAAATGAACATCCAGCAGAATTAATGTCTGACTGTGAACGTGAGGTTGGTGAATAGGGTCTAACAGCTCAAGCTATTAGAATGATTAGGAATCTAGTATATTTTCAAAGATGAGCAATAATATCTTTGCTCAGAAATTAGCAGACTTCATCAGAAAATATTTTTCTGGAAGTAGTCAGCAGAAAAATAGGCAGGCAATATGCTTTCTCGTCTTTAACAGTATTTACAATGTGAGTTTATTATGAGGATCAAGTAAGATATTTTATCAAAAGAAAAAAGTACACATGATATATTTTAACTTATCTATGAGAAAATTCTCCTGAAGGAGAATGCCTACACTGTACCAGAATTTCAGTCCACAAGGAGTAATTCTGTGGTGACTTGGAAGTGACAAAAACTGAGAGAGAGAGAAACCAACTGAGCCACATTAGAGTTCAGAATAACTCAGCCAAATGTGAGAGACTTAAGTGTGGCAGAATGGACAAAGTGAAATTTTATGCATTCGGAATTTTGAAACCTCAGAAAGAGTGAGATAAAGAAACTCTCCCAGCAGCCAAGCCCACTTATCAGGAGGTGATCAGTCAGGTTCCTGGAAGGAAACCAAAATCACCCAGCTCTGGGGTTTAAAGAGACTTTATTTACAGAGGTATGAGTAGGGTTAAAGGAATTCTCAAAGAATGGGGCCAGGAACCCAGGGAATAAGGAGAGCAAGAAACCACCACTATCCCTGGCCTGAAGTGGCAAGGGAGGGACTGGTGCTTCCAGAGCTTAGGGAGAGCTAGAGCCTCCAGAAAGGAAGGCTCCTCCAGAAAGGAAAGCCTGACGGAAGCTGTGGCTGAAAAACTGCTCCTCGGAGCTCCATGTGTTTAAAACTCACCTTGGGTTATTGTTAAAGGGCAAGTTCTGTTTCTGTCTCTCTATGGTATTTGAGCCCATATTCAGTTTTAATAAGCCCGCAAGTGATTTCCATGCTACCTGTTCCATCCTTGGGCCACGCTATAAAAAGCAAGGTCATAGAGAAACTTAGTCACTGCCACATCCAGGGCATCCAAGCAGAGAAGCGTCTGGAAAAGAAGTGCCCCTTGTCCATGAGTTAATAGCTGATGATCTTTTTTCTCCTATATCCTATGGAAACTATATATAGGATATAGTGTCCCGGTGTAAATTGTATTCAGAGTAGGTAAGATCAAATGTCCCTTTTCTTTATATAATACTATAGTGTAAGACTCATTAAACCAAAACTAAAATTACATTTAGGGAAGTGAACAGAACATAAAGAAATACATGATTACAAATGCAGTCTTAAGACACATTTCCATGAGACAATCATCATGTCTTCAAGACTTACTACAATTAGGCTTAGTGACAGAATGGAAAATATAGACACCAAAATACTGTTGTGCCTATTTCTGGATAATAGTGAAATAAGTCAGACAGAGAAAGACAAATACTGTATGTTATTACTTATATGTGGACTCTAAAAAAATAAAACGAATGAGTATAACGAAACTGAAACGGACTCACAGATTTAGAGAAAAAGCTAGTGGTGACAAGTAGGGAGAGCCAAGATAGGGATATGAGGTTAAGAGGTACAAACTACTATGTATAAAATAAACAAGCTAAGAGAATATATTGTGCAGCTCAGGGAATATAGCCAATAGTTTATAATAACTTTAAGTGGAGTGTAGTCTACAAATATATTGAATCATTATGCTGTACATGAGAAACAAATATAATATTTTAAATCAACTATACTTCAATTAAAAATGAACATGTAAAAGGAAAGCAGAATAAGTGGAAAACATATATTATGTTCCTAGATAGAAAAATTTAATACGTGAAATGTCAATTCTCACTAATAACACCAATCTATACATTTCTGTGCTATTTCAATTGAAATAGCCACAGAATTTTTGTAGCCTAATATTTTGATTCAAATTCCTCTAGAAGAGAAAATACAAGCCAATGATAATCCATGACAATATTATAAAATTATTTACTAAACACTTGTATAATGTGTATTATTTCCTTGTCATTATTCTAAGTGATTTATAGAAGCTAAGTCTTTAAAACATAATAGATTTATGAGGTAAGAATTATTTCCCTCCATTTTAGGGATTATACACATATAGAAGCACATACATATGAAAGACTTCATGACATATTGTTAAGAAGAATGATCAAGTTACAGGAACATACTGATTTTTGTAATGCCTCCATATATATGTCCATTATTTGAAAACACATGTTATATTTGTAGGTTTAAACACACACATACACACCCAAACACACATATGCATGTTGTATCCGTTATATCCACTACGTAAAAATACATACATATATAGATACATACAAATATATACACACAAAATACATGCACTTCTTTTTATATTTAGAAATGATAGGAGGGATGTTTAGTCAGCAAAATTCAGAAACTTAAAATCATCAAATCTTCCATTGAACAAAGTCGTCTTTAAATTCACAAGTAGCCAATTTGTATTTCCAGATGGGGAGCCTGTGATCAGGTAATGGATATGCCTTAGGAAAGAATTGAAGGTATATATACCTAGAGACCTAAGCTACAAACTTGTGTTTTCTATGAAAACTCAAACCAACATATGTCTCTATCCTCTATTTAAACAATCCTATAATCAGACATATTTTTGTCCCTTTTGTGTTTCTATTATAAAATTAAAAAAAAAAAACTTAGCTGCTTATTTCACGTAATACTTGTTTCCAAGAGATAATAATGGGAACTAACTAAGCAGCTTATTTTTCAAGATTGACAGCTTACTCATCAATACCCAGGGCTCAGTGCCCATGATCCATAGCTCTAACATCATAAACCCTGCCCATCCCACCCAGGCTCTGTCTTCAAGACCTAGCCTAGAATCCTCTGGACCAGGCACAAACCCTGTCAAGGTACCATTCTTTCTTACTGCACAATCTTAGCTTTTTTTCCATCAGCAAGTGTTTCTGGTAGTCCTTTAGGGAATTGATGGTAGACACCCGGTCACTGCAACACCAAAAGGCCCTTGATATGAACTGATGCCTGGTAAGACTTTATTACCTATGAAACAAGTGATACGTCATTATTCTTTCAGTAAAGAATTTCATTATTCTTTCCTTCTTTTCCATTAACACTTCATTGGTCTCTACCTCAATTGCCTAATCACTGTGATACATTAATAAATAACATGGTAACACTACAATTGGTGTATCTAACATCAAATTCGTCAGTTCATAATGAATTTCATCCTTCCTACGGAGTTCTATATTTTCTTCTGTCTTATTCTCAGATCTCAGATGTGTGGTGATTGGTTTCTATTTTGTCCTATTTCTAAGAATTTCTCTGCAGGAAGGTGTGATTCTAAATATCGGTCAAAAGAAATTACAAGCTAAGACTGTGTGGTGTCAGGCACCCATGAAAATATATACGTTTTTCTTTTCTGGTAAAGGAACACATAACATTTGTACCTATCGGTACCCCAGCTTGAGGTAGTTGTAGGATGAGAGTTAGAGCCAACCATCATATTTCTCTGTCTGACCTCCCCCTACCTCTACCCAGTGTATAGGGTGGAGTTCTACTTGTCTCTAAAGCAATTGCTGGGATTTCCACAGGGACATCATATTAGGAACCACCTCATACAGCCAGCATGTGAAATGTAAATCTTTTCCATTGTTTCTTTACTGGCTAGTTGTGATGATGCTTCCATTAACTGCCAGTAGCTAAACAAATCACACCAATATCTGCATAGGTTTCAACTGCTGCTGCTTAGGCTCATATAAGTCAAGAGAAGGCTGCTATTGCCTAAGGCCAGAATCATGGATACCTTTGCCAGTAGCTCACATTTTCTCTAGCCCTAATCCTGAAGGGATCACTGCCATCCCCAGCATAGCTACTGCAGGCAGTAATACTACGGCCATCATCTCTAACTCGGCCATCTGCCATTGCCAAGCTTACTTCAACCATAAGACGTCCACCAGGGGTGAGATAGTGCTTTCAGTGTCCATGGGAATGATAGAGAAATGAGGCTTATTCATTCACTGTACCCCTTCCTCAAGAGTCAGGCCTGAGTGCACAGGAGATAGGCCAGTGGAGATAGGGGTGAGCTATATCATTTCTCTGTGAATCACTCTTGGTGAACACAGCCTTTTTCTTTTTTTCTTTTCTTTTCTTTTTTTTTTTTTTTTTGCACCAACTCTACTCTCTTTTAATTTAAGGTGTTCACTCTCCACATACCCACATTCAAACAGTCCATCCAAATTGACTTATAATTAGCCCATTTGACCTGGCCTTCAGATAAGTGCAGATCTCCTTGAAATCTAAAATGATGTACTGTTGAAGCTGAATATTAAAAAAAAATGGTGGGGAGAGGAAAAGGAAATTTAGGAAATTGTTTTCTATCTGCTTTTGTATTTCAGAAACTGCTCTCAAAATAAGTTCTAAAGAAAAAAAAAAGGAAGAAACAGACACAAATACTAGTATCATGCTGAAAATATTTTTTAAAAAATGATTGTACATACATTAGGTTTATAGTAGAATTTACAAAATGGCAAGATAAAGCAGCTACAAGACGTTCTTCCAGCAGGCTGCACAGTGCTGACTTCTGCAGTGCAGGTGAGTCTGTGCAGCAAATCCTTGGGAAAGAGAATGGTGGGGTCTAATGGTAGCAGTGGTGGAGCAGTCCCCTAGGGAAGGACTATATGGTAACACAACAATAACTGTATTTGAGAAATCTGTATTTGAGATCAAATACAGAAATCTGTATTTGAGAAATCAATTAGGTAGACCACAGCAAAACTGAAAAAAAGAGTTGTTTGATATTTTAGTAGATAAACTCACTAGGAAACTTGAAGTTGTGTTTAAGGAAAATGCTATTGAGGAAAAATATTACTTTACTATTAGTATACTAATAGGCTAGGAAAAATACTATTAGGAATTTTAGGAGGAACTGAGTTAGATGTTAAGAGCAAGATATTTATTGCTTATGTAAAAATGGCTTGAGGAACACTGTTTTTAAAAATAGTAAAAATGATGGATCAGGAATTAGAAGAAGGCTTAGAAATGAAGCCAAATCTTCTTTCTTTGAGAGCAGTCATTCTCTGGTTTTCAGAACTGCAATTCTTAAGAATTTCTCTAAGCTGGGTGTTGGGAGAGTTTGGAGAAATGGTTGTGAGAATCATTGCCAGACAGTAGCCTTCCTTCTGAAAAGCTCTTGCTTCCTTTGAGCTTCTATTTCTTCATCTATAGAGAAAAGAGCATCTAATTTTCAGATTTGTTTTGAGAGTAAACAGTGTACCTAAAACCGCATAAAGCCATCTAACACTGATTTCTGTTTGAAAACAACTATGCACTAAAAACATAATGGATTTTAAATTTTTAATTATTTTCCCAAGTTAGTATTTGAAAAGTTTCTATCCTACAGGAAAGTTCAAAGAATGGTACAGTAAACACGTGTAAACTCTTCACCAAAATTCAATTGTTAACATTTTGCATTATCCGTATTCCTTTCACTCCATTGTGTTGTCATTAAAATACCTTAGGATGCATCTTCTAGGAATAAAAATCTTCTTCTTCTACATAACCACATATGTTAAAATATTCCAGAAATTTAACATTGATCCAATTATCTAATGTTCATCCCATATTCAATTTTCCCCCATCACCCTAATAATGTACTTTGTAACTGTTTTTGTTGTTTCTTTGTATTTTCATTGTTTTTGTTTTGTTTTGTTTTTATTCCAAAAAGCAATCAAGGATTACACACTGCATTTATTGGTTCCCAGCATTTTCTAAATTAATAACACTGATATTTTAAGTCTCCAAGCCCACTATCTTTCAATTTGGATTGTCTGATTGTTTCCTCATGATTAGATTCTAATCACAAATAGGATCTTGGATTTTGGTAGGACTACTACTTAGATAATGTGTCCTTCTCAGTCCATCAATAATGGAGAGATTGTCCCATTATCAGGGAGATAGAATGATCACTTAATTAAGGTGGTGTCTGCTAGATTTCTTAATTATAAAGGTACCTTTGCCTTTTGTAAGTAATAAGCAATCTATGGGGATGATAACATGTTTTTCATAAAAAGGATATTACGAAACTGTTTAAAAGATAATTTTTTAAATCTTAGAATATCTAGTAAGTAGGTACACTTTCATCCTTAAACCTGTAGACAGAGGATTCTTAAAATATTCAAAACATGAAACAAGTCAGTTTAAATATTATCTTTTACTCTCTCTGCCATCCCCCTAACTGAATAAATGTAACCCTTGTAGCCCTAATCTCTTGACATACCTAGGGAAGACTACAAATGTCAAGGCCGCCTCTTGCATGGAGATACTAGAAACTGGAATGAAAGTGTTTTCTGCATATAGGAGGTGAAATCTTGTTCAAAATTTATCTTTCTAAAACAAATACATTTGTGAGTTCTTGAATATTTATTTATTTATTTTTGGTAATGATTCAAAATGTTGGTGGTAGAGGTGAGTGAAGCTGGCAGCTGCAGCCCTATTTCAAGGTCCTTTGGGATGGGTAATGCTGTGGTCATGACTCAGAAACACAACTTTCCCAGCCCCACCTCCTTCAATTACATGAAACGGGAGCCTGTTTTATATCTTTGTGACTGCCTGAAAGTCCCACTACTGTCAACACCATCTAGCCACCCCCCACACAATCGTTAGAAAATAATAAGACTCCACATCATTCTGCTAAACCTATATTTTTTCCTGCTGGCTGATAGCAATAGCCTGTAACTCTGCCTTAATACATAAAAAAAAATAATAATAATAACAATCCCCAACAAGTGCTGCCTGTCATTGGTAATTTACCAAAGTTTCCATCTCTCTTTACTTCCTGTTCCTACTCTATCAAACAGTGAGTCAAATGCAATCCAAAAGTAAATTAAATAAATGTATATCTCTCTATATATTTTAAATTAGAGAATATTCCTCACTTGTCAGTGGATTATTTTGTAAAGCAAATTTAAATATATGAATATCAAAACTGGAAAAATTAATGAGTGAATAGTTTTTTACAGTTTTTATTGAAATATAATTGACATATAACACTGTATTAGTTTCAGGTATGCAATACGATTTGATATTTGTATATATAGTAAAATGATCACCACAATAAGACCAGTTAACATCCATATCCGTTACCCTACATAGTTACAATTTTTTTCCTGCGATGAGAACTTTTCAGATCTACTTTCTTAGCAACTTTCAAATATATAATACAGTATTATTAACTATAGTCACCATGCTGTACATTGTATATTTGATCACCTTCACCCATTTTAGCCACCTGACACCCCTCCTCCATCTCTGGCAGCCACCAGTCTGTTTTCTGTATCTAAGAGTTTGGTTTGTTTTTGTTTTTTTAGATTCTACATATAAGTAAGATCATATTTGTCTTTCTCTCTCTGACTTATTTCAGCATAATCCCCTCCAGGTCCATCCATGTTGCAAATGGCAGGATTTCCTTTTTTATGGCTGAATTTTATATATATATATATATATATATATATATATATGCATTTCTTTATCCATTCATCCATTGATGGACACTTAGGTTGTTTCTATGTCTTGGCTAATTCTTTGCTTTAGAAGTATCTCTCAAAATAATACATTTCTCTCCATCTTCACTGCCGCCACTTTTTTTTCGAGTTTCTCTAATATCTCCCTGAGACCACATCAGCCTGCTACTACAGTCTCCTCTCCAATCAATTCTCCATAACGCACAAAGCCATCTTTTTTAAGTCTAATCTAAGTATCTAAAATTCATCTTCCCCTGTCAACCTTAAATCACTTTAATGGATTGAAATAGATTTATCTCGTTTCTTTTGAGTTAAAAATAGAAATGAAAGTCTTAAATATGGCCTTCAGTTTCCAACATGCTAGGATCCTGCCTACCCCATCCAGTCTTACCTCTTAGTATCTGTCCCATACACCTGTCCTTCTTCCAGTTTCTTGAATAAGTTTTGCTCTCTCCTGCTAAGAGATTTTACACACGTTATTTTATCTTCTGGAATACACCTCATTCCCTCCTGCTTCCTACTCTCATCTGGATAAATGGTCTCTAAAGTTGTTATAGATTTTTTTTTAATGACTACATCTCCAAGATTTTAATTAATTAATTAATGGTGACATCAGTAATATATTAGAACTAGTTCAAAAGAGATTTCAAAGAACACACCATACACACACATGTGTATATATACCTACATATGTATATGTGTGTGTGTGTGTGTGTGCGTGCACTTGCAAACATGTGCACGTGTTTATGGAGCGAAGCAGGCAATGAGGAATGCTGAAATGAATTTATAAAATGATGTAAAAGTGATCAGTATCTACAGGGCAACAATCAGTTGCATTCCACTGGATGAAATCTGTTTGTATTTCTATGGACAAGAATCATTTGTATTACTTCTTGTGTTCTACAATTTACTTAATTGTAAAATGGCTCAAACATCATGAAAATGGCTCAAACACCACTAGAGTGGTGCTCTAGTCATGACTTCCAGAGATCTCTTATGCCTCTTTCCAAGTCCCAACTCCACCATCATGATCATAAATTCTCAAAGTAATAAGATTAAGATATTGAGATTACTGAAGCCATGAAGTAAATTCCCTCTGAAAGTTTTTGTAAGGAATCTCAGATTAGATTTTTAAAAGCCTGTATAATTTACTCTCCCAAGGCAAGAATACTAAGCCCAAGAAACTCTACCAGGTTTCTCCAGCCCTACCTGTAAATTTTGATGAATGCTTTCCTTTTTGATGTTGCCAAATTTACTAATTTTCATGGTCTGCCTAACTTTTCTTAATCCCTGTAAGGCTGGGACCTGGTAAATCAGGTACCAGGCCAATTTCCCGGAGAGGTCTTTGTTGACATTAGCTCCAAACCTAAACCAATCTTTTTTTCTTAAAAGTGCCTGTACTACTTGACTCACTAAACATAATTCTCAAATATGATACTACAGATAAGGTCTTGGTTATGCAGTTGATTCCCCCAATTGTGTCATGGTAAAAGGAGGATAGATTCTTTTTGACCCCAAATAAATAACTATATTGCCAAAGTAATAAAAAGTAAGAAGATTTAGTAAGAGATTCTTGGGATCCGAGTCAGATATTATTTTTAAGTATTTCATTTTAGTTTATAAAAACATAATTGTGGGTTCAAGATAAGTTAAGTAGAAAGAGAAAAGATGGCTTTTTATATCCAGATAAATATGACATTGAACCAATATCAACCATATTCAGACAAACAATCACAATAAAATGTCCCTCGTCAGCTCATTCAGTCCTATGTAACTGAGTGTTCACTTACTGGATATTTGGTTAGCTGTCTATTTTCATAAAACCCTCTGCTTCTGAACTAAAAAGTCTGATGCAGTCCACTGGTGTGGTATGAAAGTTTTATAGTTGATGTGAGCTCAGAAGCCTGTATTTGAGAGTTTATTCTTTGAAGTATCAAAAGTTCAAAGTACCTGGTACAGTAATTTCTCACAGGCTCTGAGACTGTCCTTGGTTGAAGACAAACTCTAACCTAAAGCTTATATCAAAGCCCTCAAGCAAACACTAACTTAAAATGAAATCTCATTTTAGATGAGAGATTAAATGGCTGTGGTTTATTTAATAGTATAATCCAAACTACCAATATGGAGGAGATCACAGTTCTCTTTCAAGGCAGAGAATAATTCAGAAGACTTTTGATGAGTGTTTCTGCAGGTAAGGCATAGTATAGTCAGCAGTGCATTGTTAAATCTGCAGGGAATTCCTATGGAGGCATACAATTTGTGAAGTATGTACATTAATTTACCTACACAAATGTAACATAGGTAGATGGCTTGTCTCTCCTGATTTGACAGATTTGCCTATATAACACTTTACAATAGTAGCATAGTAAAGAAATCTAATTATTTCTAGCATTTCCCTGGGAAATTTCAAAGATAGTTTTAGATGTTAGAGTTATGCTGAAACTTTCATTTTATTTTTCTTTCCATATTTAAAATTTGATATGGAGAAGACAACTCAAAATATTTTTCAGAAGAAATTTTGACACTTATTAAGATAGGATCATTCTTGCCAAAGGCCTATTTAATCACAGTGACAAGAAAACATTTAACAATAAACATGGACAGTAATGTGATTTTAAAGAACCCTAGATCTTTCATAAGTAAGGGAATTTTTATTTCTTTTTCTTTGATATCAAGGGCATAATTAATTCAACATAAAGCATAGGAAAAGTATTATGGTAAAACATGAAATCTCTGCTTTCAAAGAAGATTAGGTAAAGCAGGTAAAAAATGTTTCACAATAGTAGCCAAAGGCATTAATCAGTAAACCTAGGAAGTTAAGTCTAATAAGATTAAGTGAACTTTGACAAAGTTTTATTTAACACCTTTCCTCACTTCTTTACAGTCTTAGGTATTATATACCATGGCAAACAAAATTTACTTTCTAAGCTTTCTCTTTCGTTAGTCTCTTTCATAGTCTAAAACAAACTGGCTTTACTTGAGGACAGTGGTTCTCACTCAGGTCTGAGGGTTCAAAACTATTTTCAAAACAGTACCAAGATGTTTTATGTTAACAGACAATGTGTTCGTCATTGTTATCTACAAATGATTAAATAAATAAAAGTGGTAATAATTTTCCATTTTAATATCTGATTAGCTAAATATTGAAAGTTATAATTCCTATAAACAAAAGCGCTTTGGAATCCTTAGAAAGTTTTAAGAGTTTTGGTTCAGAGACCAAAAAATTTGACAACTGATGCTTTAGGACAAAACTCTTCTTTTTTCTTGAAAAACCAAAAACGCACATACACACAGTTTGATTTCTTGGTCTTTATTGCTGTTAGTATAGCTTCAACTACTTATACTAATTATTACTTGTTTTTAAATTGGAGTACAATTGCTTTACAATGTTGTGTTAGTTTCTGCTGTACAGTGAAGTGAATCAGCTATATGTATACCTATATCCCCTCCCTCTTGGAACTCCGTCCCACCACACCCGCCCCCATCCCACCCATCTAGGTCGTCACAGAGCACCGAGCTGAGCTTCCTGTGCTTTATAGCAGGTTCCCACTAGCTAGCTATTTTATACATGGTAGTGTATATATGTCAATCCTAATCTCCCAGTTCGTCCCACCCTCCCCTTCCCCCACTGTGTCCACACGTCCGTTCTTTTAACCAAAGTAAATAACCGCCATTTCACAATCAGGGCACAGATACTTGAAAAAGCTGGCAAATGACAGCATTCTAGGAGACCAGCAGAGCCCGTGAGCACACATGTCTTGACTTTCTACAGCTGCACACATCCGGTTCTCACCTTCTAAATGTGTCAAATATACACACTTAGATTATCCTGACTGAGAGCTGTAGTCTGTCTATAACACGTAAAAGTAATAAGCAACAAAGTATATAAACTTAAAATTATACTCAGTGAACAACATTTCAGTATTCTAGCTTACTCAGAAAATAGGTTATTTAGTTAAAAGAATAGACTCAGGTAATCCACTTAACTGGGTTGTGTATTTGCTTTATTATTTCTTTTAGTTTTTTATTGGAGTACAGTTGATTTACAATGTTGTATTAGTTTCAGGTGTACAGCAAAGTGAATCAGTTATACATATACATATGTCCACTGTTTTATTTTTTTTTTAGATTCTTTTCCCATATAGGCCATTACAGAGTATTAAGTAGAGTTCCCTCTGCTATACAGTAGGTCTTTATTAGTTATCTATTTTATATATAGTAGTGTGTATATGTCAGTCCCAATCTCCCAGTTTATCCCTCTCCCCCCATCTTCTGGTAACCATAAGTTTGTTTTCTATCTCTGTGACTCTACTCCTGTTGTATAAATAAGTTCATTTATGACTTTTTTTTTAGATTCCACATATAAGCAGTATCATATATTTGTCTTTCTGTGTCTGACTTACTTCACTCAGTATGACAATCTCTATGTTCATCCATGTTGCTGCAAATGGCATTTTCCTTTTTTATGGGTGAGTAATATTCCATTATATATATATATATATATATATATATATATATATATATATATATATACACACCACATCTTCTTTATCCATTTTTCTGTCGACGGATGTTCAGGTTGCTTCCATGTCCTGGCTATTGTAAATAGGGCTGCAGTGAACATTGTGGTACATGACTCTTTTTGAATTATAGGTTTCTCAGGGTATATGCCCAGTAGTGGGATTGCTGGGTCATATGGTAGTTCTATTTTTAGTTTTGTAAGAAACCTCCATACTGTTCTCCATAATGGCTGTACCAACTTACATTCCCACCAACAGTGTAGGAGGGTTCCCTTTTCTCCACACCCTCTCCAGCATTTATTGTTTGTAGATTTTTTGATGATCTCCATTCTCACCACTGTGAGGTCATACCTCATTGTAGTTTTGAGTTACATTTCTCTAATAATTAGTGATGTTGAGCATATTTTCATGTGCTTTTTGGCCATCTGTATGTCTTCTTTGGAGAAATGTCTATTTAGATCTTCTGCCCATTTTTTTTGATTGGTTTATTTGTTTTTTTGCTATTAAGCTGCATGAGCTGTTTGTATATTTTGGAGATTAATCCCTTGCCATTTGCTTTATTTGCAAATATTTCCTCCCATTCCAAGGGTTGTCTTTTCATTTCGTTTATGGTTTCCTTTGCTGTGCAAAAGCTTTTAAGATTAATTAGATCCCATTTGTTTATTTTTGTTTTTATTTCCATTACTTCTAGGCAATGGATCAAAAGAGATCTTGCTGTGATTTATCTCAAAGAGTATTCTGCCTATGTTTTCCTCTAAGAGTTTTATAGTGTCCAGTCTTACATCTAGGTCTCTAATCCATTTTGGGTTTATTTTTGCTTATGGTGTTAGGGAGTGTTCTAATTTCATTCTTTTACATGTAGCTGTCCAGTTTTCCCAGCACCACTTATTGAAGAGACTGTTTTTTCTCCATTGTATATCCTTGCCTCCTTTGTCATAGATTAGTTGACCATAGGTGTGTGGGTTTATCTCTGACTTTTCTATCCTGTTCCATTAATCTATATTTCTGTTTCTGTGCAATATGATACTGTTTTGATGACTGTAGCTTTGTAATGTAGTCTGAAGTCAGGGAGCCTGATTCCTCCAGCTCCATTTTTATTCCTCAAGATTGCTTTGGCTGTTTGGGGTCTTTTGTGTTTCCATACATATTGTAAAATTTTGTTCTAATTCTGTGAAAAATGCCATTGGTAATATGATAGGGACTGCATTGAATCTGTCGATTGCTTTGGGTAGTATAGTCATTTTCACAGTATTGATCCTTCCAATCCAAGAACATGGTACATCTCTCCATCTGCTTTTGTCATCTTTGATTTCTTTCCTCAGTGTCTTATAGGTTTCTGAGTACAGGTCTTTTGTCTCCTTAGGTAGGTTTATTCCTAGATATTGTATTCTTTTTGTTGTGATGGTAGATGGGATTGTTTCCTTAACTTCTCTCTCTTTTCTCTCTCTCTCTCTTTTTTTTTTTAATTTGGCTGTGTCAAGTGGCTTACGGGATCTTAGTTCCCTGACCAGGAATCAAACCTGGGCCCTGGCAGTGAAAGTGCCAAGTCCTAACCACTGGACCACCAGGGAATTCCCAGGGTTGCGTATTTGCAATTTGCTGCAAGTGAATCAATGAATAAGTTTCTCTATTTCTTTATTATGTGTTCAAGTACCATAGACCCAGAGTCAGAAAACCTGATGCAACTCTGTTAGAAATGAATTAGTTATCACATAATCAAACCATTTTAAAGGTAAAAATATGGAAATCCAGAAGAATTCTTAATTTCCCATAATTACAGTTCTTGTTAGAGAGGACCTTCACTGCAGCATATCAGTGTGGCATCATATAACAATTCTCAGAATGCCAAAGGCTAAGATTTCAAACAAAATCCTTCATTTGGGATTGGTACACAGTATAGTATGGCTGTCTGAATGTTTTCTCTCTAGTTATACAGTGCGTGACCAACTTAGTTGGGTGAGGTAAGTTTAAAAAGGGGTTTTTTTCAGGAAAGTTTTTTTTTTTTTTTTAAATAAAAAGGTGTATAATCATTGGAAAATATTTGTAACTTACAGGAGTATATATAAAGAAGAACATAATCTAATCTGTAATCTTCCTGCCTTTAGATAACCACTCTAAACATGCCAGCATTTCTTTTCTTTGAGTTTATTATTATTTTTACAAAACTATTGTTAGGGAATTCAACATTCATTTATTTAATAAAGGCAAGAGTTGGGAGGAAGGTACATACCTATCTCGTTAACACTTAATTCTTGACATTTTCATTTGAGTTTCTAATGTTTCAAATGTGAGAAGCTGACTTTGCTGCTTTAGCATTCTTTAGGGCATAAGGGCAAACAGTTTGTCTTTTGACTGTTGATTTATTACTTCACTGTTGTAATTACCTTAGCTGTATAGGGTATAAACCTCTTTACATTGAAATGTGCTCCCACCACACACACAAATACATTTTATTTACTTTCATGTGGATTTCAGAATTATCTTGTCAAGATGCATAATATAGGCCCACTAAAATTATAATTTCTATCACATTGAACCTATAAATCTTGAGAAGAATTGTAATGTTTATATATTTGTTTCTTCTAAGATTTAGAAAAATCTAGATTCTGTCTTCTATTAAAATATATTTGTTGGTATTTTTACAGAAGTTTGTTTTTAAAAAATATTTTGGACCTATGCAAACATTGTTAAAATTATTTCTAGAATAATTCTATTCATTAAATTTTGCCATTTTAGCTTTTTATTTTTTTCCTGCTGTTGACACATAACTAGTTATTGTTGATGTGGAGAAAAGTTTCTGGGAAAAAAACAAAATAAAACACAATAACACATCATTTTCTCCAGTATTTATACTTCTTTATTTTATGATTTTTTCCTGTTATCAGAATTTCTGAAGCAGTATTTTAAAATTCTTTTTATATAATCTGTTCAGTTGTTCTTGGTTTAGAGTTTCACCAATCAGCATGGTATAGACTGTAGATTTTGATGAAAGATTAAGCCTAGTATTTCATAGTGTTTCTTTTTTCAAGAACTGGTATTAAAGTTTATCATATTTTAAACATATATTAATTTGTATGCTTTCTTTTTGTGTCTGTTGATGTCATGTGTAAATATAATTAGTGATCAGTTTCTTCTTATTAAAATCCTGTTTTTCTTGGAATATACTCACTTTGATTGTGATGATTGATGATGACAGAAAGTGACAGAAAGGAGGAATCCTTGATTGAGAACTCCATGATTTAACATTTTCTTTTTTTGAAAGGGAAGCACACCTTTCTAAACTAATTGTACAGAGGAAGGATTCTATACTAGGAATTGTGTTTTCTAATGGCCAGATTCTCTGGTTCTTGGGGCATAGCCAAATGTGGAAGCCTAATTACTGTAACCACAAAACCCACAGAAATAGATTTTTGGGCTGATGCGGAAGACTTTTGTGTATGAAGTCAGTGCCAAGCATTTATCACTGAATTTTTCAAGGTGCTTTGGGAGCCAAAAATATTGGTAGTTGTGACTCAGGAACAATAAATGTATAATTTGTTACATGAAGAAGAAGTAGTCTAAAATACCTTTTAAACTCTTACTTTATCCCTGACTGGTCATCTGCACATAATTTTGCAGAAAGTAGGCTATCAAAATGAAGCATTTAAAAATAAATGAATATAATTTATATTAATCTTTCATTTGCCTTTTTAGCCATACCTACATTTATCTATTTGATCTAACGTGCTTTAATTCATATTATTTCTCAATCACTGCCAGCAGTGGTAACAGATTATACAGTAGCTCAGGCAGAAATACAGTGAGGGCATTCTAATTTTATTTGGTGGTGGTGGGTGGGTGTGGGGATTTTCTCATCTTCATAAATAGAGTTGTGGACATGAGAGCCCTATTACTTTTATTCTCTGTTCCCCTACTTTATTCTCCCCACAGCAAGCACAATCTTTGCTATTTTATGCCTACAAATATTTTTAAGACATATCTCTATAAGAGCATACTTCTGTGTTTTAATAAGAGTAAAACTTTTTTATAGCAGGAATTGTCTATACAGCTTAAAGCATACACTATTCTTATGTCTTATATCTACAAGTTAGTTTTTAAAAAATAGGCATACTTATATTTAAGCAGTGTTTTGTAATTTATGAAATATCTTTGTCGGATTTAGAGCTAAAAAACACTTTAAAGTTCATCTAGCCCAAATTTACCTGAAAGACATAGCAGAAAGGCCACCAAAATCGAGGCTTCCTACTCTGGGTGTAGGTCTTTTAACCATCTTATTCATATGTACTCTGTCTTCTGCCATGTTCTGATGCACTCCCACAACAAACAAATAAGGTGATAGATTTGTGTGCATTGATAGAATCTGACATGTTATGTGAAGGCTAGTACTTCCTAGATGACCCCCATCATTTAAAATTCTACATGCCTGTCTCTTCTAGCTATTTGAGGAAGAGCTCTCTTCTATTTTGTCAGTATTAAGATGTACCAATTGCTTTTGGGAATTGATACAGGAATTTTAAGAGGAGTAGATACCCTGATACATTAAGTACAGACATCAGTTTGATGATGTATTTTATTTTCCGAGAAGTTCAATCAAATGTGGGGAAAAAACCCCAATATATTGTAGTTTTTCATGTTTTAAGGATTCCCTCAACCTAATCAGATCATAACATACATTATACTACTTTTAATCTTGTTGAGATGTGTATTTTGCCATTAACCTCATTTTAAAAAATTGTATGATACGGTGTAACATGTATAAAATGTTAGCTCAAAGAAGACATTCAAAAAATAGATTTTGTGTTCTATTTTATTATTATCATTACTACTGTTGTTATTAATTTTCACACTAAGTGCTAAGCTTTTAATAACATTTCCTCCTTTTTTACCTGGAATAAGCAACTAGAAAAAATTGTGGGGTTTTCTTTCATAGAAAATTTAAACTCAAGATACATTCTGCATTTTTCTCCAAAATACTCAATTAAAATGTCAAAGTGCTGTGTTTGGGATGCTCAGTTAAAATGTTGGGAAGCTCTTGCTCTTCCGGACACATGAGGAAGTAAATTTTCTATCAAAGCTCTGTGAATGCATTAATAGAGAAATGGGTTTCCATTATTTGGTAAGTGTAATAAAATATGCCACTAGGGAAAAAAAAAAGTCTCTTTGGTTAAGTTCAGTGGGCTAGTTCTTCAATTCTGATTTCGCTATGCCTCTCACCAGCTGTAAAACCTTAAAGAAGGAATATCTTTCTCTCCCTCTTCAGCTACTCTTTACAACATCCAGAGTGAAGGGGAGCATGTTTGTATCTGCGAATTGCTACAGAGGTAGAACGATTCTGATCGTGTTGGAAGTGATTGCTAATATTTCATAGACGTTTTCAAGCTTTCTGAAATAAACTGCATATTTGAATCTTTCAGACAGATGTCAGTTTTATTAATTTTCCTCCTATTGTTATCTAGTGTGAAGTCATGTTGGTTTACAATTTATGCTATGTTTTTATTCATTGTAAAGATAGGCAGGGAACAAAGAGGAGCTTGACACGTTGTGATTGTTCTTGTCTTCTTTCTGTCTGAAACACATGAATTTGGGTGCCTCACAATTATTTTTCTGAGGTCTATGGTTAAAATGGTCTACATTTTAGTCTTTTGACATCAGTAAGCATTTATTTATAGAGTATTTTTCAAAATTCTCGTCATTCTCTCTTCCTCTTGAAATTAAAAAAAAAAATTACTAGTAACTGGAAATAGGGCACAGATATCCAGGAAATGTAATTTGGCCATAAATGCTGTTTTGAAGTACACTGCATAGTTTGTGGATAAATATTTCTTTAATGCATGTAATTACTGGATCAGCAGAATAAATGTGGTCATGTCCTTGTAATTAATACATTGTCAAAAGTTCATTTAAATATAATAATTTTACTGGGAAAATGCTGTCTATGTGTTTCCTGCAATAATTCGTTAAATTAAGTGCAATAAATATAAAATTACTCTCAGAAATTTTTTTTTCAAGTTCTTTTTCACTAGGTGTCACATAATGCTTTTAAGAAAGCCTTCCACACATCCCCTTTACACTAGCCCTTATCTCTTCAATTTAAGAACCCTCAAGCAGGGGTAAGGGTAGACACTAAATATTACACTTGACTTTTCTAAAAATTTCATTTTAGCTTTAGAATATTATAACATAGCATATATTACAGCTTAGGTTGAAAATATTTAGCCAGGAGTCATGCAAACTGCCAAGTGGTCTTGCCTTTAATACAGGATACTAGTAAAGCATGGCTGTCCCCTTCTGCACTCAGCTGACCATTTAGCTCTGGAGGCTGGAGTCATGGCAACACAGAATTCTAGGGCTGGACCCGTGCAACCCCTTCATTTTATAGTCTTGTCACATTGCTCCAAGCCCTCCACAGAAGGATGCTGGGCTCTGCTAAGTGAAATAGCTGTGGGCACTCAAGGAGGACATGATAAATTAAAGGTGCTTTATTTTTAATGTTATGGCCAAAGGGCTGCAGGGAAGCATGGTTTCCATTGCCTGACATTTTACCTGTGTTGGGAATGTAGCTGGAAGTTCTATAAATAAAGGGCAGTGAGGAAACCAGAGATACTCAACAGGGTTGGGAATAGAGTGCACTGTATGGTAGGCATGGCTAGAAGTGGTACGCAGCTAGCAGAGACCTTTTTATCTCTGCTGTACCCAAGTAATTAATGGATGAGGGATAAAGGACAAAAAATGTGTTAAGGGTGGTAGAGGGTAGAGGAGGTGGGAAGGAGAATGGACAGTTGCTAAGTCTGGCATAGACTGATACATTTTGGCCACTTGATAATGTCTTCATGACCTCTTTGCTTCCAGTTTTCTTTTTAAAAAATAGTTAAAAACTACGGCTCCAGAGCAGCATTTCAAACATTATACAGTTTTATTCAATTTCCCCTTAGATTTCTATGGGCCTTATAATCATCTTGCCAGTCCAACATCTAACCTTCCTCAGAGAATATAGCAACTTTGCAATTAAATCAGGTTCTTCCTATTTTACTGTTCTACCTTGTCCTGTAATAGACTACCCATCCTCTGTACTTCCAAAGTACCACTCATTTAAATTTACCGTTTGCCCTTGATGTTGACGGAAGAATGGTAAATAGGAAAGAGTTATTAGAACTTAGTGAAGTAAAACAAATTCTTAAGCATCGGAATACGTAGAAATGTATTACCATTTCCCATCTTGAAAATCATCTCACTGATTGTTTCTCTCTTTAGAACTTTGGCCTCTCCACGTAAAACTTGGGCTTTCCATTCACACCTGGTTCTTCTGTACACCTCCTTCTTCCTTTACCCTTCCTCTCTTTCTGTCTTGGGCTGCTTGTAGAAATATTCTTCTCCTATGATGATATAGAATCATTCAATTCTCTCTATATATTGCCCTCTTCCCCAAGATCACATGCTGATGGGCTCATCTTATACACATAAACAGACATCCAGCAAGATTCCTAAACAAGAAGCCATGTCCTTTTGTGTAAATTATATTACTCCCTAATTATAAAAAAAACCAGCACAATATATTCTTGTACTAAATATTTTTTTCCCTTTTGACCATTTAAATCTTATTTGAGTAGCCAGAGAAATCATATAAGGTGGGGGAAGAAGGGAAGCTTTCACAATGCGTTGGAGGAATTTAAAATCTAGTTGTGAAAGTATGTAGTGGATAGGATGGATGGATAGATAGATAGATAGATAGATAGATAGATAGATAGATAGATAATGTAGACAACTAGCTGGGAAGCAGAAAATAACCAGACCTTTAATTATAAACAAATAAGCATGAGGTACTGTGTAACAATATGAATATATGAATGCTCAGAGAGTAAAGCATTCAGAATTCAGAAGCTGAGTTGGTAGAACTTTCTGGGTAGTTGTCGTGCATAGTCATGGCACATGGACATGGGTGAGTACAGTTGTTTTAGACCCAGTGAACTGAGGCAAATTAACTTCAAGGTTAATTAACCTGAGCTTTTGGGCTCTTCACTTGCATGGATCCCTGGTACTGGTAGGGGCTCTGGCAACATGCTCATGTAGTCATATATTTGCATACATGGTCCAAAAGTTACAAAAGTAGGATAGTTTAACCATAATTAAAACTGCTAACTCTTTAAACTGTTGCCTATTTCCCCTCCATTTTCCTCTGCATTTCCCTTCCCCTTCATCAAGTGGTGTTACAGTGGCCATAAGCTGTTTGGGGATCTTACTCAGGGGAAGTTTAGTTGCTGATACATTAATTTGGTTTTAGTGGGTTAGGTTTATGTGTTTCACAGCCCTTTTTGCAAGATTGCCAGGTAAAATTCAGAACACTAGTTAAATCTGAATTTCAGATAATGAACAGATAAGGTTTTAGTTGTAAGTATGTCAAAAGAAATTACCAGTTGTTCATGTGAAATTCAAGCTTCACTGGCCATCCCCTGTTTTTGTGTGTTAAATCTTGCTATAGTCCACTTCCATGTTTGGTTCTGCTATCATCCTGGTACAGAACAACCACCAGGTGTGCTTCTCATCCACTGTACCTACTCTCCACGCATCAGGACCCAAAGGTGTGGGCTCAGAGGTCATATTACAAAATGGCCATGGCCTGTGCTACCCTGGCACTGGAAGAATACCAGTGGTGGAAGAGAAACAAGGTTCAGAATCTCCTAAATCAGAAGCTATATTGTGAAAAAATTTTCCCAAATCTTACAGCTCATAAATTTAAAAAAAAAAAAAAAAAAAGGATCTCACAGAAGTTTCCCCAAATTTGACAACAGCCCTAAAAGTTCACATGCTCTTACCAACAGTGACCTGTGATCCTAAAAATAACTTCTCTAAACTACCAATAAAGAAAAAGTCAAATATACTAAAAGGAAGATTAAAATTATAATAGTTAAGAAATTATAGTTCTATGAAGAGACAATCAAAGAATGTACAAACCAAAAATGTAGGGGAAAAATGATTACAGAGGTAGGCCAGGTGGTCAATTGAGAAAAGTATTACTTTTGAAGATTTTGTGATGCTTACCATACCCAACTGCCTTAAAAATGGTATTTTGGTGAGCTTTCTCTTTCTGAATAAATATGTATGTATTTGGGCTTCCCTGGTGGCGCAGTGGTTGAGAGTCCGCCTGCCGATGCAGGGGACACGAGTTCATGCCCTGGTCCGGGAGGATCCCGCGTGCCGCGGGCCGGCTGGGCCCGTGAGCCATGGCCGCTGAGCCTGTGCTCCGCAACGGGAGAGGCCACAACAGTTAGAGGCCCGCGTGCCGCAAAACAAAAAAAAAAAAATATGTATTCATAATTTTGTGTCCTTCTTCTTAAAGAGGATTCTCAAAATTGTAAAAGCTTTAGGTTTGGTGTGATGACTTGAGCATCATCCAGAGATTCATAGTTATTTTCATACTGTGTTTGGTCTGTCTTGTAGATCTTGATTCTTTTCAGTTTAAAAAAAAAAAAGAAGAGCAACTGCGATTTTGAGTTAGTTACCACCTACTGTGGCATGATGGTTGGGAATTATCTGTGGTATCACATTGCCTGTGTCCAATCCAAGCCCCTTTGTCTTTTTACCTTTATGACCTTAGGTTAATTACTTAGCTTTCCCTGTGCCTCAGTCCTAACAATAAGATTATTGTTAAGACTAAGTGAGATGATGCTTGTGATACACTTAGAATAGCTGACACATAGTTTAAAGTCTTAATAAATTGTGAACGTTATTACCATTATTATCAGTGTTATCATTAGACCAAAAATTCACCCCATTTAATTCATTAAAAAGCAGCAGGGGGCTTCCTTGGTGGCACAGTGGTTGAGAGTCCGCCTGCCGATGCAGGAGACACGGGTTCGTGCCCCGGTCCGGGAAGATCCCACATGCCGCGGAGCGGCTGGGCCCGTGAGCCATGGCCGCTGGGTCTGCGCGTCCAGAGCCTGTGCTCCGCAACGGGAGAGGCCACAACAGTGAGAGGGCTGCGTACCGGAAAAAAAAAAAAAAAAAAGCAGCAGGTACAAATGGGAGTATGTTAGGCTTAGTCTCATGGATCATTTAAAAGTTATTTCATGAGATTTTCTACATAAAAATAGGTAGGTTTTAATAATGGAACTTTTTAAATAATGGAACTCAAAGAAAGATGTGTGACCACACATGTCCCTTACTGTACAGCCATCCATAGACTTATAGGTTTATGTTCATGCTGTATTTGGTCTGTCTTCTGGACTTTGGGTTCTCTTCAGTTTTAGAAAAAATAGCAGCTGTGATTTTTGAGTCAGTTACCTACTAATTCTCAAAAGGCAGAAATTCTGTAAGGGAGATTGTCTTCTCAATGTAAAGGAGAAAAAAAATATCATAGCATATGAGTCTCTCCTTTAGATTGTCAAAGTGATTCAGAAAAAATCATAGCACTTAAAGTCACATTTGCTCAGGTCCCACTCACACCACATCCACAATCGAGCCATATAATCAATGTGCTCTTCACCAGGAGAAAACAGAAATTGGCCATCAGTCTGGCTGGTCTTGTGGAAAATCAAATACTTGCTGACCCTGAACACTGCTCACAAACTTCTCTGACATCCATTAATTCAGTTTAATAATTTGATGGTGGGCATTCAAAATAGATTCAAGTGCATGTTTGTGAAGTAAAGGAAAAGTCATTTTACATATAAGGAAATCATCATAGATATTTAAGAAAAACAAGATAGGCTGTCACACAAACTGAATGTTATGGACTGAATAACGTTTTTGTCTCCCTAAAACTCATATGTTGAAGCCCCTAACCCTCAATATGATAAAGATGGGGCTTTGGGGAACTAATTAGGTTTAGATGAAATCATGAGAGTGGGGCACCCCCTTGATGGGATTAGTGTGCTTATAAGAAGATGGAGAGAGACCAGAGCACTCTCTCTCTCTCTCTCTCTCTTTCTTTCTCTGCCATGTGAGGATACGGTGAGAAGTTGGCCATCTGCAAGCCAGGAATAGGGCCCTTGCCTGGGAACCAAATCAGCCATCACCTAGATCTTGGACTTCCCAGCCTCTAGTAGTGTAAGAAATAAATTCCATTGTTTAAACCACCCAGATTTGTTACGGCAGCCTGAGCTAAGACAGTATGCATTGAAATGTATCCTGTATTATTCTAGGAGAACTGAGTTGGCTTGACTATACTATTTCTTGTGACACGATGTCATTCTTTGTTAAGGTGGCCTGTGCTAGATTTCCCTTCAGTGTGCTCTCTCCCATCATGTTGCTCCCAGTATGCTCTTTCCCACTGCATAGCATTTATCCGAGTCAACTGAAATTAGATTGTCTCCCCACTGGTTTCTGAGATCTTTTAGGTCCCCATTTTTCTGAATCCCTAGTGCCTACTACCATGCCTTGTACAAAGTTATGCTTTCAATGTATTTATCTGAAAGAATGAGATGGAAATACATATGTTTTACTTTCCTAATATTTCACTTGCTACTGTCATATCTGCTGACTGCCAATAATAGTTACATTATAACTGTAGAAGTAATTCACATTGGACCTTTCCACTGTTATTTAAAATTCTTGGTCCCATTTTGAATGAGAACTTCATGCTATGGATTTTGGAGAATGCATATGTAATACATAAGTATTTCAAATGAAGACACAATGCATATGAGGCACAACTAAGCATTGAACATGGAAAAACATCAGACAACCTTGATCTTCTCATCTCAGAACATGATTCCAAATTCCCAGTAAACTCATAGAGAGTGGAGAGTTATCACAAAAACTTATATCCTCCTCAAGTCTGTATTTCACTTTTCTAAGTGTTTACTGCCCTGGACCACTACCATTCTCGAACACATATTGAAGAAGCACAGAGTTCTTTACTGAATTTCAAACATCATCAGCTCAGGGACAAATGCTTAGCTAAGGCTCACATCTATCATTCTGGTTGGTACATATGGTAATTTTCTCTAAATTGGCTGGCTTTCTCAGGCTACTGTATCATCCTGAGATATTAAGTTTTTAAATTGGCTCTTCCCACCTCTTTTAAAGTTAGATGGCTGATTGCTGTCACATAATTTAATGATCTAGTCCAATCTATACAATGACTGTGTAACATGGGCAAGATAATTGTAGATGAATTGCATGCTATTAATCAGTTGGCTTTTTGTTCTTACATGTTCCATTGCTTATCATTCAAGGAAGAAAATTGTCTTTTGACAGGGGTCCCATTGCAGCCTTTTTACTGTCCAATAACATCAAGGCTGAGATTTCAAAAGATAAATGAGAATAAGTGTTGGGGGGAGAGACTTAGTTAAAAGGCCTGTTTATCTAAGAATTATTTTTGGAGAAATTAGAAATTTGCCTGTATTGTTAGAGAATAAGTTGTAGAATGTTTTTATATTAAAAAAATAGAAATAGTTTAAATAGATTTTCTCATTAGAGATTCACCAGTTTATGCGAGAGACTACCTTTCGTTGTGAAAAGGATAACACCAAAGCTCTAACTCTCGGTAAGCATCCCCTACTCTTTCCACCCCCTAATAAACAATGACTATATTGGCAATGGAACTTTATCTAAAGTGATGGCCTAGGCACTCTATTCATTGTCATACTTTACTCACAGATGAGAAGATGAGAGAGCATGCCTTTTTAATCATGTGTTCCCATAGCCTAGCTCAGCTATCTAGAATTTATTAGATGCTCAATTAATGTTTCTTCAACTAAACCAATCTATTTTTGATCTCGTAAAGCTAACTCTGCAAATAAAGAGTTATTATTAGGGAAATAAATCAACATGAGCCTTCTGGATGGGGAGTCAACACAGTGAGGAAATAGTGACATTTCCAAGTGTACAGAATGTGCAATTAGCAGTTTGAATGCAAGGTAAAAAGTCCCGTTTTGGATTCAACATGTGTCGCAGCGTTTTTATTTAATTTTATTTTATTTAATATTTAAGGATGACAACAAAATCAAATGAGAGTTCAAAATGATCTCTTATTAGACATTATATCCATATAATTATATTTACATATACATGTACATATACTTATATGAGCAAGTATATGTTTTCTTTTGCTTTTTTTTTTCCTCTTAACTCTAGGCTTTATGAGTTAAATAAACCACTGACTGAACCACTTGTAGTAAATTACTCCTCTAATGCATCTCAATGCAGGGATGAGGGAAGGAGATGGACTTTGCTTGTCTTGTAGACAGATTTTCTTGACATTATACCAGATGTTCTTAAATGTGCTCTTTGTTCCTCTTTTTTGACTGTTTCCACTTGCATCCTCTGGGGTAAAGCTGTTTCTATGGGAATGACTGTCAATCAGGAATGTATGTTTCTTGAAAATAACTTGAAGGCAAACTCTTAACTGTTGTAAAGAGACTGATGGGGGCTAATAGTCATGGAAGCAAAGTTAAAAATCTAGTGGGAAACATTATTATGAAGTTATTTCAGCATTAACATAAAATACTATTTATTTCTTTTAAGCAGAAGATATTTGAATAAATAATATCTTACAAATGGCATTTATTTTATTAAAGGGAAACAGTATTTTAGGAAGAAATAACAGCAAAGAAAAAAACGATTTCTCCTAGTGTTTTCTGGCTGCATCTTCACCTATACAAATCTTTGCCTATTCATAACTCCTATTTCTTTATCTTAAAAACTTTATTTTAGTATAAGCTGTAAGATGGTGCCTCTTGATGAAAAGCAGATGTTTTATTTGCTGTTTCTTTTTCTTTTCAAGAGTGTTTGGACTTTTTCAGTACAATGTATAATGCTAACTCTTTTTAATAAGCAAGAACATAGCCATGGCACTTAAGTGAAAACAGGGCAGAGGGGCTGGCAGTCATATAAGGAGAGCTTCATCAAACACCAGGACATATGAATGTATAAGAATGAATGATCAGAAGTGGGCATTAAATCAATTTTATATTCACCATTTCAACATCAAGAAGAGTTGTTAGTTGTAAACCAATTGTTATTCAACTTAATGAACTAATTAGGAAAATCAGTTGCAATAATAGTATTGGTACAAACTGATCTGAATATAAAAAGTAGAATTAGAATTCTAATACCAAACTTTCCAAACTAGAAAAACCACATAATACTGTTGATAAGATCTTTTCTTTGTAAAATTAATCATAGGCAGTTCTTCATTTACTGAATTTTATTTTTATAATCCATACCTCTGTAACTGTGATACACCACACTTATACTTGTGACATTTCTGTTGTGTGTATATGTCTTGCAATCTGCCAGGATGATCTAGTTAATTTCTTAAATACTTTGGGTAAACTGGCTCCATTATTATTTTTCCTATTCCTTTGCTTCATTTAGTTAATGAATGGCTGTCATCCAGAGATATAAAATATCAAGACCTCTACCCAAAGACCACACTTGGGCTGGCAAGAATGCCACAACTGCTCAGTTGAATCACAGACAGAGCTGGAGCATACGGGAACAAATTCACAAATAATAGAGAAAAGTCATCTGAATATTGCTTAGACCATTTTTAACATGAAATTTTCCAAAGATAGAATCATAAACTCCAGAAGATATATGTTAGTTGTCACTCCTATCTTTTGTTCCCTAAGTTGTGCATTTTTAATACGAATGAAATATTTTCCTCAGAGGTGACTGGGTAATTGTTTTGATAGTTACATAATTTTGTATCTTAGTGATGAAATATTTATGCATGCAATTCAAGTTATCTGTTATAAAGGGAAACTATTTAACCATAGTGGACTAATGGTACATGGGGAAAATGGGTGTCAAAAGGAAATTTATTATATCTTCCAAGTACTGCTTTCTGTGATAAAATACAATTTGTATGATTGTGAAGTAGCATTGTTTATTTTTCCAGTCAAAAAGTCACTGTCAAAAGTATGTTTGGGGAGGGAAAAAATGGCCTTAAAACAAATGTATCACAGGGAATATCTAGGTTGTTAAAAAAACAAAAAAAAACCTAGGGCAGCATGTTAAAAATGAACATTTCCAATACAATTTGTCATCCATGCATAAATCTTGCTGACATTTTCAGTCACTTTAATAGCCTGCCCATTTTATAAATCAGTATGAACTTGCACAGTTGCAAGAAGTGTGTATTTTGAACATCTCATTTGCATACTTTACCAGAAGCCAATGAGGCAGTGGGAGCAGCACTGGTGATCACAATACGTGTTTGGGGAGAGGCAGAGGAATCAGTAATGGCTTTGCCTTTAGGGATTGCTGTACTCCATAGGGGACGAAAATGAGAAATATTTTTCAAACAGCAGGGGTAAAGGTTTTAAAACTAGAAACACATGGAGTGATAAAGATGTTAGTGCCACAGGGCGCATAGCAGGAAAAATTTACAATGTAAAAACTGTAATTTCAGCATTAGGAAGTAATAATCGTGTTTCATCATTGTTATTAAAGCATGACCCTTAAAGTCACATAAATTAGATATAAGTTTCAAGAGAAGTTTATTAATCTTTAGCAGGAAAATATTAGGAAAGTTTATTATCAGATAAGATTTTCAGGGGGAGGCACGTTCTTCTGACTTTGTGTGTTTGTGTTGTGTGTGTGACTTCTCAGGGAAGTCTGTATCATTTCAAAGGGTAAATAAAACTTTGCTCACTATCAGCCAGTGGGTATAAATAATGCCTACTGACAGATAGCGCTTGTTCTTTTAAATTAGCAATTTGATGAGTTAACATGATACACAAAGAATGGGGACTGACCTATCCAAAATAGTTCTACTTGTCCAGAATAAAATAGTACATGAGAACTAAAGCTTACTTTTAATACAGAATGTTGCTTAGATGACGTTGATGGTAAACCAATGTTGCTAGCATAATTATTAAATTAGTAAAAGATTTAGGGTTCTTGGAATATTGAAAAATTTATAACTAAATGATGAGGTTTTATTAGTAGCTCTGTGACAAAATTGGTGAAAATTTATACTTTAGAGAAGGGCAAGAACCAATAATTATCAATGGACATTAAAGAACTATTTATGTAAAGAGGGTAAATTATTTGATGATGCGTGTATTAATTTGGAAGTGAATATCTAGATTATGGGTGAAATATTAATTTTTACCAATTAAGACTTCCTTCAAAAGTCTGGTTTTAGAAGTTTTGAACTAAACCTGTGTGTTTGCATAATTATTTAGGTGGAACTCAAATCTTGCCAAGTTAAGGGGAAAAAACTTGCTCCTTGTTCTTTTTTTTTTTCTAATAATATGTTTCAACATTTATGGAATAGGGTGATGAGTTGTAAAACACAAATTTTAAAAGCATAATTTTAGAACAGCAAACACTCCTCAAATACATTATAATCTGAGTCAAAGCAAATTTATATTAATGCAACATCAGAAACACATTTTGCGTACAAGTAAAAATTGTTGTAGAAGATATAAGAAAATATGAACAAGCATAAAGAATAACTTTTCTACAAAACAAACGTAGCCACTTTTAACATTCTCATATGTACTATTCCAGGATTCTTTCTACGAATATGTATTTAATCTTATAATTTTATTTTATACATATTATTATAGAAATATACTTTTTAAAATGTATAAGAATATTATTATTTGGGCACGTACAATAAATGAGCTATTGCTCAGCAAAGTGTGTCCAAGTAGAAAGCATATAGAATTTGATAGAATGACAGTTCAGGATCATTTAAAATTAGATTAATTAAATGCAAAGGATTTCCATAAGATATTAAGCTTGTGTAATAGACACCATCTTAATAATATCTGCTACTGATTTATTTAATAATGCCTTCTCATTTATAGCTATCGCTTATATTGTTCTGTTATGAGTATTTATTTTAAATGTTTTGTGATATATTCAAAATGCTTTCAGATACATGAAAGTGATATTCATCTTCTTTAAAGAGCAGTAGTCATCCATAGCAGTAATTTGACCGATAGTCCATAATCCATTGCAGAATCATGAAGTAAGTAGTTTTCATTGCATTTGTTAATTTGCTGCAGGGAAAACAAAAAGACCCAGTGATAGGGAATTCATGTGAGACAAGATGAAGAAACTACAAGGACCGAGAAAATAACCATTCTCAGTGTGCTCAAACTCTTTTTAACTAGAGGTTATATAGACATAGGAACCAGATTACAGTGGAAAGAAATAGAGTGAGACTGAGTTGCAAAGTATTTGCAGAGGAAAAGGACGTGATGTAGTCTGTGTTATACTTAACCCAGTTAGAGTGAGATAGGAAAAATAGAGAGGGAGAAAGTCAGTGAATTGAAATAAAGACGATGTGGCAATGCTAAGTCTTTGGGAAAAATAAACCACAATTAAACCAGCGTATGAAGAGCACTGGCAGGCTATAAATGACAAGAGTAGAGTAAGTTCAGACTTTGATTCATCTTTAAGGCAGGTAGAATTTGAAAATAAACAGAAATAATGAAGAATGCTATCTATGCTTCAAGAATAAGTAGATGAGATTGCTTTCCTTTGAGAAATATTTTCATGTTGTTCTGTCATCCGCTATATCCATTCTATTTAATACATATCATAGTAATGCTATGTCAATGAAATGTTTATTCTATTCAGCAAAGAGTGATATCTTAAGTTTGGGTTATGTCCATGAAGAAATTCACATTGCAGAATTTACATATCAATATACTCACCCTATAGAGTGAGAGCTCTTCTACTGTGTTAGCTTTTGCTAGGTTATGTTGCATTAACAAATCACCATCAAATTTATACAAACATGTATTTCTTACCATATTACAGTCTGCAATTGTCCATTTTCTGTGTCTCTGACTTAGATTCCAGGTTGAAAGGTCAGTATGAAACAATAATATGACTCTTAAATCCTTCTGTCTAATCATCTCATATTTTATTAGTCAGAGAAGGTCACAGGGTAAGCTTGATATCCACGCCTTATCCATGTGGCATCCCACAAGAAGATTCTGCAAATAGCTAGAAAATGGGTTGCAATGTATAATAACCCTTTTATGGTGAATAAGGGATAATTTGGGGATAATAACAAAATATATTATGTTGTAAATACAATAATATAATTTACCACGTTAGTAAGCTTTGACATGAGAGTCTAATTGCAAAATTTTTTTTCTTCAATCAGATTTTGCAGATATAGTTGTTTGTTTTTGTTTTTTATCCACAGTAGCTTTTTAGATTTTATTTGGTCTTACTTGATTATTTTTGTTTCTGTTGTCTGTGCTTTTAGTGTCATATCTACAAAAAAATCATTGCCAATATAGTTTTATTCTAAGCATGAGATTGGGTGGGAGGTGGGAGATACAGTAGAGTTGGGGAGATTGGAAAGCAGTGTTGATAATTTCATTGACAAAACCACTGGAAAGGAGAAATCAAAAGAAGTCACCAAGGAAGACTTTTGGGACTCACTTTCCCATAAAGAGTGGAGTTGTTAGTATCTGTGGTGCTGCCTGCTAGTTGCTCAGCATAATCTGTGTTCTTTTTCTTCCGTGGTAATCAGTTTGCCCCTGAGATGTAACTGCCAGCCAGGCAACTGAATTTCCAGCCTCCTCTTCAGTTAAACAGGCCACATGACTAAGCTCTCTAAGATGGAATATTTGGAGGTGTGATGCCTGCCACTTTCATATCTGTTTACATAAAAATTCCCATGTGTTCTCCTTCTTGCTTTCCCTCCCCCCTTCACTGAAGATGGAAAGATATGATTATGCTGTCTTTGAAAGCCACATGTTGAAGATAGAAGAGCCGCTGTAGCCTGTGTCTGTGAATGTGGCAGAGCCTCCCCCGTGCCTAAGCACTATCAGGAACGCCTGCCCTGCACTGCTACAGGAAAGAGAAAGAAAGTTCTATGGTGTTTGAGCCACTGTTATGGGATCTATTTATTACAGGAGTTTACTTTTCCTAATACAGTCGTCTTCTTCCAATAAATTTTCTTCTTAGTCAGTGATATTTTCTATAAACTTGCCTTTTCTCTGTTTCTTCACTGCTCAAAAAATCTTCAGTGGCTTCCTATTGCCTACAGAATAAAGTTAAAAATCTTTAGTATACCTTTCAAAGCCCTTATCAAATGTTCTACATTTCTGCCACTTTCCTACTACACATTCTGTAAATAAAAAATGCTTGCTTAGTTTCTCTAATACTGTGAAATTTTCAGCTTCTGTGACTTTGATTATTCTATTCTCCATTCCGGTAAAGCATCTCAACTTTTTGAAAACCTGTTGATTCTTTAACTCTGCCATATCCTGCATATATTGTTCTCTCAAAGCAAATACTAAGAGTTATTTCCTGCCACAGGAAAAAAAATGATACATTTATTAGCCATGTCCTATATCATAGGAATTAGTATAGTTTTTCTGTGTTCATCTCCTAAAAAACAGAGACTGTTTCCTCTTCAACTGTGTATTCTCAACACAGTATCCAGTTTTCAAGTACTTGTATATTTTAGTTGTAAAGTCTATCTTGAAAGTTGACCAGGGAATTGATAAAAATTGGTGGATTCTATACAATTCATTGATGATACTTTGTCTCAGAGATTCAGTTAAAGCTCCAAGGGGTATAAATAGACAAAATTGTGTCATATTGCATATAAACAGTGATGGGTGAAGATGATCATTGACTGTAGTATGATGAATTAGAGTATTTTCTTGAATTTTGAAAGACTAGGTGCTGCTAGAAAGAGATGTCGCTTTCATGCAATTAAATGTCTTCTGTTTTCAAGAACATCATCCAACTTTCAAGCAATGGATAGCATGTTTTCAGGCAAAAGGGAACATATCAATACTGAAGGTGGAGGTCTCCATCAGTGAAAGGCAGAATTTATGTATTAAATATTGGTTTCTCTATTGATACATAAATTTCACTTTTCTCAACTGAAGTCAGTTATCTCAGTGATTTTGTCAGTTCATCTGTGGTCATGAAAGATTTTGACCACAGGATTTATCTAAGATTTTTGCCAGTGATCCAAGTCATCCTGTGATTAAAGATATTATGTCTTTTTAAAAATAACTTAAGCAATTATTTTATAATTTCTTTGGGGTTTTAATATCTCACTTTTACTTGTAAGGTTTTTTTAAAGCATTTATAATTTTTCCATATAATGACTTATAAAGCAGGTAATGAAATATGTTAGAAGAAGGGATAGTCTCATTGACTTTTTTTTCTATAATACATTTGTGGTTACAAGATGCTATGACAAAAAAAGAATGAGATGTAATTTTATAAAAAATCTGGATTGCTTTTGACAGAAGATTTTTTATTATGCATGAATGTTTACTAAAAACTGAAGTTCTACTAGTTTACTGTTTTCTTTTTTTCAATTTATTTAATTACTTTTATTGAAGTATAGTTGATTTATGATGTTGTATTAGTTTTAGGTCTACAGCAAAGTGATTCAGTTATATATATATTTGTATATATTTTTTTCAGATTCCTTTCCCTTATAGATTATTGCAAAATACTGAGTATAGTTTTCTGTGTTATACAGTAGGACCTTGTTGGTTATCTATTTTATATATAGTAGTGTGTCTATGTTAATCCCAAACTCCTAATTTATCCCTCCACCCCCTTCCCGCTTTGGTAACCGTTAAGTTTGTTTTTTATGTCTATGGGCTTATTTCTGTTTTGTATATAAGTTCAGTTATATCATTTTTTTAAGATTCTACAGGTAAGCCATATCATATGATATTCGTCTTTCTCTGGCTTACTTCACTTAGTCAATTTTCTTGATAGTAAGCAAACATAACATCTACTACAGGATATTAAGATAAAAAAGAAATCATGTAATGACTCTGATTATTCAAGGTAATAGAGAGTAGGAGCAAATTTGTAATTTTTCAAAATTGAGACAAGATTTCCAAACTAGAGGTTAAATATGGCAATGATAGTTATCTGACTCTTGAGTTAAAACTAGGATGAAATATCACAGGCCTTAAAGTTTATGAGAATCAATCACAAGTTGTCAATATGGATTTGAATTTTCAGTACTGATGTTGACACTGTTCTATTGCTTTTGGTAAGATTTCTGAATAAAGGCAGAACACTCTCTAATAAATTTTGCACAAGTAATTCTGGACTAATTTATTAAACAGAAATGGGCCTTATCTAAGAATCCATAAGTGATCCTCTTGATGTGGAACACATATATTGGCTACATGCAGATGATTATTTTTAGGAGGAAAAGCTATATTCTTTGGATCCATCATTAGTATATAACTTTAACTGATATTTCTGAAAACAAACGATGTTATGCAAACTTGGTTTAATTGATTAATTAATTGATTCATTGAAAACATAATGTATGTCAACAATTGCCCTAGGTATTAAGGATAAAAACACATTATATATTTAGTATCTTTAAAAAATCTAGGGAGGGGCTTCCCTGGTGGCGCAGTGGTTGAGGGTCCGCCTGCCGATGCAGGGGACACGGGTTCGTTCCCTGGTCCGGGAGGATCCCTCGTGCCGCTGAGTGGCTGGGCCCGTGAGCCGTGGCCACTGGGCCTGCGCGTCCAGAGCCTGTACTCCGCAGCGGGAGGGGCCGCAGCGGTGAGAGGCCCGCGTACCGCAAAAAAAAAAAAAAAAAATCTAGGGAGGAATGTAATGCTCTGTGAGCATCTTCAAAGGAAACAGATGGCACATTCAAATTAAGATTATTCAATTAATTAATAAACATTAATTCAAAGGATCAGGCAGAGTTTAGGTAATCCAAACTCTGCATGGGGCATGGTGGGTAGGTCTGCCACCCTTAGCTGTTAAAGAGCAAGAGGAGAGAGTGGTTGCCAAATTTAAAGTCAGAAAGGGCTGTTGTGGAGGTGGACACCTTTCAGGTGCCAAAATATACCAGCCCTCTTGACCCTGCAAAGCACTCCTCATGCCCTTCCCTCTGCCACCCAATCTCCAAAATCCAATGGTTAAAGGTAACCAGAAGACAGAGGGCAAAGGAGCTCATTCAGGTCTTTAAGATCAGCCTCAGAAGGCAAAGTGAAGAAAGGTGGAGGGAGAATGGGAAAAAAGACATCTAACACTGGTTATATCCAGTTTACAGATGAGGAAACTACAAAAGTCATAACTGGTAAGCGGCAGGGCCAAGATTCAAAGCCAAGTTGCCTGATTCCAGAGCTTTTTCTACCTTGCAGGAATGTCGTAAAAATGACTTCTGCTCTCAAGGGACTTGCAGTATTGTAAAGAAGAGGCTAAACTACAGAGGAAAGAACAACACAGGTGTCATCAGTATCAAGATGTCAGGTAGGTTTCCCAGCCCATGACCATGGCTTACCTTTGTCCCCTCAAAGATGTAGGAGGAGGAACGACCAATTCCTTTAATCTGTGAATGGGTTTAGAATTGACCTTCTGCCCAGGTGAGAACTTTGAGAAGGTATCAGAGGAGCATCACTTAAGTGTTGCAGCTATTCATTTCATGTTGGTTGCAAGAGGAAATCAGGCTTCTTAGTCCCATACCTTCTCTTCCTGCTATGTCCAGAAATGTAGTTTTTATTTTGGCATTTGGGGAAAATTGATGGAGGCTACCATTACTTCAACTTCGGAATCTTTAGACTATTGTTGTTGTTGTTATTGTCTTTGAAGTTCCAGGTGGTGTGAATTTCATCTCTATTGATAATACGCTTCTATTCTTCTAAATCTAGAATTGCCATAAGAATACAAACCTTGTCAGATGGCAAAATTTTAAATGATCTGAAAGTACTTTGGAAAAGAGGAAATCTGCTCTTTCCTCGCAGGCCTGCATGTGTGGAAATTGTAAAATTCCAGTGTCAGCATCAAAACATTATAAAGGATGCCACTGTGCATTCATAAAACCCCTTACATTATAATATGAGATCATTTTCAATCGTTGTTACTGTGCTACAAAGGACAGCTTAATAACTCTGGTCTAAACTCTGTGATTACATATACTCAGATGCTAATTTGATATAATTGAGTATGTTCTTTTGTTGGATTCTACATTCAGTTTGTGTTTAATACGTGAAGACTATTTTCTGTGGTGGTTATCAAGGGTAGAATAAGCCCGACAGGTGTTCCCCCACACTTAGGCTTCTAAGTCACCTTTTCCATTAGCTGCTAACATTGTTAACAGCTGAGGCAGCTGGTACAGGAACAAGAGAGTTCTGCATTTCCTTTACTTGGGACAAGATTCATTTAATCCAGATATGAATGCTCTATTTCTATGGCACATCTGTTTGGGTGACACAATGTATACATTTTTTAACATCTTAAACATTTTGAATTTTGTAAGATTTTCTGTAAAAAATCAATTTTTTTGACTTATCAATTATTAAATGTATCATTTAATTCTTAAATCCCCAAATACAAGATTCATACATATTTTGTCACCAAACGTGGGGAGTTTTGAGTTTTTAACTTTGTTAATTCTGAATGATTCTATTTTTTCTTTGTTTTGAGAGTTACACAGTTTCAACTACATATTTGTCTGCAATTTCACTATCCTAGCATGAGAAAACAATAAAACTTAATCTATTGCAAGTAATATAATCATTGTTTGAATGACTCCCTTTCAAGGGTATCATATATAGCACCCAGGTTTTTTTGTTTGATTTCACAATTTGTCTTCTTTTTATTATTGACCTTTCCTCACAAACATAAAAACATATTTTTATTAAGCTTTCAACTTGATTATAATATTCTTAAAAGGGTTAATAGTTGTTTATTATATAAATAGATAAAAGACACATACACACACACACACACTCACTCACTCACTCATCCTGCCTGGAAACTTCGGATCTAGTGTTAACACTGTTTCACATTAATTTTGAAACCATGGGTTATGATAGATTGTGTTACTATTTGAAATCATTTGCTTATCTCTGGCCAAACAGACACATAGGATTCCAGCCCATTTGGGGGATTTGGTCATGTGACCTTTTTTATTTAGCCAATTGAATGTGGCCAGAATTGGTATCCATTGTGTCTGAGCAGACGCTTTAAGAACTATTAGGTCATTTCATTTCCTTTGTGCCATGAGAGTGGCATATCCTAGATGGTGATTGCTCCTTCTGCCTGTATGACTCCTTCAGATTGCTCCTTTCATCATACACAAAAAAGACAAGTGAACCAGAGATGATTTCCAACTTAGATACAATGCAAGAAGACCTAAATCTTTATATTCTTTAAACCTTTAAATCTTTACATTCTTTAAATCTTTACATTTACAGTCTTTACATGTGTAGTTTGTTGCTGTTCACAACATACCTAGGAAGAGATAACTGATATAAAAATTGGTACCTATAAATGGGACACAGCCATGGCAAAAATCTTAAAGTGTATGGCATTGGCTCCAGAGCTCTGGGGTTGGAAGTGCAAAAACTCTTAAAAGAGACTGGATAGAATTCTCCTGTGAAACCATCTGGTCCTGGGCTTTTGTTTGTTGGAAGACTTTTAATCACACTCTCAATTTCAGTACTTGTGATTGCTCTGTCTTTTTTTTCTCTTTCTTCCTGGTTCAGTCTCGGAAGGTTGTGCTTTTCTAAGAATTTGTCCATTTCTTCCAGGTTGTCCGTTTTATTGACGTATAGTTGCTTGTAGTAATCTTTCATGATCCTTTGTATTTCTGCAGTGTCAGTTGTTACTTCTCCTTTTTCATTTCTAATTGTATTGATTTGAGTCTTCTCCCTTTTTTTCTTGATGAGTCTGGCTAATGGTTTATCAATTTGGTTTATCTTCTCAAAGAACCAGCTTTTAGTTTTATTGATCTTTGCTATTGTAGCCTTCATTTCTTTTTCATTTATTTCTGATCTGATCTTTATGATTTCTTTCCTTCTGCTAACTTTGGGGTTTTTTTGTTCTTCTTTCTCTAATTGCTTTAGGTGTAAGGTTAGGTTGTTTATTTGAGATGTTTCTTATTTCTTGAGGTAGGATTTTATTACTATAAACTTCCCTCTAAGAACTGCTTTTGCTGCATCCCATAGGTTTTGGGTTGTCGTGTTTTCATTGTCATTTGTTTCTAGGTATTTTTTGATTTTCTCTTTGATTTCTTCAGTGATCTCTTGGTTATTTAGTAGTGTATTGTTTAGCCTCCATGTGTTTTTTACAGATTTCTTCCTGTACTTGATATCTAGTCTCATAGCGTTGTGGTCAGAAAAGATACTTGATACGATTTCAGTTTTCTTAAATTTACCAAGGCTTGATTTGTGACCCAAGACTACCATATGACCCAGCGATCCCACTACTGGGCATATACCCTGAGAAAACCATAATTCAAAAAGAGTCATGTACCACAATGTTCATTGCAGCTCTATTTATAATAGCCAGGGCACGGAAGCAATCCAAGTGTCTATCGACAGATGAGTGGATAAAGAAGATATGACACATACATACAATGGAATATTAGTCAGCCATAAAAAGAAATGAAATTGAGTTATTTGTAGTGAGGTGGATGGACCTAGAGTCTGTCATACAGAGTGAAGTAAGTCAGAAAGAGAAAAACAAATACCGTATGCTAACACATATATATGAAATCTAAAAAAAAAAAAAATTGTTCTGAAGAACCTAGGAGCGGGACAGGAATAAAGACGCAGACATAGAGAATGGACTTGAGGACACGGGAAATGGGAAGAGTAAGCTGGGACGAAGTGAGAGAGTGGCATGGACATATATACACTACCAAATGTAAAATATATAGCTAGTGGGAAGCAGCCGCATAGCACAGGGAGATCAGCTCAGTGCTTTGTGTCTACCTAGAGTGGTGGGATAGGGAGGGTGGGAGGGAGACACAAGAGGGAGGAGATATGGGGATATATGTATATGTATAGCTGATTCACTTTGTTCTAAAGCAGAAACTAACACACCATTGTAAAGCAATTATACTCCAGTAAAGATGTTTAAAAAAAAAAGAGACTGGAAAAATGAAACTTTGTGGAGTGGTGGTATAGTTGGTAAATCTGCTTCATGCAATAACTTGAAAGACAGATAATGTACTTATAAAACTTAGAGTTTTAGATGAAGAAGTTGAAAAAAAATGTGACTGATGTGATTTGTTTGCTTTTGGCAACATTAAAATGTTATTAAAAGAAAACCATGAGCTTAGAAAACTGAGATTTAAAAATAATGAAAGGAAAACATAGATCTAGACATTTCAAAATTTACAGGTTCAAAAGATGCAACTGTTTTATTTTCTTCAACCAGTAAAAATAAAATTGAGAAATGCTTTGAATAACAAAGGCTGACTGAAGTTTGGCCTAGGGCAAAGATCAAATCAACTCCTCAGTTCAAGTCCAGGCAGGGATTAAATTGGCTTTCAGAAAATCTTTCCATTGGACAAAGTGGCTTACAGAAAAAAACAGAAACAAAACCCAAACAGGTTCTCTGCTGAAACCTGATAATCTCAAGGTATTGACAGTTAAGTCTAGGGAGAGAAAGGTGCACTTCAAAAAGAATCATGGGCATATTAATGGAACATGGTGCTTATTAGGATCATATAGATGAAGATTCTAGAAGTTAGAAGTTTGTACTGCTGAAATAACTCCTAGACTGGACCAAAATCCAAAATACAGCAAAAAACCCAAAACTAAATGTGAGACTTAAAATGACCTTGATCTCCCAACCTACTATAGGCAAGATACATCTATTAATACTAATTAGCCCCCAAGGAGGGTATAAAATTTAATACTTTCTTTAGATGTGTCCAGGGAGGTTGAAAAAGGGAGGATCTGTTTGAGGTGGAACTGTAACCAAGAGAACCTGGTGATATAATCATAAAGAAGAACTGAGGACTAATCCTGGAAGGTTCCCTATCCCTCAAGTAGGTGGGCACTCAAAAATGTTCCTGAAATAATTTCAGGCTTCCTATGTACCAGTTATTTTGTGCTTCCCATTCTCCTTTCCTAATGCAGTGTTTATTGAGACTAATATGTCCCTGTTCCACTACTAAATATTTGGTGTGCAGGGAGCAAATAACTTGTCTTTGTAGTTCACACACCTTTGAATCAAGAGAAGCTGTACTCATGATGTAGAGACAAGCATACGACCTTAGACTGGTGTCTAATGTCATGGTTGGTTGGGACGCCTTCTTTGGAGTAGAATGTGTTTATTCTGTGTGCAGAGAGAAAATGAGTGAATATATATAATTAAGAGGGCGAGATATAATAGGTTGTATTATTGTTCCCAATTACTGGCTTCCCATCAGTAAAAGGGCTGTGCATATCTTCCTATTACCGTGTGAATGAAGGTGAATCCCTCTGGGTGGCATTTATGTCCTTGACCCATTGATATGAAGCACAGCCATCTGATTTAATCTGGTCAATGCGATAAAGGCTGAAATGCTCACTCCATATCTGAGCTGCAGCCATGCAGAAAAAGAGCCACTCTCTTTTTCTTCTGCCTTGGGAGCAGTATGTCCCAGAATACAGCTGCTTCATCAGCCTGGATCCTGTAATGTAGACTTGGGAAGCGAAGAAGAACCACATCTGACGCACAGCCAATATGTAACAGGAGTGAGCTGTAAACTTTGGTTACTACAAATATTCTGAGCTTTGAAGGGGTTACCTTGGAAAAGCTGAGCGTTAAGTGAATATTTTAAACTCTGTTTTTCCTTTCCCATTTACGTTTGGTAAGGGTGTAAAAGGATAACGAAGGCATTTGCCAGTGAGATGTTAAGGAAAACAGCTGGGCATTACCTACGATAATTTGGATGCATGACAAGGCCAAGTAATGGAGAAGAGAGAGGTCAAAATCAAGATACAGCCAACAGTTTCTTAATTCCACAGTTTAAGACATATGGGAGGATGTTTAAGTGAGGCCCGAAAGTACAGGTTTCATCCTTTCAACTTTTATACAACACTCGCTGCCATCCATATTGATGATCACACCTATTATTGTATTAAAATGCAACCATTTTCTTGACCAGGGGAGGTATTCCTTCACTTTCATGTGTTTTCTCCAAAACAGTCTCAGGTAATGTTAAGGTTCCCTTGCTTTTTGAGTTGTCCACACAGTTCATCTTTGGCATTTGAATAGCTCATGTATTTTACAAAGCAGCCTTCCAACTGTTTTCACCTTTTGATAATGTAGCTTATAATGAGGTTAGCTCATCCACCATACTGAACTTGACACAAAGAAAACTAAGATAAAATACTGGTCATCAAATCTAAAGATTCAAATTGTACTATTGCAACATTACCCAAGAATGTACATTAGGAAAAATTGTCAGAGGCTTTTAAGGTGTCAAAAAGGGCAGGACCTGCATGGATAAATTATGAAAATTTTTTCTTTTTTTTCTATTATGCCAAGTAATGCTACTACCAGTGTGGTCTTCTGTATTGTTGAGCCTAAGTGTTTGAAATAAGAAACCCTGAAACTTTCTAAAGCATTTTCCTATTTATACAGGTTTTATTTTTACATATTTATGTTTCTGAGCATGTCTTAATTCATTCACATTTCCATCTCAGATATCTGTGCATTACGATACCAGTCCTGTGTTTGACTATCCAGCATGTACATTTATCAAGTTTTTATGGAAATTCAATTTCAATATAAATAATATTATGTTGTGATGTGAGTTGCTTAGAGAAACACTATTTTAATGTTATAAGGAGTGTTAGTAGTTTTTAATGTTAATAGGAAAATAATTTTCAAGATATTACCAAAAACGAGGGTTTTGTAGGAAGAAGTAAAGAATTCTATGGTAATGTTGGTACTCATTATTTCTACTAGATAATAACAAGGATAAATATCAAATATTTTTTATAGCCTTTGTTGTATGTCATGTATAATTCTAAGGTCTTTACATATATTAATTCATTTAACCTGAAAACAATCCCAAGAAGTGTCTGTTTTACAGATATATCTATTTTACATTTGAGGAAATATAGGCACAGATAAATTAGGAAACTCACCCATGGACACACGGCTAATAAGTGGTGGATTTATCAAATCCAGGCAGTCTGAACCAGAGCTTCTCTTTTAAACTATCATAGATTCACAAATGCCAACATTAAACTTTTGATTACCATGCATATATTCTCAGTCTTCTACTAATGTACCATAAACCACAAGGCTTTAGAGTTTTGTAGGGAAAAGATCATTAGTTGGATTTGTTATTCAGTTCCTAATCTAAACCTTATATTTTGGTAGAGATGTTTGCCAAAGTTTGTGTTTACTTTCCATACAATATAGTTTTGCTATCTTAAGTTATCTTAAGTTACTGAATATTTTATTTATGGGTCTTACTCCCTAAATTAGGAGTTTCTAAAAGGTAGGGAGGATGATTTATTTATCTGGCTGACTCTGCATCATCAGTGCCTGTCTTTGCAGCCTCTTGTAAGTAAAAGACGCTATCTCATTACTTATATAGGTTCATTTTTCTTCAGTTTAAGTCAGCCCTAACATCTAACATGATGGGGTGGTTTTCTTGTTATTGTTCCCCATATATGGACCAATTGTGCAGAATCACAGTGCAATCATCCACTATCTCAGGGCAGGCCCTCTGATCACACATTTGGCCAATTGTTTTGAAATAGAAACAAAATATTTTACCTATGGAGTGAATGGAGTATGTTTTTTCTTTGCCTGTAAGGAATGAGCACTTGCAGAAGACTAGAAGAAAGAGATTCATTTTTATTTTTAAAAATATTATAAAGTATTTAATTCATTGATTATCAAGGAAGAATGATCAATTTTCATGATTAGGCATTGGATTCCAAACCAATACCAACAATGGTACTTTTGTTGGAGAGATTAATTAAGGCATGTAAAGTAATAAACAATTATGTGATTCATAAATAACCTATACTCAGCAATTTAACATAACAGTATAAGAAAACAAAAACACAGAAGAGGAAAAGTAAAAATGGATGACCATCTTCTAGCACATGGAATAAAGATCTGAGCTAATTACTGAAGAAGGGGCATGAGAAGGGTCTGGGCAGGGCCAAAGTCTAGACTTAATTCTTCTTTTGTATTGTTTATAGATAGTGAGAGAAAGTCCATGGTGTAGGCAGTGTCTGGAAATATATAATTATATTCCAGGATAGCAGTTAATTTCAAGTATATATGATAACTTATTTTCTAATGGACAAAAAAAGGAGGGCAACAGGGAGTCCCAGGGAAGTTACTATTTAAAGCTCAAGCAAGAAGTTGGTGTCTGGACTGTCCATAAAGTAAGAAGGCCTTGATCTTGGACTGTGACTCAGCTACAGAAATCCATTATCTAAGAGGGAAATGTTCATGGACATAGCTGGGTTCTCTACCTAGAGGGTCATGAACATTGATTCAGAACACTTCTGCCCATTAGAATCACCTGGCAGAACTTTAAAATATCCACATGGCCAGAATCCAATGCTAGACCAATTAAATTGTAGTTTAACTAATTGTTCTGGAGCGGGATTTGAACATTAGTTAGGGGTTTGTTGTTGTTGTTTGATGTTGTTTGTGTATATTTTGGTTTTAGTTTGTTTGCTTTAGATTCTTGGTGGTTCTCATGTACAACCAGGATTGTGAGCTACTGCTTTAGTGTGTGCAGAGCTACTGGGGATTTTGTAGAAATGCATATTTTGACTCAATAGCTTGAGGCAGGGCCTGAGAGCCTGCATTTCTACCAAGCTCCCAGGTGCTACTGGTTCACACACCACACATAGGCTCATACAGCTCTTCCCTTATGACAACAACACTTAGACACAGGGGAAGAAAAGTCCCTTATCAGAACCAGATAAGCACTTCTTCTAGGGAGCTCACATTTCAGAATTAGGGTCTAAAAGTGCAAAAGGACATAACTTAGGCTTAGGCTATCCATCTGATCTGTCCTAGGGGAAAGTTTTAAAATCAAGCTTCACATTGGTGTTTCTCATTTTTAAAAAAATCCTGATCTCTGTATGGCATTTGACTCGCTCCTTATAGTTTCCACAAACAGGAGTATTTTGTCAAGCTTTATTTTCTGGAGTTTGTATTGTGAATTGATAATTTGTTTACAAAATATACGTATTTTCTCGGACATGCTAATATTCTGCTTCTTGCCACCCTGTTTCTTATGATTTGTACCACCAGAATACAGTTTGTTCCCTATTTCTTTAAAAAATCCTTGAACATTATGTGACAAGATTTTACTTATTGGAAGTGTGAGTTTTTAAGTGATTTTTTTTTTTATCTTTTTTTTTTTGCGGTACACGGGCCTCTCACTGCTGTGGCCTCTCCCGCCGCAGAGCACAGGCTCTGGACGCGCAGGCTCAGCAGCCGTGGCTCAAGGGTCCAGCTGCTCCGCGGCACGCAGGATCATCCCAGACCGGGGCACGAACCCGCGTCCCCTGCATCGGCAGGCAGACTCTCAACCACTGCACCACCAAGGGAGCCCTTAAGTGATTTTAATAATTGTAGCTACCAGATCCATTTCAGAAGAATCATTCCATTAACCTAATTTTTTTTGAAATAGCATTAAGGAATAATTAAAATTTGATATAATAAATTATTTCTAGAAAAATTCAATAACAAAAATTAGAGAACAAGTTGTCAAAAAAGTAAAATTTGCTTTTTTGGACATTGCTGCAATGTTTTAAGGTATCAACTAGGGTCATGAATTGCTGATAAAATATGCACTGTCGTCACTATGCTTTTTTAGTAAGTTAGAGTAAGCAATGGCCTTCTTCTGAATTCTGATATTAGAATGAATGTTCACTGTACAGTGTAAGTTAAGATATTGTATTAGGCATGGTAGAAAGGTGTATCAACACTTTTAGTCCACCTACTTATTCTTAACTGAGCAAAACAATAGATTTTAAAACCTGTGTGTTGCAGGTCTGTGTTCATGAATTTAATATTTTTTTGCACATATTCAGTGTTGGGGTTTGAGAAAATATGTATGCATCTTAGAATAGATTTGATCTCTTTATTAATAAGATATGTGGGAAGTCATATGTATTTGTTTTCTATTGCTATGTCCCACATTATTACACCCTTAGGGGTTTAAAGGAACAAAAGTATAGTGTGCTAGGTTAGAACACAGTTCCTGTGGTCAGGATTCCTGCTATGGGTGAACTGGGTCCTCTGCTCAGGTTTTCACTAGGATGAAATCATGGTGTCATTTAGGGCTGTGATCTCATCTGAGGCTTGGGGTCCTCTTCCAAGCTCATTTGTTGCCAGGATTCAGTTGTTGCAGTTATAGGGCTGAAGCCCTCAGCTCTGAGCAGGTACCCATATTCTCTACCATGTGACTCTCTCCAAAATGTGACTGTTTTCTTCATCAGGGCTAATGGGAGAGCACATTTGACATGTGAAGTCTCTCTGACTTCTTCCTGACTCTGACTTCTAGACCTTCTTTTAAAGGGCTCATCTGATTAGGTCTTGCACAAACTTAATATTCTCACTTTTTATTAACTTGAAGTAAACTGATGAGAGGCCTTACTTCTGTCCGAAAAATCCCTTCATCTTTGCCATATAACATAATCTAATCACAGGAGTGATATCTCATCTTATTCATAGAACCACAGGGGCTTGACCCCCATCCTGGGCTGTTGAGGTGGGGCCTAGAAGGTGGGGGCATCCAACAAAAAGGGAATTTTCTGGAGTCTCAATATCTGATGGATTTAGGTTTTTAGACTTACTTAGGGCCCATAACCCCTTTCTTCCTCACAATTTTTCCCTTTTAGAGACTGCCTATGCTTCTTCCACCATTGTATCTTGGAAGCACATAACTGGTCTGGTTTGACAAAATCACAACTAGAGTGGGATTTTGCCTCAGGATGAATTGGATCTCAAGTCTTACCCATGATTCACCTTAGTAGGGACTTTAGACTTTAGATTTTAGAGTTGATGCTGGAATGAGTCAAGAATTTGGGGGCTATTGTCATGGAATTCATATATTTTGCATGTGAGAAGGATATGAATTTGGGGGGCAGAATGTTATGGACTGAATGTGTTCTCCCAAAATTTATATGCGGAAGCCCTAACCCCCAGTATGGCTGTATTTGGAGACGGGACCTCTAAGAGTACTTAAGGTTAAGTGAGGTCATAAGGTGTGGCCCTGATCCAAAAGGATTAGTGTCCTTATAAGAGACACCAGAGAACATTGCCCCTTCACCTCTCTCTCAGTCTCCACCTGCACATGGCAAAGAAAGGCCATGTGAGCACACAGCAAGAAGACAGCTGTCTGCAGCCCAGGGGGAGAGATTTCACTAACTTGACCTTAGACTTTCAGTCTCTTTAGAACTGTGAGGAAAAAAATTCCTATTGTTCAAGCCACCCAGACTGTGATATTTTGTTATGGCAGCCCAAGTAGACTGATAAACTAAGTCATACAGTGTATTTGGCTAGCTAAAGCAGATGATGTCAAACTGTTGCAGAACTTCTACTAATGTGTTTCCACCAGTAGTTTATCAGAATTTTCAATTGGTCCACATTCTAGCTAACACATAGCATTTTCTTTCTTTTTAATTTCAGCCATCCTGGTGGGTTGGTAGTGGTACATTAAATAGTTTTATTTAACATTTCAGTAATAACCAGTGAAATTAAATACTTTTTCTTACTTTTACTGGATATGGAAATATTTCTTTTGTTAAGTGTTCAAGCCATTAGCCCATTTTTTTAAAGATGGGCTGTATTTCTCTTATAAATTATTAGTCTTTTATATCTTGTACACAATATAACACATCTTTATTAAGATATATGTTTTTTTGCACATACATTCTTCAAACCCATATATGGTCTTTCACTCATTAATACTTTAAATTAACATAAATTCTTAAACATATTCTAATTAATTAATATTTTATTTTATGGTTAGCATTTTGGGGTTCTGCTAAAAATTCTCTGCTTACTCTGAAGTCATGAAGATGTTCTTCTATGTTTTTGATTAAAATTTAATTGCTTTACATTCCCATTAAGAATTACAGTCTATATGGAATATCTTTGTGTTTTTGCTGTAAGAAAGGGTCTAAATTCATTTTTTCCCATATGGATAAATAATCAACTTAGCTCCATCTACTGAGAAAACACCATCTTATCTCCACTAAACTCCATGCCACCTTTGTCATAAATCATGTGACTGGATATATATTCATCTGTTTCTGGCCTTCTTATTCTATTCCACTGGCTGTTTTTTTGTCCTTTGGCTAAAACCCTGCTATATTAATTAATATTAGTTACTAAAGCTTTTTATTAATGCTTGATAGCTGAGAAATCTCTAGCTTTATTCATCTTCTATATCACTGCCTTTCTATTCTTGGCCTTTTGTATTTTCATATGGATTTATGAGTCAGCTTCAGTTTCCACAAAAATACTCAATTATATTTTGAGAAAAATTGGGTTGAAATCATAGATTAATTTGACACAAAAGGACATTTTTTAGCATATTGAATCTTCCATTCCAATCTACATTCATTATATGGTACTCCATTTATTTAAATCTTTAAAAATTGTATCTTAATAATATTTTGTATCTTTAGAGAAATAGAACACAGCTTTTGGTAGGATGCAATGTTTGTTTGTTTGTTTTTAACAGACCTTTATTAGAGTATAATTGCTTCACAGTACTGTGTTAGTTTCTGTTATACACCAAAGTGAATCAGCCATATGCATACATGTGTCCCCATATCCCCTCCCTCTTGAGCCCCCTCCCATGCTCCCTATCCCACTGCTCTAGGTCATCACAAAGTACAGAGCTGATCTCCCTGTGCTATGCTGCTGCTTCCCACTAGCTAACTATTTTACATTCAGTAGTGTATATATGTTGATGCTACTCTCACTTCGTCCCAGCTTCCCCCTCCCACCCTGTGTCCTCAAGTCCATTCTCTATGTCTACATCTTTATTCCTGCCCTGTAACTACTATGGAAAACAGTATGGAGGTTCCTTAAAAAACTAAAAATAAAACTACCATATGACCCAGCAATCCCACTACTGGGTATACACCCTGAGAAAACCATAATTCAAAAAGAGCCATGTACCACAATGTTCACTGCAGCACTATTTACAATAGCCAGGACATGGAACCAACGTGAATGTCCATCAACAGATGAATGGATAAAGAAGATGTGGCACATATATACAGAGGAATATTAGTGAGCCATAAAAAGAAACGAAATTGAGCTATTTGTAATGAGGTGGATAGACCTAGAGTCTGTCATACAGAGTGAAGTAAGTCGGAAAGAGAAAAACAAATACCATATGCTAACACATATATATGGAATCTAAAAAAAAAAAAAGGATGCAATGGCTTTGATGCTAATGTAGTTGTTAGCTTTTTAAAGAAGTTTATTTTCAGTTTGCTTGTTGGTATTTAGAGATACAATTTTTATTTGTTAATCATGTGTAGAGCAAAATTGTAAAATTCACAGATTTATTCTAAAGGTTTTTCTGTAAATTAAAAAAAAATTTCTTAGGTACAAAATAATTTCATTCCTGAGTTATAAGTTTTTATTTCTTCCCTTCCAATTGTTATATTCTTTCTTCTTTTCTCTTTCTTTTCTTTTTCGTGTGTGTGTGTGTGTGTGTGTGTGTGTATGTGTGTGTGTCCACTAGTACAATATTTAATAGAAGTGGTGCTAGCACCCCATAGAAGCAGATGGACACGCCACCCAATATTTGATTTGGATGCTGAGACTGATGATGCCATACACATACCAAGAGGTTATGAAAAGGTGTATAACTTATATAATGATGCTTTATAGGGAAAGTAGGGAAGACTCTCATGCAGGTCTGAAAATGGCTTAAGAGAGAGCTGGGAGAAGTGACTGTTTTAAAGCATTATATTTATTTGTGGGTGTTGCTGGAGTGAGGGCTCCCTCACACAGACTGGATCTTGGGTAGTTTGAACTCCTCATTAGAGCCAAAGGAGAGAGCACTGGGGCTTTCTTATCAGCTTGCCCAAATATGAGGCAGAAAGTGAAGCAGGGGAAGTGGGGTTTGAAATAGCTCAGCAGTCAAACCTAAGCAATGGAGTCAGCCTCTATTATATTTGTTTTATTCCCTAACTTTGAGGTAAATTTTCAGATATTTTGCAAATGAATGTAAGATTTATTGAGTTAACATCAAGTAAATTATGTGTCCACATCTGGTATATTGGTTGCATATTTTGGGAATTTTCTTTATCTGAAAGAGAAGTGTTAAACTCTCCCATTATTACGGCCCCCAAAGTGAGGTGTTGGGTGCAGCAGTTTCCCACAAGGAACTCTGTGCCAGGTGCAAGGCCTCTGCACACAATACCCTATGAGCAAGTGGAACTAGATGAATCACAAAAGAAAAGGAAAAGAAATCTATGAAATGGAGCCTCTCAGAGCTATTTCACTGCTGCTACATTAAAAGATGTCTTTTCCCTCTGCTTGGTGTGAAAACTGAACTCACTGTGAAGAAGGAGAAGTCCATTAGAAGTCTATAAATATACATGAGGAGTAGAAAGAAAGAAAGCCATGTGGCTGACGGGGTCTTGGTGCTCCGGCCAGGTGTCAGGCCCGAGCCTCTGAGGTGGGAGAGCCGAGCTAAGGACACTGGTCCACCAGAGACCTCTCGGCCCCACATAATATCAATCTTCAAGGGCTCTCCCAGAGATCTCCATCTCAACGCAAAGACCCAGCTCCACTCAACGAGCAGCAAGCTCCAGTGCTGGACACTCCATGCCAAAAAACTAGCAAGACAGGAACACAACCCCACCCATTAGCAGAGAGGCTGACTAAAATTGTAATAGGTTCACAGACACCCCAAAACACACCACTAGATGTGGTCCTGCCTACCAGAAAGACGAGATCCAGCCTCATCCACCAGAACACATGCACCAGTCCCCTCCACCAGGAAGCCTACACAACCCACTGAACCAACCTTACCCACTGGGGGAAGACACCAAAATCAATGGGAACTACAAACCTGCAGGCTGAGAAAAGGAGACCCCAAACACGGTAAGTTAAGCAAAAGGAGAAGACAGAAATACGCAGCAGATGAAGGAGCAAAGTAAAAACCCACCAGACCAAATGGATGAAGAGGAAATAGACAGTCTACCTGAAAAAGAATTCAGAGTAATAATAGTAAAGATGATCCAAAATCTTGGAAAAAGAATGGAGAAAATACAAAAAACGTTGAACAAGGACCTAGAAGAACTAAAAAGCAAACAGACAGTGATGAACAACACAATAAATGAAATTTAAAATTCTCCAGGAGGAATCAGTAGCAGAATAACTGAGGTGTAAGAACAGATAGGTGACCTGGAACATAAAATAGTGGAAATTACTATGATACCACTGGTAGTAATACCACAGAGCAGAATAAAGATAAAAGAATGAAACGAATTGAGGACAGTCTCAGAGACCTCTGAGACACCATTAAATGCACTAACATTCAAATTATAGGGGTCTCAAAGGAAGAAGAGAAAAACAAAGGGACTGAGAAAATATCTGAAGAGATTATAGTTGAAAACTTCCCTAATATGGGAAAGGAAATACTCAATCAAGTCCAGGAAGCACAGAGAGTCCCATGCAGGTTAATTCCAGGGAGAAACATGCAAAGACACATATTAATCAAACTATCAAAAATTAAATACAAAGAAAAAATATTAAAAGCAGCAAGGGAAAAGCAACAAATAACACACAAGGGAATCCCCGTAAGGTTAACAGCTGATCTTTCAGCAGAAACGCTGCAAGCCAGAAGGGAGTGGCAGGATATATTTAAAGTGATGAAAGGAAAATACCTACAACCAAGATTACTCTACCCCGCAAGGATCTCATTCAGATTCAATGGAGAAATTAAAACCTTTACAGACAAGCAAAAGCTAAGAGAATTCATCACCACCAAACCAACTTTACAGCAAATGCTAAAGGAACTTCTCTAGCCAGGAAACGCAAGAGAAAGAAAAGACCTACAATAACAAACTCAAAACAATTAAGAAAATGGTAATAGGAACATACATATTGATAATTACCTTAAATGTAAATGGATTAAATGCTCCCAGCAAAAGACATAGACTGGCTGAATGGATACAAAAACAAGACCCATATATATGCTGTCTACAAGAGACCCACTTTAGACCTAGGGACACATACAGACAAAGTGAGGGGATGGAAAAAGATATGCCATGCAAATGGAAATCAAAAGAAAGCTGGAGTAACAATTCTCATATCAGACAAAATAGACTTTAAAATAAAGACTATTACAAGAGACAAAGGAGGACACTACATAATGATCAAGGGATCAATCCAAGAAGAAACTATAATAATTGTAAATATTTACGCACCCAAAATAAGAACACCTCAATACATAAGGCAAATGTTAATAGCCATAAAAGGAGAAATGGACAGTAACACAATAATAGTAGAGGACTTTAACACCCCACTTTCACCAATGGACAGATCATCCAAAATGAAAATAAATAAGGAACCACAAGCTTTAAATGACACATTAAGCAAGATGGACTTAATTGATATTTATAGGACATTCCATCCAAAAACAACAGAATTCACCTTCTTTTCAAGGGCTCCTGGAACATTCTCCAGGATAAACCATGTCTTGGGTCACAAGTCAAGCCTTGGTAAATTTAAGAAAATTGAAATTTTATCAAGTATCTTTTCCAACCACAATGCTATGAGACTAGATATCAGTTACAGGAAAATAAAGTAAAAATACAGACACATGGAGGCTAAACAGTACACTACTAAATAACCAAGAGATCACTGAAGAAATCAAAGAGGAAATCAGAAAATACCTAGAAACAAATGACAATGAAAACACGATGACCCAAAACCTATGGGATGCAGCAAAAGCAGTTCTTAGAGGGAAGTTTATAGTAATACAATCCTACCTCAAGAAACAAGAAACATCTCAAATAAACAACCTAACCTTACACCTAAAGCAATTAGAGAAAGAAGAACAAAAAAAGCCCAAAGTTAGCAGAAGGAAAGAAACCATAAAAATCAAATTGGAAATAAATGAAAATGAAATGAAGAAAATGGTAGCAAAGATCAATAAAATTAAGAGCTGGTTCTTTGAGAAGATAAACAAAATTGATAAACCATTAACCAGGCTCATCAAGAAAAACAGGGAGAGGACTCAAATCAACAGGATTAGAAATGAAAAAGGAGAAGTAACAACTGACACTGCAGAAGTACAAAGGATTGTGAGAGATTACTACAAGCAACTATATGCCAATAGAATACACAACCTAGAAGAAAAGGACAAATTCTTAGAAAAACAAAACCTTCCGAGACTGAACTAGGAAGAAATAAAAAATATAAACAGACCAACCACAAGCACTGAAATTGAAACTCTGATTAAAAATCTTCCAACAGGGCTTCCCTGGTGGCACAGTGGTTGAGACTCTGCCTGCCGATGCAGGGGACATGGGTTCATGCCCCAGTCCAGGAAGATCCCACATGCCGCGCAGCACCTAGGCCCGTGAACCATGGCCGCTGAGCCTGCACATCCGGAGCCTGTGCTCCGCAACGGGAGAGGCCACAACAGTGAGAGGCCCGCGTACCACCAAAAAAAAAAAAAAAAAAAAACTTCCAAAAAACAGAAGCCCAGGACCAGATGGCTTCACAGGTGAATTCTATCAAATATTTAGAAAAGAGGTAACACCTATCCTTCTTAAACTCTACCAAAATATAGCAGAGGGAGGAACACTCCCAAACCATTCTACAAGTCCACCATCACCCTGATACCAAAACCAGACAAAGATGTCACAAAGAAAGGAAACTACAGGCTAATATCACTGATGAACATAGATGCAAAAATCCTCAACAAAATACTAGCAAACAGAATCCAGCAGGACATTAAAAGGATCATATACCATGATCAATGAGGTTTATCCGAGGAATGCAAGGATTCTTCAATATATGCAAATAAATCAATGTGATACACCATATTAACAACTTGAAGGGTAAAATCTATATGATAATCTCAATAGATGCACAAAAACTGCATCTATCAAACTACCAATGGCATTTTTCACAGAACTAGAACAAAAAATTTCACAATTTGTATGGAAATACAAAAGACCCCATATAGCCCAAGCAATCCTGGGAAAGAAAAATGGAGATGGAGGAATCAGGCTCCCAGACTTCAGACTATATTACAAAGCTACAGTAATCAAGACCATACGGTACTGGCACGAAAACAGAAAGATAGCTCAATGGAACAGGATAGAAAGCCCAGAGATAAACCTATGCACATATGGTCACCTTATCTTTGTTAAAGGAGGCAGGAATTTACAATGGAGAAAAGACAGCGTCTTCAGTAAGTGGTGCTGGGAAAACTGGACGGCTACATGTAAAAGAATGAAATTAGAACACTCCCTAACAGCGTACACAAAAGTAAACTCAAAATGGATTAAAGACCTAAATGTAAGGCCAGAAACTCTCAAACTCTTAGAGGAAAACATAGGCAGAATACTCTATGACATCACAGCAAGCTCCTATTTGACCCACCTCCTAGAGAAATGGAATTAAAAATAAAAATAAACAAATGGGACCTAATGAAACTTAAAACTTTTGCATAGCAAAAGAAACCATAAACAAGACCAAAAGACAACCCTCAGAATGGTAGAAAATATTTGCAAACGAAGCAACTGACAATGGATGAATCTCCAAAATATCCAAGCAGCTCATGCAGCTCAATATCAAAAAACAAACAACCCAATCCAAAAATGGGCAGAAAACCTAAATAGACATTTCTACAAAGAAGATATACAGATTGCCAACAAACACATAAAAGGTTGCTCAACATCACTAATCATTAGAGAAATGCAAATCAAAACTTCTATGAGGTATCACCTCATGCTGGTCAGAATGGCCATCATCAAAATATCTACAAACAATAAATGCTGGAGAGGGTGCGAAGAAAAGGGAACCCTCTTACACTGTTGGTAAGAATGTAAATTGATACATCCACTATGGAGAACAGTATGGAGATTCCTTAGAAAACTAAAAATAGAACTATCATACAACCCAGCAATTCCACTACTGGGCATATACCCTGAGAAAACCATAATTCAAAAACAGTCATGTACCACAGTGTTCATTGCAGCACTGCTTACAATAGCCAGGACATGGAAGCAACCTAAGTGTCCATCAACAGATGAATGGATAAAGAAGATGTGGCACATATATACAATGCAATATTACTCAGCCATAAAAGGAAATGAAATTGAGTTATTTGTAGTGAGTTGGATGGACCTAGAGTCTGTCATATAGAATGAAGTATGTCAGGAACAGAAAAATAAATACCGTGTACTAACACATATATATGGGATCTAAAAAAAAAAAAAAATGGTCCTGAAGAACCTAGGGGCAGGACAGGAATAAGGACGCAGACATAGAGAATGGACTTCAGGACACAGGGAGTGGGAAGGGTAAGCTGGGACGAAGTGAGAGAGAGGCATTGACATATAGACACTGTCAGATGTAAAATATATAGCTAGTGGGAAGCAGCTGCATAGCACAGGGAGATCAGCTCTGTGCTTTGTGACCACATAGAGGGGTCGGATAAGGAGGGTGGGAGGGAGATGCAAGAGGGAGTGGATATGAGGATATATGTATACTTATAGCTGACTATCTCTGTTATACAGCAGAAACTAACACAACATTGTAAAACAGTTATACTCCAATAAAGATGTTTATAAAAAAAAAAACCTCTCCCATTATTGTCGATTCGTTTATTTCCCATTTCAGTTGTCTAAATTTTTGTTTTATATATTTTGACTGTATGTTTTTGGGTACAATATATTTAATATTTTAAAAAATTGGATTGACCCCTTTATGATGAAATAGTCCTTTTTATTTCTATAATACTTTTGACTCTAGGTGTGTTTGTCTGATATTAGTAGCATCATACAGTATTTCCTTTGGTTATTATTAGTAAGTTCTTTTTCCTTTCACTTTCAAACTTTCTCTCTCCCTACATCTTGTAAGCAAATTAAATGTATATGTATATTTTTTAGTAGACTTGAAAATCCCAGAGTTTTACTTGAAGTATTTAGTCCATTTATATTTAAATTATTATTTATATATACCCACAATCATACTATGAATTTTCAGACTCACTTAATTTTCTCTTTGTAATTGTTCTCTTGCCTTCTTTTTGATTAACCAACTTTTTTTCTTATTTTCTTCAATTATATCATTATAATTATTTAATTCTCATAGTGGTTACTCTAGATAACAATATTTGGTATTGATTTTCACTATCAAAATAGTTACTTTATCTGTAAAATACTGCTAGAACATCAGAGCATTTACAGTCTGTCTTCCACAAATTCCCAACATTTTACAATATTGTTGTCAAACATGTTAGTTTTATTTATTTATTTATGTCAAACATGTTAGTTTTTATTTATTGTTGTCAAACATGTTAGTTTTATTTATTTTTTAAAAGCACATAAAACCTTACAGTTATTGTTTCGTATAATCGCTAATTATTTATATTTCCCCACATATTCACTTTTTAAAAAATCCTTCTTTCCTTCCCCCATTTATATGTTTCTTTTTAGGACCTTTTCCTTTACCTATAGATTTAGCCTTTTTTTTTAGTGAAAGCCTGATAGTGGCAAATTATCTCTTTGTCAGAAATTGCCTCTGTTTACCTTCTCTTTCACAAGAATATTTTCATGGATATCTAGGTTAGCATTTATTTTCTGTGAGCAGTAAGATGTTGTTCCACTCTTTTGTCTTTTATAATTTATGTTGATTAGTCATCTCTCTGTTTTGTTGCACCTGTTAAGATAATGTATCTACTTTTTCTCTAGTTGCTTTTAAGATTTTTAAAAAATGCTTTCTGTCATTTTCTTGGTGTGGTTTCCTTGGTATTTATCCTTCTTTGATTTTGCTAATCTTCACAAATCTATAAATGGATATCTGCCAGTAGATTTGAAATCCTTTGCCTTTATCTCTGCAAATAGTTTGCCACATTTTTTTTCCTCTTCCTCTGTGACTCTCATTACAGGTATATTAGAATTTTTAAACACGTTTTACATGACTTTTATGCTCTGTTATTTTTTCTTTCTCTGCATATGTTTTTATATTTTCTATTGACCTCTCTTTCAGTTTACAAAACCTGTGTTTTTCTACTTGCAGTCTGCTGTTCCATCCACCCATTTAGTTCTAAATTCCAGATATTGTATTTTTCAGTTATAGAATGTTTTTCTGTTTTTATATGTTTTAATATTCTGTTGAAATCTCTTTCACTTTACTTATTTTTTTATATTTATTCTCTATTCTCTTAAACAGTAATCATGAATATTTAAAGTATATGCTTGCAAGTTCTAACATCTATGTAATCTCTTGGTAAATGTCTTCTGTTTTCTCTTGATTTTTTGGCTTAAGTCTCTGCCTCTTCTCAGGTCTAGTATATAATATTTTTATTGTATGGCAGATATTATGTATAAAGGAAACACAGAAGTTCAAGATATTGTTACTCTCTACCTTTTCCCTCTGCTAGACAGATAGGAAAAAGCTGAAACCTCAATGAAATCATAATTGATTTGTTGCAGAACTTGGCTGTAACTTTAATGACTCATTCTATCTTTTGTTTGCTTTGTTTCTTGGGCCTGTCCCTCTTGAGATTCGATTGAAAGCCTGGATTTTCTTCTCTGTCTTTATCTTGATGAGATTACAGCAAACTGAGTTTTACCCTCTGGAGTTTCCCAACCCAGCAGAGTCTATAAGACTCTAGGAAAACTTTTGCTGCTTTTTAGAAACTTTTAAATAACTTCCCAGTCCTTCTGCGGTCTTGAAATTCTGCAGTATGTTTTAGGGAACACTAGTCTAGTGATGAGGCTTCTCAAATTTTAAAATTGTTACTCCTGTGATGCTTGAACTTTAAGAGTTTAGCTGATTTCTCTTTGCTCCAAACAAGTAAGTTTAAGGTAAGCTAGAACATCAACCTATGATTAGAAAATGCCCACAATTCAGTAAATTCCTCAAGGGAAAAATATCTGATGAACATGAAATCCCCTTGGAGACACTCTCTGCTTTCTGGGCTTTTTGTTCATCTAATTTTTGTTTCTTTAAAAGTTCATGCCTGGACTTCCCTGGTGGTGCAGTGGTTAAGAATCCACCTTGTAATGCAGGGGACATGGGTGCAAGCCCTGGTCAGTCCAGGATGATCCCACATGCCACAGAACAACTAAGCCTGTGCACCACAACTACTGAGCCTGTGCTCTAGAGCCTGCGAGCCACAACTACTGAGCCCAAGTGCCACAACTACTGAAGCCAGTGCACCTAGAGCCTGTGCTCCACAACGAGAGAAGCCACCACAATGAGAAGTCCGCACACCACAACAGAGTAGTCCCTGCTCACCTCAACTAGAGAAAGCCTGCGCATAGCAATGAAGACCCAACGCAGCCAAAAATAAATAAATTTTTAAAGATAAATTAATAAATAAAAGTTCATGTCTGTAAAAATAATTTTTGAAATACATTCAGCTTTTAAAAATTCTTTCAGGGAGAGCATTCCTATTGCAACCTACTGCATCCTTCTCATAGTGGGAGCTCTCAGTGTAGTTTCTTTTCCTTTTTTAAGTCAGATGTATTGAAAGTACAATTTAATGCAGTTTAAAATCGACTGTCTTTAAGTAAGTGCTTTAATAAACTTAGACAAATGCATACAGCCATGTAATCACCGCAACAACCATAATATAGAATATGGAGTATTCCCAGCACCTCATAAAGTTTTCCTGTGGATTTTTCTGTCAATGACTTCCTTTTACTACTAGACCCTGACAGACATTGAGTCCTCTTCCTGTAGTTGTGCCTATTCCATAATGGAAATACAGTATAAACTGGATCACAGAGTATGCAGTCTTTTGTGCCTGGCTTCTTTCACTCAGCTTAAGGTTTTGTCGATTCATCCACATTGTTACATGCATCAGTAGTTCATTCATTAATATTGCTGAAGAGTATTTTATTGTACATGAGTTGACAGACATTTGACCTGTTTCTAGATTTGGTGACTATGAATAAAGTGACTATATCGGGACATATATTTCCAGGCCTCTAGGAGTGGGTTGAGGGCGTTTATGTTGTTTCCAGCTGGTATTGGCATACAGGTATTTGGGTAAGCAAGTTTTTACTTCACTTGCATAAATATCTAGGAGTGAAATTATTGTGTTGTGTGTATGTTTGACTTCATAAGAAATTGACAAACTGTTTTCCAGCAGAGCTGTATTATTTTGCACTCCCCACTAGCAATGTATGCAAGTTCCACTTGCTCCACATCTTCACTAACACTTGGTATTTTCCATTTAATTTTAACCATTCTTGTTAGTATGTAGTGGTTTTAATTTACATTTTCCTAATGTCTACCAATGTTGAGAATTATTTCATGGCTTATTTAGTATCCATATATCTTTTTCAGTGAAGTGTCCATTTTTTTTGCCTGTTTTTATTGGACTCTGTCTTCTTTTTATTGAGTTGTAAAAATCCTTTGAATGTTCTGCATATATGTCTTTCATCAGATATATACTTTATAAAAATGTTCTCCCTATCTATAGCTTGGCTTTTACATTTTCTTAACAGTGTCTTTGTATGTATGAAGGTTCTCATTTTGATAAAGTTTAATTTATATGCATATATATGTGTATAAAGGTTTTTTTGTGTGTGTGTATATATACATGTATATATACATATATATGTGTGTGTGTGTATATATATATATATATATATATATATATATACATACAAATGTAAATACATGTACTAAACAATCTTTCCCTAGCAGAGTGATATTAGGATTTTCTACCCTCTTTCATTCTGGAATTTCTGTATTTTACCAATTGCATTTATGTCTATGATCTACTTTGAACGAATTGTTATATATTTTACCAAGATAAAGGTGAGAGTAGCTGTTCCTTTTTTGTCCCCTATATTGTGATGGTCATTTCCAGCAGTTATCCTATCCCTGTCCCACCATTGTATGTTGAATGTTTGCGGAGCAGATAACTTTTATCGTTAATTTTATAGGCCTGATTAAGTGGTATTATACTCTAGGAGTTATACTTAAGGAGCTAAACCTGAGGTGCCTCATCCACATCTGGTCCTAATATAAGTGATAAGACTTTAAGCTGCTACAGTAACAGATACAACTTCTACAAATCTGGGGAAGGGGTGAATGTAGTTTTACACAAAAGGGACATGAATCAGGAGGGCCAGAGGGTGGACTGTGGTAGGCTGCTTCTAAAAATGGCTCTCAGTAATCCCTGTTTCCAGGTATTCATACCCATGTGTAGTCCCTCCTCTTGAGTGTGGGCTGGACCTCGTGACTTTCTGCTGATGCATAGAGCACCGTAAAAGTGATAGGATGTCATTCCCATGATTAGGATACAAGACTATAATTTCCTTTTTGTTCTCTCTCTCTCTCTCTCTTCCCCCATCTCTGTCTGATATCTTGTGACCTTCTCTGATGGAAAAGTCTCATATGGCAATGAACTCAGACCAGCCTCTGGCCAGTAGCATATAAGGAACTGAAACCCTCTGTCCAACAGCCTGTGAGAAACTAAATTCCGCCAACAACCATGTAAGAGAGCTTGAAGCAGTTCCTGTCTTAGTCTGTTCAGGCTGCCGTAACAAAACAGCACAGACTGGGTAGCTTATAAAAAGCACAAAAGAAAAAGTGTTGCCTACAGTTCTAGAGGCTGGAAACCTGAGATGGGAGACGGCCCTCTTCTGGGTCACAGACTTCTTGTATCCTCACATGACAGGAGGAGATAGAAGGCTCCGTGGAGTCTCTTATAAGAGCACTAATCCCATTCATGTGAGCTTCATTCTCATGACCTAATCATCTCCCAAAGGCCCCCACATACTAATACCATCTCCTTTGGGGGGTAGGATTTCAACATATGAATTTTGGGGGGACACAGACATTCAGACCATAACAGATCCTTTCCCAGTTGAGCCTTGAGACAGCTATGGCCATATCTGGCACTTTGCTTGCAGCCTGTGGGAGACCTTGAGACACAGGCACTCAGCTAAACTTCACCCAGATTTCTTATCTACAGAAACTGTGAGATAATGAATATTATTATTTTAAGCCACTGTGTTTGGGGTCATTTTTTTTGCATCAATTAATAATCAACATCAATTAATAATCAACATATTTATTATTTATTTATTTATTTTTGGCTGCATTGGGTCTTTGTTCCTGTGCGCGGGCTTTCTCTAGTTGTGGCGAGCGGCAGCTACTCTTCATTGCGGTGCACGCGCTTCTCATTGTGGTGGCTTCTCTTGTTGTGGAGCACAGGCTCTAGGTGCACGCGCTTCAGTAGTTGTGGCACACAGGCTCAGTAGTTGTCAGCTCTAGAGCACAGGTTGAGTAGTTGTGGTGCACAGGCTTAGTTGTTCTGGGGCATGTGGGATCTTCCTGGACCAGGGCTTGGACCTGTGTCCTCTGCATTGGCAGGCAGATTCTTAACCATTGCGCCACCAGGGAAACCCAGCTGGGAATGTTTTAATGTAGAGATATGTTATCTAGATAATTAACCAATAATTTTGAAATTTTACCTGTGGACGTCACACACAGTGAAGATTTCACAAGTTTAAGTGGCTGATTGAATACCTGTCACAATAAAAAAATTATGCGCCTCTGACTCATCAGAATATCTTTCATACTGATATACCAACTGTGGAAAATAGTAAGTACCACTTGAACACAACTAAACTAGGGTGAAAAACAAAACATAATTGAAACATAAAAAAAAAAAAAAACATTTTTTTGGTTAAATATATATTTGGTTCTCAAGCCAAAGACTTTTCTAGTGAGAACTAGACCACCAAAGGCCAACGTTTAGATACTTCATCACTATGTGTGTGGGGAGTGTGTATACAAACATGTATATATATACACACATATATATATCTTTAATTTTCTGTCTATATGAGATTATGGTTGTTCACTAAACTTATTGTGATAATCATTTCATGAAGTATGTAAGTCAAATCATTATGCTTTACACCTTAAACTTGTACAGTGCTGTATGTCAATTATATCTCAATAAAACTGGAAGAAAAGAAAGGATTTTGATAAAATTCAAAAAATACATTAACATAATTGCAAAGTCTTTCTCTTTAAAATGGCTTGTCTACTAGGGGTTTAATAGATGAAGGATTTTAAAGGGGTTATAAAGAATTTTTTACTATAGAAGGAAAAGTGCTGAAGGTATCACAGAGCCTCATAATTAAAGAGAAACTTACAGCTCAATTAAATTTAAGCATCATTAGGCATAAAATATCAGTGAGTACCAAGAGACTAATAAAAAGAAGTGCTGTTGATGTTAATAGGCAAAAGGTAAGAGATAATAATATAGATTGGACCAGGCATTACAGAGATAGAGTCAGAAGAAATGTAAATAATATTAGAAACTGGAATTTAATACTCTCTCTAATAGGCTGATGAATATATTCTCTACACAGAAGAGCTATCTACTCTTTCAAATACATTAACTCAAGTTTAAATGAAATACTATGAATAATTATTTTTATTTTGAATGGATTGGAAATATTGGGATATGAAAAATAATCTGTATATATTAATTATTCAGAAAAAGAGAAACAAGTGACACCTATGACTGATTTATTCCAAAGGAGGACTATTTTAACTTTCAGGATTCATGACATAGAAAATGTTTTAAGAAACATCAGGTTGAATATTTGCTGCGAAAGAAATGGTGGGTTATGACATAATTAGAAATCTTTCTTCTTTAGAAGAACTAACACCATGTTAAAATAGAACTTTATAATTAATCCATATAAATAGGTAAATAGGTAGTTAGGTAAATAGATAGATAAATAGATAAAGCTCAGACATAGATATGTTGATATAGTTGTAGATACAATATTTGTAACTATATCCCATCTGTATCTATATCTTCCATCTATATCTTTTCCATTTTATGTATCTGTGTCCTATCTATCAATCTATACCAGTGGTTAAGAAATTTCTGGATAAGAAAGTTTAATACCTCTGGGTCTTGGTTTTCTCATATGTAAAATAGTGAAGATGGGCTACATGATTTTCAAAGTCCTTTTCCACTTCAAAAGTCTTTGAACTTTGATATTTATCTAAGACAGTTTGTATTGCAACAACCTTTCATGAGTATCTAGTTCTTACAAATGAATTTTATTTGATGATGGGAAAGAAATTCTATTGCTTACACCAAGTCTTTTTGGGTATTGCCAATCAATGCTGATTTTATTGAGTTGTTTTCACCACTGTCCAGCACCTGGTTTTTGGCATAAATACATTATTGGAATTCTATGAACATTGAATATCTGGCTTCTGTCTGATTTTTTTAATCTGGATAGAATTCATGCAATTCATAGTAATTTTAAGATGTATAGTGATATCTACATTTGTGCTCAAGTATTTTCCTCAGTACTTGTCTTATCTTGGATACTTTGTGTGTGTGTGACATGCCACCTAATGTTTCCCCCCTTCCCATAATAGTATTGATGCAACAGTAACCACCTTGACTTTGAATAGATTAAAGTCAGAATCACATCAGCCTCTCACTTTGCTCTGCCTACATAAGGGAATCTTCATTTATTTATTTATTTTTTCTGTCTTCCTCTTGTAAGCTCTCTGTCCCTCTTCAAAAAGACAGATGTCTTCATTTTTTTGGAGAGCCTCCTTCTGTTACTGGCATCTGTGCTAATTTACTGCTATAAAAATTGAGAGAGGTTACAGAAAGAATATGGTAAGGTAAACAAAATTTACAAATTTGATTTAGAGAAAGAATGTTAGTTGAATATTATCAGAATTATCATCCTACAAAGACAAGTTTTAACGTTCTGAGTTGGATGTAACAAAAGAATCTACCTGACCAACTGATCAACATATTAATATTATATCAAAAGTATAGCAATATTGGATTTTGTTTAGCTTCATTTCTCACATTATCAATTTTTCTCTCTTCTTTTTCTCCCTTTTTATATCCCTCCCTCACTCCCACCCTCACTTCTTTCTCTTCTTTAGTTTTCTCTGGACCTGACTTGGATTCAAATAATTAATGTTATAATGGACTGGAGAAAAAATTCATTGTGTCACCTCATATGTGCAAATTTAACTACATTTTGCATAATGTTTGTATTATTTCTATGATAGTGTGTGAAAAAAAGTCCGCATTTGTCTGTGCTTTTCTTTAAACCAGAAGAAACTTAAAGTTTTACATTTAGGTTAACTGAAAAACTTTAAATTGTTGTGTCAGTTATCCTTCTTGTAGCTGAAGTTAATTCTGATAGAAAAATGTAGCTTTCTAAACTGGTAATTAACTATAAAGGCAGGCAGTTGGAGTTTTGTTTGTATCTCATGACTAAAGTTACATCTTGGTTACTTTTGACTTCAATCTAACATTTTGCTTTGACTAAGTAAGCTAGAAAATAAGCTTCTTTTTGGAAAAGGAAATTTCTTAACACCAAAAGGATGAACATGCTGTTTGGTTTCAAGGATGGCATAGGCTTAGATTTGTATTCTTACAATATTATTCCTAATGATTTCAAAGGACATCAAGGGTTGGGACTTAAATATCATCCCAACTTTTACAGCTTACTGTTACAGATTTCTTCATGAGTTTGTGTTATTTTTCATCTTAAAAATCTCAAAATATTTTACTGAGGTGTAATGGAGAGTAAAAATAACCAAAATCATGAAAATAAAACAATTAACAACAAGTCTTTCAAAGGATCAGGTTGAGGTTGAAGGGCTCCACAGGGCTCTGAAGTGGTCTGAAAGTAGAGGGAAGGGACAGAGGGGCACACTTATTTTATCATATTAGGATTACAGTTAAAATATACAGATCACAGTTCTCACATATTCACAATGAACACTAAGATTGTTTTATGCTAAAATCTTTCAGATTTTTCTGAAGACAAACATCAACATTTCAAAATATGTTGAGAATATACTAAGGTTCTATTGTTCTATGCTCATTAGAAATATATGTTACATATAAACATTCTTTTTCCATATAAATTTCATGAACAGTTAAAAGGAGCATCTATGTGCCTAAAAGCTAATATTATTACAAATAAATTATACGTATTATAAATTATACAAAAAAGTATTACACATAAAGTTTGTAAAATATTTTAGATAATTTGTTATACTAAGGGAGAGGCATTGCATTTGAAAGTTTAATCAAAGCAGCATAAAAAAGGAAATTATAGTGTCATGTCTAAAACCTTTAGATAAATATTTTCATATAAGCATTCATATTCTTATCTTTAAATTGGAAATATTTAAATTACCTAAAATTTGAATAGGTCCACTTATATTAATTTTCAAAGTAACTTCCCCAAAGTATAGAATTCTTTGAAGACTGTTTTCATTTTCAGAAAAAAATGAATACTTCTTCATTTTTAATGTCATTAAAATGATGCGTAAGGTGACATTGAGTCCATATATGCTACACCTATAGTAAGAATCATCTTTTACATATTTCATAAAACTATTTTCTTTGTTAAAGTCTGTTTTTTCTAATATCTAGCTATCTTTCTTTCTTATTAATATCTCAAATATGTATACGAGTTAAATTTAGATATCTTATTAAAGGTTTTTAGCACTGATTTATATGAGGTTATTAATAAATCTATTTGGATGATCAATATAATCTCCTCTTTCCTCCTTCTTTTAAATTCCTCTCCACCTGATGATTAAATTTTATCAGTATTAAAATGTCATTTATCTTATTTATGCAAGAGAAATGTGGCAGGGAAAACATCCATGGCAAATGTAAAACAGTCTGTGAGAGATGAATTATTTTCTTAATTCTATGCTGTACCTTGCACACTTGGTCTGTTTGATGTTTTTGAATAAATTGACTTGGCACATAAAATAGAGATAGGTAAGTATGCCTTTAACTTTTAAAATCAAAGAAATCAGACAAGTTGGTCATGTTTAATAAAGAATTGATCAATTTGATTAAATTACCAAACTATTATACACATGGAATAATAATATTTATTGCTATTAAATTCTTACCTGATCCCTAAAATTACTTGTGATACAGAAAAATTAAAACATTGTTCTTCCTATTTAAATTGTCCTACTAATTTCACAGCTGTATAGTGGGAAACATGTTGAGAGAAAGTATTACAATATTTTAAAGCCACATGGGATTATTAAAAACTGAAATGAATCCTCTAAATCTTTGAGACAACTGTTCATCAGATACTTTTTCTTAAAAGGAAAAAAAACTCCGTACTTTACTGGAAACCTATAATTCACAGCTGTTAGTTCAAGCAGTGTTCCTGGAGAATGGTCAGAGGAATATACTGGAACATTGGAAGAGGAAGAAATTAGCCAAATTCATCATTTGCTTTTAATTTTGCATTTTCATTCAATTAATTCCCCTTACTTGTCAAGCAAGACTGAACTCATCTTAAAAGTCTTAATTCCTTTTGGCTCAATGTAAATTATGATGCCTGAGAGTCTTGGACTATGAATAATGTGGTCTACTTTGGGGGGCCGCTAACTGCTATTTTTGAATGGGAAAAACAAAAGCATTTCACATACTCAAAAAAAAGGTAGTGAGTGTTGAAGGTAATCAATGACTTACCTTTTATTTCCTGTAAATGACAAGCTTAACAATTGTCACAGAACTCACCAGTGCATTCTGGAAATCTCCTTCTGTCATCATAAAACCCTGACTATAACAACATGTGTCTAGAGCTGGACAGAGCCCCAGTGACCCTGTGCTAACATTGGGTCCCTAGTGGTCAGAAAGCAAGAAAGAAAGGTAAAAGTAAAGAAACATGTAAACGGCTTAAATGACAGAAAAATACTCTCAGAAGAAAACCTTTTCTTTCTTTTTGTTCATAGCTGTCAGAGATAATTCTCTGGATGTATCTCTGCTTTCATTGAACAAGAATCAAAACAGAATTTATAGACCTACTAGAGAATGGACTTGAGGATACGGGGAGGGGGAAGGGTAAGCTGGGACAAAGTGAGAGAGTGGCATGGACATATATACACTACCAAACGTAAAATAGATAGCTAGTGGGAAGCAGCTGCATAGCACAGGGAGATCAGCTCGGTGCTTTGTGATCACCTAGAGGGGTGGGATAGGGAGGGAGGGACGGAGGGAGACGCAAGAGGGAAGAGATATGGGGACATATGTATATGTATAACTTGATTCACTTTGTTATATATAAAGCAGAAACTAACACACCATTGTAAAGCAATTATACTCCAATAAAGATGTTAACAACAACAAAAAAAGAGATCCCATGTGCCGCAACTAAGAACCAGCGCAGCCCAAATAAATAAATAATTTTTAAAAATAATAATAAAATATTAAAACAACTAGCCTGTGAAAAAAACAAAAACAGAATTTATGTTATTAGACAAGTAAAATTAGTGATGGACTCAGCACTTTAACAGTATATGCCTTTTTTATTTTTTTGCTTTTTCAACCAACACCTTCACAATTGCAATATGTGTCAAAATTTAATTTTGGGGGTATTACGTGTTAGATTTGACAATATTATTACATAAGGCAAATATTAATAAATCATTAAGGGTAACAAGAAAGAAAGAATAGACCTTCATCTTGTCTTCCTTAAAGCCAGTGCCAAGAGATTTCATTTTTTCTCTCATTGTCACATGGGGTTTAATGGAGATATGTCACTAAGTCCTTTCATTTCATAGACTATGCCATTTCACCCAGCCTAGATATATGAATTCTTGCCACCAGGCATTCTTCTCAGCAACAGTTGAAAGAAATGAAATGTACAGATTTACAAGATCTGTCGATTTATTTTCCATAAAACATTAGTATTCTATTAAGTGGATTATTTTCTATATCATATGTATACACATATATGCTTGTGTACATATGTGTATACACATCGGACATTGGACATTGGAGGTCTGGTATCACTGTAAAATTATTTAGATGAAGCAAGGTTTAATGAAATGAAGTGCAGAGAAAGTCTTAAACGTTGTCTGTTCTCATTTATCTCTGAATGGATGAACGTACCTTTGCCAGGGGGTGGATGATTGAATAATAAAAGGTAAATTATAAAGCCCAATAGAGTACACTGGAAAACTTGATCATTAAGATTTTCAGACAGGGTTTCAGTGCCTTAGACTGTAAAAAAACAAAAAACAACATGTGTGCGGTATTTTATTTTTGGCAGTTTATGGGAAGTGTACTTTACAAATAAAAATTAATTTATGTAACATATTTACAACCTCTGAGACACGTAATTTCTCAGCTTCACAAATTAGAATGAGCAGAAATCTGTCTTAAGCATTTACTATCCTTAGAATTTTTTTTTTTTTTAATTTGCCTGTCTACATTCAGGAAAGTTCAGGAAACTCACATACACAACAGAAGTTTTCAGTTCCATCCCTTCTGCCTCAAGTGCACAAAGACAAAGCAGTCATCTATCTAGTTTATTTCTTTGAAAATGGTGTTCTTAAAGTATATCTTGCAGATAGATTATTTATCCCTCCCAGCAAAGCTTCACAATAGGAGTCTAATAATTGCTCCTTTTCTAATTTCACTAAATGAGTTATAATTATTTTATGTCTGTTTTATGGTTACTGAATAGTAGTGCCCTAAACTCTAATTATAATATAGCTTTCAAAGAAAGGTATGGACACCAAATTGATGAACAGCCAGCTTGTGTAGGAACATCCCATAAAGCATATACACAGCTAATAGTTTTAGGAATAGCATGTTAAAATTCAGGAGCACAATTCATTTGTGAATGAAACAGGATATAAATTCATTGAGTTTATAGCTTCCAAGTCTGGATAGATGGAAACATGCAATTGTGATTAATACAAATAAAAAATTTACAGTTAAGCACAACATTGCTATTTTCCAGTATGTTTGAAACCAATGATAGACACTTCAGTTCCATATAATACAATGTGAGTATATAGTGCCCATCAAGTCACTGGATTTATAGCAATCTTTGCAAAATAAATGCTGTGCGACTAAAGCAGATTGTATTATTGAAGGAAGCAATTTACCTAGGATGTTTTAATAGCGACTTTCTATTTTAAAATTTTCCATGTTATTATAATATCTTTTAAAAAAGAAAATTGATCTGTGGATTTTTCTAAAGGGAGGGGTAGAGGAAGTGTATTCTTACAATTCAAAAAAATCCTTTAAGTCTAAGTGTTGAAAAATAACTTGTTTAGAAGGATATACCTTCATGTGTGATAACCATATTTTGAAGTATTCCCATAAGTTGTAAATTAGAGAATATTCACACACAGATGGAATGGATTCCTTATGCAATTAAAGTACATTATTATTTGAAAGAAGTTTGGTTTTATCAAAATAAATGATAATCCAAAGCAATCTTCCCTTAGTCAACAAAATTACTGCTTGCCATAAATATGGTCATATGAGCATATTTAATTCAACATGTTTTCATTGTATTTCTTTAAATTTCACATGGATAATGTTTACAGCTTTACAGTCTATTTTAGCTACTGAGGATAACATGTAGATTTTTTTTTTTTAATTTCAAACTTTCCAAAATATCCAAGTCATTAAAAAAGCTGAATGTGTGCTGTTCACTTTATGGTGGCAAAAGGAGGAAAGGAGACAATAGAAGTCTGAAAGAAGAGGATAGAAAGCTACCTTTGGAAGTAAAACTTTTAATAAAAAAAGTTACAAGGCACATACTATATATATTTATGTTGATTATGCATATTAAAAATGACTGCATTAACCATCTTGAATGTACACAGGACATTGTTTATACATTCCTAATCTTAATTGCTACTACCTGTGGAACACTGGCTCTCATTCCTAACAACAGTCATAATGTTAACAATAGCAGCTATTATTTAATGGGTGCTCACAATGAATCAGATAAGAGCATTGTAATGATTATTTTATGAGGAACTCAGTAAACTAAGTCTTACCAGTATCACTATTATATGGATGAAAAACCTCCGGCTCAGAAGGTTAAACAGCTTCACTGCAATAGTTTAATCATTGGTGCTGAATATGAATCCTCTAATATTGTCTCCATTGTCAGCAACCAAAATGTTTTCAATCAAGCAACTACAAATTCACATCAGCCCTTTAATACCTTTCTAATTCTTCTAAGACTTCCTGTGGGGTTACTTGTTTCCCCAAAGACTATACTGAACTTTAACTCAGTCCACTGAATATTTATCAGAGGCCTGTAATATGCCAAAGACTGGTACCCAGGAGTACCAAGATAATAAGGCACGGTCCCGTATCCTCAAGAGGTTTCCACGCTATTTCTAAAAAGTGATATAAACTTTTAATTTTCACATAGTGTGATAACATTGTGAAAATTTCTGGAGTTGGAATGTGTAGCACAAACTGTGAAGTCCAGAAAATACTTTCTCTAAGCTGATGGCTGGTTAAGGAAGGTAAGAGGGTTGTTACAGGCAGAGGGAGCCTTAGGGTGCGGGCTCAGAATCTCTGTCCAATCAAAGGTGAATAGAGGTATAGAATGGTTGTGTCTTTTTGTTGGCCTTTGTTTGTCTTCACTGACTGGGAAAGGAAAATTTGGAGTAGCAGGTGAAGGCTGAGAACGTTAGACAGGCAACCATCTGATTTACTCCGTGCAACTCAGAAAATTGGTCCTCAATTTCCAGACTATCCTCATATCCAAATTCTTTATTGTATCAGTTAATTTCACTATTATAAATATTAACTCTAATGCATGGAATAATTGCTATAACATAAATACAGATATGGAAGCTGGCAACCCCATGACTCTATCTAATAGTCTAGCAAGAAATGTTTGGTGTTATTGCTAATGTACAAGTTGAATTTTGACTTATTTTCTCATTTTACCTTGCCCCATTTCCTTAAGGCTGGACAGATTTATTTAAAGTCTGTGGCCTGGGGGCCTCTTAAGAGAAAAAAAAAAGAAAAAAGCTGTTAAGCAGCACTGTAAATGTTTGAGATTGGTTTTAAGACTTAATTTGTTTTTGGTGTAACATTTTGACCTTTTTCTAGTTCATCAGGCTTCTCAAAGTGAGCTTATTTGAATGGCTAATAATTTGCTTAGCTAACAAATTCCTATGTCTCCTATTCTATCTCCTGGCACTAAACAACCTATTTATACACTAGAGAAATAATTTGATAAAGAGTTTTATAATATTATCACTTTGCACTGCTTGCCTTTTTTTCCCCTAGTTATAAAGTAAGCTGGGTTATTTTCCCTTCACTAGATTGCCTATAAAACAACATCTGGGCCTCTTGAGTTTATCATTTTTGCTTCCTTTGCGCCAGTTGGGCATCCTTATAAATTTAAAATGGGCTCCCATGGGCTTCCCTGGTGGCGCAGTGGTTGAGAGTCCGCCTGCCGATGAAGGGAACGCAGGTTCGTGCCCCGGTCGGGGAAGATCCCACATGCCGCAGAGCTGCTGGGCCCGTGAGCCGTGGCCGCTGAGCCTGCGCGTTCGGAGCCTGTGCTCCGCAATGCGAGAGGCCACACCAGTGAGAGGCCGGCGTACCATTAAAAAAAAAAAAAAAAAAGGGGGGGGGGCTTCCATCTGCTAAAAACTTTTTAACGTGTTTATTTTTTATTCTTTACCCTGAATTCCAATCCATAATGGAGAGTTGTTTTTTTTGTTATTTTAACGAAACTGGGTATACATTATCAGAAACCATACTGTAGTTAAGCATTTGCTCAGCTGTAGTGCAAAAGGTGAGAACTTTTGTCAAGTGTGCCATGACCTCTCCTGAGGAGAGGAGAGGAGAATAGAAGAGGAGACTTCTTTATCCATTGGGTCCCCATTTCCACTACAGTAATACACTGAGGCAAATTTATTCTTCACTTCCATGTTCTAAAATTTAACAGGGCAAAAATATTATATTTGCTGTTAAGCATTGGAGCTGTTCTGAGGGTTATAAGGTAGAGAGATCACATGAATCTGAGAGGCTGATATGGGAATACCATTATCTCATTCTAACACATTCTCCTATGTCCTTTTCCTCACCATCCTTTAAGTATGATCTTTATGTTTTGGCATTATCATGGGGAGAATCAGTTACTTAGTACAACATTGCCTTCTAAAAATGACAAGCATTAAACCAGAAACATCTCAAATTCATATTTACATAGACAATAAAATTATAAAGAGCAATTCTACTAGGAAGCAACCATTTTCTCGGTGGGTTATTTTATCCCATTCCCAACCAGGACTACTGTGCAACTTGTGACAAAACTGACTGACCTCTCTTTCTGGAATTCACATCCTTCTCCAGCCAAGTCCATGGAATGCTCTGCCCGCCCCGCCACCGCCCCCCCACCCCCGTATACGATAAAGTTTTCTTATCTACTCTGTAAGCATTTATTAAAACTCAACCTTACTTTAAACCCAGGAGTATTGAATAAGGCATAGCACTTACCCAGCTCCCCAAAGTGATTGCAATTAGGTCAAGAACTGTGGGTGAAGATAGATGTCATTTTCTCCTAATGCTAAGGGAGCTGAAATCACCTCATACTTATTTAGGGGCTCAAGTTTTCAGTTTATGAAAAAATAAGCCATAAGAGGAAGTGGGGTTTAATTACTAAACAGAGTTTCAAGAGTCTGAAATCTGTATCTCACTTAGCCCAGTGGCTGTTCAATCATTATTAATCAATTATGAATATTTATCAGTATGAAAGAATAAGTAGATCTTTCTCTTTTTCTTTGCATAATTAGGCATGCAAGGAAGTTTAAAGGATATCATTGTTAACCATTTGAATTCACATTAATTCACTCTTGAGGGAATTATAGGGCTGTTTCTATGAACCCCACATAATCTGTGTGTTCATGTGTTTACTAAGATAGATAGTAATATTTTGGCATTTTGCATACACCCAATAATTTTTCTTAAAAGCTTTAGTATTTTTGCTTATTGGCTTTCTACCTTTCCAATATTCTGCTTTCTTCCTACTACTGAGTATGGAATCATTTGTTCCATAGATTTAATTGTACTAATGGTTAGGATGGTGAAGAGGTTAAGCCAGCAGAACTCTAAAGTCAACCCCACCTCTGCCATTGAGTTTATGTATGACTGGAGAAATTAAATTGCAGCTTTCCCACCGGTAGGGTTAGAGAAATGCTCTTCCATAGCATATATGATTGTTATAAGCATTAAATAGTGTATAATATGTACAGTCTGGATCACTGTACTTGACATACAGTAGGTATTCAATAAATATTAAGGAAGATAATTATTGTCATTTCCCAAGGACTTCTCAAGCATTGTTTCATTAAAAACAAAAAAACAAAACCCTTAAACTCTCATGTGTAGAAATACTTGTGAGTGCTAAAACAGAATTCATGTTTTGTTTTGTTTTCAAGAGGTTGTGACTGTCTGCTCTGGCCCACTATTCCTTTAATTCTTAAGCAGTTGATGAAGTGATCTCAACCCATTATTGTCAGACCAATGGTGACTAGAAACAAATAATTTTAGTTGAGCTCTGAATTCTTCTTGGTGGTCCTTTTCTAAATTTAATACTTGAGTTTCTAAATGACTTAATTCTCGCCACTTTTACCCAGTATCACTTGTGTGCCTATGTTTTTTTCTGTCTATTCTCACTGATGTTAGGACACCGAATTAGTATTCATAATTTTAGGGCTGTACCCTTTTAGGTGCTATGAATTAGCTCAGAAGAATTCATTATATTTTCCTGGACCTTAGATTTAAACTGCATCATGGAAGGGATCTTCATTCATTTTGTTCACTGACATACTTCAAGCTCCTAGTTTAGTGCCTGGTCATAGTAGCCACTCAAAAAATATTTATTAAATGAGTGTTAAATAAATGGAATTACATTTGCAATTTAGTTTAACCTAGGGTCCATTGTTTAATTCAAGATATCCTAAATCAGTCCAGTTCTTTCACTCTCTGAGTTCCAGGGCTAGTCAATCATTGGTGAAGTATAATTAGCTATATTTTACAGTTTTCTTGTTTTCTTAGAAATGCATCTCTTTTTAATTCACTCTTTCCTTTTCCTTTACATATTTTGTACATGTTTGAATCTAGCTCTTTCATCTTCAATTTTTTTCCCTAGTCCCATAGTAGTCAAAATGGAATACTTTGACCACATCATTCGATATCAGCTGGGACACTTATTTAAATATGCAAATTGTCAGACTCTTCCTGAAACCAATTGACTCAGTAGCTTGGAGGTGAATTTCAAAAATATGGACTTTTCTCACAAACCAAGTTGATATTTGATGCAGGAAACATTGCTTTACAGTAATCACATTAAGTCATCATTGCCTCCTATATTGTAAATTCCCATGACAATTTCTTGCCTGACTTTCTATGTGTTTTATTCTTAAAAAAAAAAGTTAGTTTCACCAGACTAAGCATTTCTGTTAAGACACAATATGTATAAAAATATATACTAATAGGAAGTTGACTTCCAAAGTGGTAGCATGAAGAGCTCTGTGGATCCTCTCCCTAGTGAAACAATCATAACTTGTGAAAATTATTTTAAATAAAACCAACTATTTAGTCTCTGGAACTTGTTCTAAGGACATAAAGCAAATGAAGAAATATTCAGTCAAGAAAATCTACTAAATCTCAGAAAGAATAGCAAGAGTTTGTGGTGGCCTTCAAGCCACAACTAGTTACTTCCCGCTGTTCTCCCAGCTCAGCATGATGGAAATTCCTTTCAGGGCAGGTGCACCCAAGAGCTAAGGGCTCCCTCTCCTCTCAGTTCTCATTCAAGAGCTACAGTATATCTCTGGGAGGGATAGGATACCAGCATTTCTCATCCTCCCAGTTTCCAATTCCAGAGCCTTAATTCCAGGTAAGAGCAACTGAGAGGTCTGGGGCTTTCTCTACTCATCTCCAATATGAAGGGCAG